>NW_026136723.1:2437662-2765162 GCF_905237075.1 Dicentrarchus labrax
GAAGGACCTCTCCTACCTGCAGCGCAGAGACTTCAAAGTACATGGTGGTCAGGTTGGAGACCAGAATTCTGATTTAAATTACAACAATATAAGCAAACAAATCGACGAGGGAGTGAAAGAGGGCTTCGCAGAGGCAGAGGTGGTCAGAGGGGTGTTGAGGATCATCAAACCAGGGGCCTTTAAGGATATGCTTGTAAACAAAGATTCAATTACAGTATCTGAACTCAAAGGCTTCCTCAGGTCCCACCTCGGCGAGAAAGCAACGACTGAGATGTTCCAGGAATTGATGTGCGCCAGGCAATCAGACCAAGAATCGCCACAGCAGTTTCTCTACCGCATGATTGGGCTCAAGCAGAAACTCCTTTTCCAGTCCCGGCAGGCCAGTACAGACATTTCATATGATCCCAAGACCATCCAGGAAGTGTTCCTCCATACTATCTATCAGGGTTTGGGGCCAAAGCACGCTGACCTCCGGCAGAGACTGAGGCCTCTAATCTCAAACAGCCAAGTCACAGATGAGGAAATCCTTCGCCAGGTCATGAAAATAATAAGCGATGAGAATGAGCACCAGCGCAGACTTGGCCAACCCCCCGACAAAAGGCAACACAAGCACACAGCGCCAAGGTGGAGACAGGAGATTGTAACAACAATGACAAGTCACGGGATGCAGTGTCAGACAATAAAAATCTCCAGACAATACAACAGCTCACTGCTCAGGTGGAGACCCTTACACACATGGTGGCTTCTTTAATTGATCAGCAGACAGCAAATACTCAGGTGTCTTACCCTTTAACTAGGCCAGCTCACACCCAGTCACCCACTCCTTCTCAGTCAACCCCCAGCAGACCTGTCCAACCACAGATGAGACAACCTGTAGTCCATGTGAGAGGAAGAATAGCTCGTTGTCCAAAATGTACTGAACAGAACTTACAGGAGTGCAACCACTGCTTCGTATGTGGAGAGGCAGGACACAGAGCATTGGGATGTCTGCAACGAGCCAGGGTGCAGGGAAACGGGGCCCGGTCTTTGTGGAGGGACGCCCAGAGACCGGTGAGCAGCTTCAGTCCCAAACAGTAACAAATAACAAACAAATAACAAGACACCCCAAGCAGAACAAACAACAAAAACCACATGCACTTACCTGCCAGAGTAACATCACCTGCAAGGCACCCCTAGTTGGAAAGAAAAGCCTGCTGAAATGTTTGATTGGCGGTTACCCAGCAACAGTCCTGTTTGATTCAGGTTCGCAAGTGAGCATTATTGACCAGCAATGGACTGACACTCACATTCCTAACTATACAGTGAGACCCCTTTCTGAGCTCTTAGAGGAAGAACTCGGCGTCTATGCAGTCACTGGCCATGCCGTCCCATACAGTGGGTGGGTTGAGCTCACTGTCAACCTTGCAGGGAATGAAGACCCCAATCTCACCATCCAGGCCCCTTTCCTAGTCAGCCAGCTGCCACTGCCCCAGCCCCTTCTAGGAGCCAATGTACTGGAGGAGATCATCAGAAGGAAGGAGTCCTCAGGCGATGCAGTTGCAACGGTTATCAGCCTTCTCCGCAGTGCATTTGGAATAGAGGAGGAACAGGTCGAGGCCATCGTGAATTTCATCCAGGTGCCCCCTAGAACATACTGTGATCCAGTCACTATAAGAGTGGGCAAAGACCATGCTATCATTCCCCCTGGCAGAACAGCTAATGTATGGTGTAGGGTGCCCCCAAACTTTGATGTCTCTGACCCTGTTGTTCTATACGAACCGGGTGATGAAAGCGCTGTCTTAGGCCAGTTGAGTGTAGGCGAAGGCCTCTTGGAAATCAGTAACACCCGACGGCCCTATGTTAAGGTGCCCATCTCCAATCACTCAAAACATGAGGTCACCCTGCCGAAGAGAACCTCTCTGGGGACCATTCAACATGTCATCAAGGTTCTTGAGACCGATGCACCAGAGTCACATCAGGCTGATTCCACACCAAGAAAGATGACATCAGTCGGGGTTAATGGCATCGCTTCTCCCAGTACCTCTCCACCCGAGTCCTGGCTTCCGCCTGTCGATATCAGTCACCTCAGCCCTGAACAACAACAGGCAGTAAAGGAAGTACTCTACGAGGAATGCGGAGCATTCGCCCGTAACAGCGACGACATAGGGTGTATCCCCTCCCTACAGATGGAGATCAGGACTAAGGATGACATTCCAGTTCAGAGATCCTACGCATCCATCCCGAAACCACTCTACAGGGAAGTTAAGGAGTACATCCAGGAGCTGTTGGTTAAAGGATGGATTGTGAAGTCCCAGTCACCTTATTCAGCTCCTGTCATCTGTGTAAGGAAGAAAGATGGGTCCTTACGCCTGTGTGTTGACTACCGGCTCCTCAACAACAAAACCGTGCCGGACCGTCACCCTCTTCCCAGAATTCAGGACCTCACTGACTCCCTGGGAGGCTACGCCTGGTTTTCGATCCTCGATCAGGGGAAAGCCTACCATCAAGGCTTTATTGCTGAAGGATCAAGGTACCTGACTGCATTCATAACCCCATGGGGACTCTACGAGTGGGTCCGAATACCCTTTGGGTTATCAAATGCCCCAGCAGCCTTTCAAAGGAGCATGGAAGGAATGCTCGACACTCTGAGAGATGAGTGCTGTATCCCTTACCTCGACGACGTGTTGTGCTTCTCCAGGTCCTTCGATGAGCATGTGCAGGTGCTACGCAAAGTCCTCCAAGCCTTGCAACACCACGGGGTAAAGCTGAAGCCGGAGAAATGCGAGCTCTTCCGCAAAGAGGTCCGATATGTCGGCCGGTTGGTGTCAGCTGAAGGAGTAAAAATGGACCCCAAAGACCTTGAAGCAGTGCGAGCACTGAAAAACAAGACACCGCAGACAGTTGGGGACGTCAGGCAGTTGTTGGGGTTCCTGAGCTATTATCGAACATATGTGCAGGACTTCTCACGTGTAGCCAAGCCCCTGTACGACCTGCTCCAGTCAAAGCCCAACACCTCTCAGCCCAAGCCGCCACGAGGAAAAACGAAAGGCCACCAGCATTCCTCCCGAACCCCGGTAGAATGGACTATACAACACCAACAGATCCTTGAACAGCTTGTGGACCGGCTGACCAAACCCCCAGTGCTGGCCTATCCTGATTTCAACCGCCCCTTCACACTCCACACAGATGCCTCCCAAAAGGTCTCGGTGCAGTTCTTTATCAGAACCATGATGGGAAGATGAGGGTGATTGGATACGGGTCACGCACACTAACATCGGCGGAGCGAAATTATCACCTACACAGCGGAAAGCTTGAATTTCTCGCGTTGAAGTGGGCGGTATGTGAAAAGTTCCGGGATTACCTGTTCTACTCCCCACACTTCACAGTCTTCACAGACAACAATCCCCTCACCTATATTCTGAGTACTGCCAAGCTCAACGCAGTGGGTCACCGGTGGGTGGGGCAGCTGGCCGATTTCCACTTTGACATCAAATACCGGCCAGGCAAAACCAACATCGATGCCGACACCTTATCACGCTGTCCCCTGGACATTGACACGTTCATGGCTGAGTGTTCGGAAGAGTTATCGGAGGAGGCAGTGTGTGCTGTATGGGAAGGAAGCCGGAGAGCACAACAAGGAGATGTGGCTTGGGTGGCAGCTCTCAACGTAACATCCAATAGCCAACCTCACATTGAGCCTCTGCAGGAAATTAATCATGATGAGCTGGTGAGGGAACAAAGAAAAGACCCCGCTATTGGGAAAGTGATGGAGTTGAAGGAAAACGACACACCACTAACAGAGGATGACAAACAGAGGATGGACACACACGCAAGGAGGCTGTTAAGAGAGTGGAGCAGATTACACATAGAGAATGACCTTCTCTACAGGAAGACTGCAGGTCGACAACAACTGGTCCTGCCCACCACCTACAAACGAACAGTGCTCACCCAGCTGCATAACAACATGTGTCATGTGGGTGTTGAGAAAGTTCTGAGCCTAGCGAGGGAGCGATTCTACTGGCCTTTCATGAAAAGAGAGATAGAGGAGCATGTGACCAGGAAGTGTTCTTGCATCAAACAGAAGAAGCCAGCCACACATGAAAGAGCACCAATGGGAAGTATTACGTCAAAGTCACCCCTCGAGCTGGTGTGCATCGATTTCCTTCACCTGGAAACCTGCAGGGGTGGATATCAGTATATCCTGGTAGTGGTTGATCACTTCACCAGATTCGCACAAGCCTACCCTACCAGGAACAAGGCTGGTAAGACGGCTGCTGACAGGCTCTTCAATGATTACATCCCCAGATTTGGATATCCGGCAAAACTCCACCATGACCAGGGTCGAGAGTTTGAGAATGAGCTCTTCAAAACTCTCAGGCAGTTGGCTGGTGTCGCCCACTCGAGAACCTCTCCGTACCACCCCCAGGGCAATCCGGCGGAAAGACTCAACCGCACACTACTGCAGATGCTCCGCACCCTAGGAGAGAAAGAGAAGGAGAATTGGAAGGACCACCTGCCCCATGTACTCCATGCATATAACTGTACGAAGCATGAGGCAACAGGTTTCTCCCCGCACTATTTGTTGTATGGCCGACATCCTCGCCTCCCTGTTGACATCCTTTTCGGCCTCATAACAGATGAGGGAACTGACACTAATGGACCAAGAGGATATGCTGAGAAATGGGCAGGAAAAATGGTTGAGGCATACCGAATAGCAGACGCAAACAGCCGACAGTCCAGCTCCAAAGGAAAGGCATACTACGATAAAAGGAGCAGAGGTGTGGTTCTTCAGGCTGGGGACAGGGTCCTTGTACGCAATCTCAGTGAACGAGGGGGCCCTGGAAAGCTTAGACCGTACTGGGAGCAGCTGATCTACATCGTGAGAGAACAGGTTGGAGATAACCCTGTCTACAAAGTAAGCCCTGAGTCGGGAGGCCGACCAGTTCGCACCCTACACAGGAACCTCCTGTTACAAGTCAACGACCTACCTGTAGAGTCCCTTCAGAACCGGACCACCAACACAGCTGAGTCACGAAAGAGAAAGAAGAGAGCTTCAGACACCCCAAAACCCGCACGAGAGACACAGAGCCCAGATATAAGTGACTCTGAGGAAGAGGAAGGCGTGCCTCGTTACTGGCTGCGAATACCGACGGAGAGACCAAGAGCTGAAAGTCACTTACCTGAGCCACATGTTACTCCTGACTCCCAAAACAGATCTGAACAGAATGAGACCTACCTGGGAGAAACAAGCCACGCAGAACCCGAACAGGACAGAGAGAGTGTTAGAGGGGAAGAACAGGGGACATCCAGTGAGGATGAACAGGACATAGAGCAGCTTCGACCTGCAACCGTTCAAGAGGAACTGCATGCTGTCCATCAAGAGAACAATGCCCCCACACCACAACCTGAACATCAGATCCCGCTGAGACAGTCCACCAGAGAAAGACGGCCAGGTTATGTGTTTACTTATCCATCCCTGGGTCGACCAGCTTATCACCCGCGGCCAACTGTGAGTGCAGTTGGAATCCAACCAGTACAGTGTACTCACCAGTGTCTCTGTACACCATACTTTCACCACTTCCAACCCCCATCCATCGCCCCATACCCTTACTTACCTGTCGTGTACCCAGCTCACTGTGGATGAGACGCCACGAGAGACAATTACATACATTTCATACTCACCTGAAGAGACCTGAAACACCATACATACACTATACATTTCATACTTACCTGTTGAACCACTCATACATCATACCTTTAATACCTACCTGAATCACAAATACTCTATACATTTTATACCTACCTGTTGAAACATATACACCATACATTGCATACCCACCAGATGAGATCTGACACACGCACTTTAAAGGACTTAAAGGATACACTCATTGAGAGTTGGAATGTGTTTTGAAAAAAAAAATGTTCAGAGTGAAATTATTGAGGGTATCTCGTGTCAGGAGCCACTTTTATTTGTTGGGGAGTGTGTGATACACCCTTTATAGGATAATACAATAACCAGTGCAGTGTTAAATAGAACACCAATTTTATTGTGAAAGATTAATAGAAAAATTTAAAAAAAAAAAAGAATTAATCTAGGGGGAAAAAAAGAAAGCGGAACCAAAGTGTGGGGATCGTTGCACCACGGTACCCAGGTGAGAGGCACCTCCCTCTTCTCTCAGACAGAGATTTGGAGACGAAGAAGGCGGTTTGCTCTTTCACTCATTCACGCTGTGATTCTGTTTTCCAGGTTGGTATTTAATAAAAATAATTACAAACTGTTCTCTCCTGAAATTTACGGTGGTGTATTGAAGCTGTGAGGAGTCTGTTGTGGAATTTTTGAGGTGTAAAGAGTCGCGTTTATAACCGCGGGAAACGGGCATTGTAAACAATGGAGCTAGCGAGCTAACAATTAGCAGGTGTATACTGTGACTGTATGTGTGATTCTGGGTGTTGGTGTCCTCACTCCCTGGTAATGTTTTATTCAGTTTCTTTGAGATATCCTGACATGTTATGAATGATTGTTAATGTTAAGAGAAGAGAGGTATGTTGTTTAAAACTTAAAGGGAGTTCTCCCCAAAGTTATACAGAAGCAGTTAGGTGTCTAGTCTGTGTTTAAAGATGTATAATAAGTTAAACCGCTATCCCTATGTGTATGATGTTTTCATGTTTTGACTCTAAAGTCATTTAAATATTAATCTACAGCCAAAGAGGGTTTATATTTCATATTATTAAATCAATAGGATGGTGGAATTCTGAAGTTAAAAGAAATAACTATATAAATATAGATTAAAACATGATTTATCCTTTTGATACTAATGCACTTTAAAGAAAGCAATATTTATTTTTGTATAGAGATGATGATTTCTGTGAATGTGTGTGTGAGAGATGTTGCCCACTGATGTGTGGAGAGTAGAGAAAACTGTATTAATGTGTTTAAATTTAAATTAACAAATGAACACTGAAACTGAAACATGTTTATACTAGGGGTATGGTTATTGTTTGATACCATAATTTGTTGAAAATTTGTAATAAAGAGACAGAGATTTGGAGACGAAGAAGGCGGTTTGCTCTTTCACTCATTCACGCTGTGATTCTGTTTTCCAGGGTTGCATCTAGGAGAGTTGAGAGCAGTGAACCCCAGTCAAAATCATTTGTTACTCCAGTTACACTATTTGAAACTCGTAACATATATATATATATATATACATATACATATATATATATATATACATATATACATATATATATATATATATACATACATATACATACATACATATATATATACATACATATACATATATATATACATACATATATATATATATATATATATACATACATATATATATATATATATATATACATACATATATATATATATATATATATACATACATATATATATATATATATATATACATACATATATATATATATATATATATACACACATATACATATATATATATATATACATATATATATATATATATATATATATATATATATATATATATATATATATATATATATATATATATATATATATATATATATATATATACACACACACACATATATATATATATATGTATTGGTTACTTGGAATTCTTTTTTAATGATTGATTGATCATGAACATTTTCAGTCACTTTTATGTTGATTGACTAATGAATTTCAGCACAAAATATTCACATTAATATCAAACTTTAAAACTTTAGTATGCCTATTAAAACACTACACATAAGAATCATCATAGGCAAACATAAGACCAAGAACAGGGAAATGTATCATGAGTTCAGCGGTTTTAATTACTTTCTCATCCGCTCCAGCCACTGTTCTTTGCTGACAGTCTCAGTGTTTGGGCAATATATTTTGCCCTTGTATTGGCTATGGCCAGTCTCTTGTGTGCGAAACTGTCTGCAATTCCTGCAAGTATTAGATGTGACCGTCCGATTGTATTTGCGTTTTACTTGCGCAGATTTGTCACTGGAAGGGCTGTCAGAGGTAGTGCTGGTGGTTGCAAGTCCAAGGATAGGACTGGGCGGCGTCAACAACTGCGGCATGACACCAGTTACAACAAACAGCTGTGGCTGTGCTGCTGTTGACTTGGGATGAATAAGCCTTGATTTTGCGCCTGACAGAGCTGAGGTACCTGGAAGCTGCACTGAAGGAGTTGATGGAGGGATCTGGGTGGAATGAGACTGAAGGCGGGGGAGTGATGGCTCTGTGGAGGTAACTGAAGGCTTGATCCGCCGAAACCTGGTTTTTGCCTGACCAGCTGTGTTGGGTGGCATGTGGTATGTGTGCAGCTGATGTTGATATTGTGGAGGAAACTCAGGCTGTGTCTTCGCAGGTTGCAGTGGTATACATGCCACCGGCCGTGCCTCAGGCAGTTGCACCCCTTGCAGAAGCACAGAGACCTCCTGACCCTTCAGCCGTTGGTTATGCCACTGGGTGAGCGTGGTCTGGTTTACCTCAACCAGTTGAATGGGGGTTTGCTGCATTATTATGCCATTGTACAAAATCAGCTGCCTAATTTTTTTGTAGTCCTGCAGAATAAGAGACCATCTTGACATGCTGTGCTGTCCCATTTTTTGGGGGCTTGTGTGAATGTTGCACAGCCTCACAAATACAGTCTCAACAAGACGGCAGCAGTTAGGCCACTGAACAGGCGAGCTGTTTGAACCCAGAACACACCTCTTTGTGCTCTCAACACCAGGAGTGAAAACTGCCTTCTTTTTGGGGGACCTAAAGCGGCCAGTCAACAACCTGTCCTGATGCCGAGCAGCATACACAACCCTGTCCTTGTCAAATTGATCCAGGTTCTGCCACAGACCCACAATGGTGCTGGCCTGCTGGTTGGTCAGTGTTAGGCCCGTCTGTGTACGCAGCTCTACCAGGTACTCTGCCAATTCGTCCACACGGTCCATTCCTGGTATGTTATGCTGATCCACAGCCTGGAAAAATAAAACTGATGTTTAAGACTGGCTCTGCAGCATCACAATCTCCTCCTGTCTACTTAAGCTTTAGTTATGACAAAACATAAACTGACTTGCAAGGAATTTGATTTGTGTCTGTGTTGCTCATGGATAGATCTACTGGTCTAAAAAGAGAAATTAATGAATTATCACTTACAACTTGCTGCAAAGAGCCCACTGGTGTAGGCTGGAGAGTCACTGCAGATAGAGACTGGAGTGGAGGCACAGCAGATAGAGACTGGAGTGGAGGCACAGCAGATAGAGACTGGAGTGGAGGCACCGCTGATGTAGACTGGAGTGGAGGCACAGCAGATGGAGACTGGAGTGCAGGCCCTGGGGTAATAAATAATAATATGTCTAATGGCAATATGCAAATGACAGAAGCTGCAATGTTTTTGATGAAGTTCAAATTTAATGCGAAATTAAAACTTGTGACAAACAGCTTTATAATGAAGTACTTTAGTGTCTTCCCAACATCAAGACCAACTGAAGTTTCAGTTAGTTTTGCACAGAAACAGCCAACAGGGGGCTCTGACCTCTGCGGGCTGACTTAATAAAACATTTGTTTTATTAAGTCAGTTTTAGCCCCATCAGCTTCCACAAAGTGGAACTAACCTCCTCATTAAGCTGGTCGTGCTGGATAGGCTATGGTTGTGCGTCTGTTGTCACCACTAGTGTTTAATGTCTTACCTGCTCCCTTACTGACAAACATGTCAGTTTTTTTTAAAGCACTTCGCTGATCTGTGGCCAGTGATTTTAGCTTTTTAAGCCTCTCCCTCTCTGCTCCACCTTTCCTCTTGGGCTGTCGATCTCGCTCCATTTTTCAAGCATGTAGAACTACAGGTGAGGGAGGAGGGAGAGAGGAGGGGGTCGGAGGCGCGACCTGGTGTTTGTATGTGTGTGTACCTGCAGTGCTGTGACAGAGAGCCTCAGAAAAAGAGAGGAGGGGGTGTGTTTGTGCCCAACGTTGCTGCTCAGTCTGTGTGAGCTTCAGTGAGGCAGATACCCTAGTGAGCCGCACGTCAGATTGTTTATTTAAAAATCAAGCGCGACCTGAACCGAGCCTTTGGTCCCGACCATCGGCAGTCGCTGAGCGGGCCAGTTCAGCGGACTGGCCACTGGGAAATGTCCCAGTGCTCCCGATGGCCAGTCCGCCACTGCTGTGATATGATTATCGCGTATTCAAATGTTTGATTAAGTTGCTGGTGTTGAAATTTGCAACACTCGTGCCACCCCTCGAAACTGCTTCTTTGCATATGTTGCATGTGGCCGTCTTATGGCTGGAACATCCACTGTAAACTACTGCCAAACCGCCGACATGATGCGCTAACGGTAGCTCCTTTTAACAGGTGTCAGGTGATCAGTTCTTCTTCGCCCCTCTAAAACAGCAGCTGCCGATGGCAGCACAGCGCAACTGTTTTAAGAGCGGCGAAGAAGAACTGTGTCAGAGCAAACGGAGCTAACCAGTAAATAGATTCCTATTTCTAATAAATTAAGTGGCATCGGATCGGTGCCTGGACTCCAGTACTCGCCGATACCGATGCCAGCATTTTCGACAGTATCGGAGGCATTCCCGATACTGGTATCGGAATCGGAACAACTCTAAACCTAACATAAACCATAACAAAATCACAATAAAACCAGATCAATACATTACATTTACAAAAGTTAAGCAGTCCCGTGCTTAGTCATGAACACAGTTAAACTGTGCGCAGCTATTTATGCCCACTATGTTCAGTGGTGTAGTGGTTCCTGGAGAAATGGGTAAACTCTTGCTGAGTTGTTAGCCAGCGATCCCGTAAGCCAGGCAGGGGAAAGTTGTTTTCCATTGTTAACTTGTTATCACTCACTCTGATTCAGAATAACTACAGACCTAGGATTCTTAATTTCCTGCTGCTCTCTTGTGTGAGTTCTCATGTGTCTCTGCATAGTACTTTTAATACAGAAGCTTTAACTGCAGACTGAGCTGAATGTGTGAGTTGTCATGTGGTCCTCTAGACTCACTCTGTTTTCTAACAGAAATCAAATGAACTTTGATGAGCTGTGCTGTTGTAGAGATTCACTCTCCTGCTCCTGTTCAGGGTTATATAACAATAATAATAATAATAATAATAATAATAATAATAATAATAATAATATAGTATATAATAGTTCACAGCAGCTTTTCTAACAGAAATATTTATTCATGTTGCAGCGTTTTTAGGGCTGCACAATTGATGGAAATATGTCTAATTGCAATATGCAAATGACAGAAACTGCAATGTTTTTGATGAAGTTAAAATTAAATGTGAAATTAAAATTTGTGACAAACAGCTTTATAATGACGTACTGAAGTGTCTTCCCAACATCAAGACCAACGCATATGAGGCATTATGGGCATAACACGATTAAACAGACAAGCAAGGGAGACTCGAACCTTTCTGAAGTTTCAGTTAGTTTTGCACAGAAACAGCCAACAGGGGGCTCTGACCTCTGCGGAGGGGGGTCTCAGCTTTTTTTAACCAGTTTCTCCTTATAATGACAAACAGAATCTTAACTGGGGGGTCATTTATCATCAGTCCCATGAGGCTGGTCTTTGGTCACTGAGCTCTTTGCAGGGTTAGAGGTGTATTAAATGTGTAACACTGACAGCCAGTGTTTAAAAAGAGAACTGCAATCTAAATTCAGAATATTGCAGCGTGATGTCTCCCCACGTCCTCCTCCTCTGCGGAGAAGCTCACAGTACCCAGGTTGAGGACACTGAACCTACAGCCTTAACATCTGTTATACAGAAGATCATTCCAGTTCAACTTTAACCTGATTTATGTTATTCATTCACAATAAAACTATATTTTTTAACTAATAACTGTTTGGAGTAGAAGAAACATTTTTGTACAGTGGGTTCTTTCGATGATGCCAATTTTACCAATATGGGCCACACCCATTCATGCCCTAAAAACATTACACCAGTTTGGATATTTCATCTAATCTTCACCAAAATCCATACATAAAATATTTAGATTAAAGAGAACAAGACTTGTAGGTCAATTATTGCTTGTCTGTAATTGGCTATCTTCCTTTTGAAGGTGTGTCATGATGCACTTAACATATCATAACAATCATATTTGAATACTGAATTGAACTGCAACCAAATTTGAGAATGTTGTCCATAAACCCAAACTGAACTTCATACAATTCCACTAACAATAGTTCCACAATAATTCTGAGTTTCAGCGGACAGGACAAATAAAGCACAGACGCAAGTGCTGCATACTATTTATTTGATTAATATAAAATACAGTTATTGGTTGCCTGTAATTGTTACTTTAGAAGGTGTAGCCAGTTGTACTTCACAGGCAAACAAATTTGGGATTTTTGTACATTTGTGTGTGGTTGTGTTAAAGGCCGAGGTGATCTTATATGAACAGTGGCAAGTTAAAAAGAGTAAGTCGTACAAAGACTTTTAACTAAGATCACCATAGCAGTGTAGAACATGAGTAACACAGTAACCTAACATAAACCATAACAAAATCACAACAATAAAACCAGATCAATACATTACAGTTACAAAAGTTAAGCAGTCCCGTGCTTAGTCATGAACACAGTTAAACTGTGCGCAACTATTTATGCCCACTATGTTCAGTGGTGTAGTGGTTCCTGGAGAAAAAAACTCTTGCTGAGTTGTTAGCCAGTGATCCCGCGAGCGAGGCAGGGGAAAGTTGTTTTCCATTGTCACATTGTTATCACTCACTCTGATTCAGAATAGTTACAGACCTAGCCACCAGACACCGTTGTTCTGATGTCATGGTGCATCTCTGATGTTTAGTTTCTAGTCTCTAGTCTGTGACAGCTGAACAGGATTATTAAAGGGGAACTTGGCAACTGTAGCCATTTCTTCGCTGGTTTTCACTTTTTTTGTCGCATCTTTTCTCAACGAGCTCCCCCTACAGCTCTGGGACGTATATTCACAACACGTCGTAAAAAAACTCACTTGCGGCACCCTCCTCCCCCTTTCTACTGCTGCTGATGTGCATTTGTTGCCGGGCAACTTTTTCGTGTGGAGCAATGTCTACAGAGGTGGGTAACATATTCATCGTCGCTTGTTCTTATAGCCGGCATGGCTAACCGGTATTGAGGGAGGCGTGTGCGTTTATGTGGAATTGCCGTAAGCAGTTTGTGTTTCTTGCTCGTTCTCGCTTCTCACGAAACTTACTATTTCCAACTTAACGGGACGGTAGTCCCAAAGTTGCAAGGTTGGTTTTCTGCCTGGGGACGCTAGGGGGAGCGGGAAAGTCACCATTTTCACCAGAACAGGCCATTTAACCATCCAAATGACTTCTAAACGGGTTTATAAAGTTGAAATAATTGCCAAGTTCCCCTTTAATGTCCTGCTGCTCTCTTGTGTGAGTTCTCATGTGTCTCTGCATATTTAATAAAGAAGCTTTAAGTGCAGACTGAGCTGGATGTGTGAGTTCTCATGTGATCCTGTAGATGATTCTCTTGAATGAAACTTTTATCACACACTGAGCAGATGAATGGTTTCACACCTGTATGAGTTCTCATGTGTATCTACAGATTACTATTTTGTCCAAAGCTTTTATCGCACACTGAGCAGCTAAACGGTTTCTCACCAGTATGAATTCTCATATGTGTCTTCAAATGACTCTTATGACTAAAGCTTTTCTGACACACTGAGCAGCTGAATGGTTTATCGCCTGTGTGAGTTCTCATGTGCAACTGCAGATTACCATTTCTTCCAAAGCTTTTATGGCACACTGAGCAGCTAAACGGTTTCTCACCTGTGTGAGTTCTCATGTGCAACTGCAGTTTACCGTTTTGACCAAAGTCTTTATCACACACTGAGCAGCTAAACGGTTTCTCAGCTGTGTGAGTTGTCATGTGATCCTTCAGAGTACCCTTACGACTGAAGCTATTATCGCACACTGAGCAGCTAAACGGTTTCTCACCTGTGTGAGTTCTCATGTGATGCTTAAGATTACCCTTTAGATTAAAGCTTTTATCACACACTGAGCAGCTGAATGGTTTCTCACCTGTGTGAATTATCATGTGTCTACGTAAACCTCGTCTCCATGAAAAACATTTCTTACAAACTGAACAGCTGAAAGGCTTTATATTGGTAACATCACTTGACTGAGGTTCCCTGGTGTCTTTAAAATCATTGTCACTATCATCAGTCTCAGATTCAGAAGAGTCTTCGGTCTTACCATCCGTATCAGGTTGTGAATGTTCATCTGAGTTTCTGGCCGGTTCTGGTCCTCCACAGTCCTCTCCATCATCTGTTTCCATCTGTTCAGTTTGTCTTTGAGGAAGCTGTGAGGACTGAGGTTTCTCTTCATCATCATCATCTTCACTCTTCACAGGGACAGGAGTGAATGTAAACCCTTGAAGCTGCTCTCCCTCCTGACTGGTCCTGACTTCCTCCTGTTCCTCTTTAAAGTGTGGGGGCTCTGGGTCCTCCTGGTCCAGACTGGGTCTCCACTCCTGCTGCTGCTCAGGGGGAACCTCTTCTTTAATCACCGACAGCTGCTGGACGTCTGCAGACACAGTAAACACAAAGATAGACATTATGGAAAACCACCACTTTCTGTTAAATACAGACTGGATAACTGTGGGATCATCATCAGGCTGAAGATGTCACTCAGTGGAAACACATTGGAACCAAGTTGAAATCTGTTGACAAGGTCTCACGAGGATTATCAACAGAAGACTTCCTGGAAAGTAAGCAATGATTAAAAGGATCAGAGTTTCTTCTGAACAAGGCAGAAGATTCTCCAACTTTTAACGGTGCAGTCTGCCACAGCAAGGGAAAGTTGGAGAACAGTAAAGAGTCAACATGCATGTCGAAAGGATTCTGCCAGATTTGTTCCCGTTTACTGATGTAGGAGTGGACTACTTCGGACAAATAAACATCACCCAAAGATTCTTCATTGGTTCACTACTAAATCTAAAGTACTATTTTCAGTCCAACATATTTAATTATCTCTGGTCGAACAGTATACGATATGATCTGCAGGGAATTGGAGCAGTGAATGTGGTACAGGGTATTTTCAGGGTATTTTTAATGACATTGAAAAAAGAATATTCCAAAGGTGTTGTTTGTTTGTTATTTGTAAGTCCAACATATTTAAATATCTGCGGTCTATAATGTCGGGTAAACAGAGATGTCAGTGCTACATCCGCAGTTATGGAGAAGTGAATTTTTCAACAAACTGATCAAAATGCTTTATAGCACTAAGTCAGACACTATGTCACTGATACAGGTGAAACTGGATAGATTTTATTTTTATTTTACAGATGCCACAATACAATACGAGTGCAGCCGTTGTCTGTTTTACAGAGTTGTTCATGAGAGTATCTAGGAAAATACAACTAGCAGACCAGGACTTGGTATCGACATATTTCATATTGAATGATTCAGATAATGGGCAAAAAGTTTTGACTTGGACGCCGCTAATTCCTGAAGAGTATTGAGGCAACTAAGGGGCTCAACTTGGGAAAGACCGCTTAGCTATAGAGAGGTTTTGGTCTACTATGGTTTGTAGAATCTGATGCATATCCCGAGCCGTGGAACAATCACAGAAACGCACTTCAGACAAAATACAGAAATTACAAAATCAAGATGTGGTTCTTCCCAGATATAGGTGGACATCCTTATCAATAAAGACACACTACAGAGAACGTAGACTGTAGAATGCATTCAAGACATCTTGGACATCTACAGCATAAAAAAGGAACAGACAATGCTGCCAATTACGTCAATGCAGTGGAGAGACATCTTGAAACAGTGAACATACCATTTGTGGCACACAACATCAACTTGACTGTGCCTTAAGGGCTCAGGATCAGAGACATTGAAACCTCTGTGAGCAGACTGAACGTGGCAGCATCCCATTTCAATAAATCAACCAAAACCAGCGACAACTACCTCCTTCAGGGGAAATAAGTTTTGAAATTTAACAAGGAGAAGGTGGTTAACGACTGCCTGACACGATGGAACAGTAAATATGATATGATCTGCAGGGAATCGGAGCAGCGAATGTGGTACAGGCAGTGAGACAGAGGCTGCCGGTGCCGAACAACCCTGTGATCAGCAACCCCTCGGGAAAAACACTCGGTTTTGGGGAATCTCTTCAGAGACACATACTGCACAGACAGGCTAGACCAGAACGACACTCTGGTGGTTCAAAAAGAGCTGTCCATGTATGAACAAGAGTCTCTGATGCTCAACAGAATCCTCTCCACCTTCGGCTCTGGGAGATACCATTACCTCGCCATGATGTGATAAACCTTAACGTTACCTACGTTGCGTTAGTCCGAGGAACATTGTTGTTATTAATTATGACTAACATTAAGCAGTGGTGGAAAGTAACTAAGTACACTTACTCAAGTACTGAAATGCAAATTTTTACTTCACTTGAGTATTTCCAATTTTTTATACTTTTACTTCTACTCCACTACATCTCAGAGGCCAATATTGTACTTTTACTCCACTACAATTAATTAACAACTTACCAGTTACTTTGTAGATTTATTATTATTGCAAAACATACAGTGACGACTTCAGGACTATATAAACTTCAGCTATTTGAAAATAGTCGATCTACAAGCTCATAATGTGCAATATGACACGTTGTGAGCGTGTAGATCTGCTACTAACAGTTTAACCATACCACATGTCTATTAATTTTAGTTTGCAGTATATTGTGTCAGTAAGGCTTATTGTATGATTAAGACATTAGCCTTTAAAATATCTATTAAGTAATTATTATTTTCACCTCTTTTTCAGTTAACCATCACAGCCTCTTATCGACAAGTTTCTGCAAAAAGCACCAGCCTGCATCACTGCACAAGCAGCTGTACTGAAAGACTGTAAAGGGGGTGTAAGACTCTTGTTCCAAGTCCCGGTCCACAGTGTGTAATAGGGCTGAGCGATTTTATCGATCCTGCGATATATATCGATATTTTGTTTACCCAGAAAGTATCGATTTTTCAGCCGAGAGTATTGATACATTAAGTCCCATTCAAATCCCCCGTGTTCTGCCTGGCACTTTGCTCGCTGCCCATTTCCCCCCTATTCGCTCGATTAGGTCAGCTAGTGTTGCTGTAGAGCATTTCTAGCAAGTTACCCATCTAGATACTCCCTTTACACAGACGCCGAAGTGTTCCTCTTCCTATTTAAGCAGTCAGCGCGAGGAGATTGAAGAAAATGGCAAAATATGAACCCAACACCCTTATAAATGGTAAATGGACCTGTACTTGCATAGCGCCTTTCTATTCTTCCGACCACTCAAAGCGCTTTTACACTACGTGCAACATTCCCCCTTGGATAAAAGTCTGGCGGTTTGCAAGCCGTGTCACACAAATGTGAAATACTGTGGAAATACCACCAACCTACGAGCCCACCTAAAACGGCACCACCCGGACAAGGTAATGCTAACTGAGGAATCCAAGAAGCTGTGACGTGACCCAAAACAAACCATGCTGGATAGCAATGGCAGTTGTTCCCACTAGTTCTCATCTTCTTCACCAAGGTCGCAGAATCCATTGACTATTTTATTTGTCAGGATTTGAGACCTTATTCTGTGGTGGAAAACGCAGGCTTTAGGCGCATGGTGAACGCGATGGAGCCCCGCTATCCTATTCCCACCCGCGAGCACCTCACCAAGGTTTGCGTTTCCAGGCTGTACGCTCAGACAAAGGCACACGTCAAAGCAACCCTGGCCAGCGCGGAGAGAGTTGCCCTGACGTGCGACGGATGGACCTCGCGAACAACTGAAGTATGTCACCATCACGGCCCACTTTATCAACAAGGAATGGGAGCTTGTAACGTATGTCTTACAAACCAGGGATATGCCCGAGAGCCACACCGGACACAACTAGGGCTGGGCGATATATCGATATAAAAAATATATCGATATATTTTTAATGTGATATGGAATTAGACCATATCGCATATATTGATATAGTTCAAATTTGCGCTGTGATCCTTGCTCCAAGCGAGCTGCTGACCCGGAGCTCTCTGCACTGCCCCTGCGCCCCCGCCACCGCCCCTCCTCTTTCAATAACCTAATGTAATGTTTGTGTTCATATCCATAATTTAGACTGTAACGTTGTCAGACTGTTAGGTAAGCTAACTGTGAGTAATTAACTGATGTTACAGGTAACTTAACGTGCTAACGCTAACATTTGCTAACGTTAGCTTGTTAAGCTCGGCATGATTCATGTCAGCAAAACACAACGTTAATATTAAGTTGTTCTGTTCACAGGCAGCAAATCTTTATACCATTAACGTTATGTTTCTAACGTTACAGACACTTGTTGCTGAGTCAACCTAATGTAAAGCTCAGTAACAGCATTAACTTACGTTACGTTGTTTTAACGTAATTGTACTTGCTTGTGTAATAACAGTAGCAGTTTTGGTGAGTGGTAATAGCCTTACTGCCTTCTGAAAATATTAATTTAAAAGTTATAATGCAGCCTAACTTCTGGTCACAACGTGTGTGTGTGTAGGTGTGTCTTTGTAAGAGAGAGAGAGAGAGAGAGAGAGAGAGAGAGAGAGAGAGAGAGAGAGAGAGAGAGAGAGAGAGAGAGAGAGAGAGACTGAACATTTGCTCTCACTTTGCGGAAAACATATCAGGATATATATCATATATCGATATTCAGCCTAAATATATTGGGATATGACTTTTGGTCCATATCACCCAGCCCTAGACACAACCTGGCAGAACATCTGAGAAGGGCCCTCGCTGAGTGGGGAATCACAGAAAAGGATCCAGTAATTGTCACTGAATTTGCGTCAAATATGACAATCGCAGCTGAGGAGGCAGCGTTCACACTTCATATCAAATGCAACGCTCACACCCTTAATCTGGCTGCACAACGTGCCCTTAAAATCACAGCAGTCGCATGCCTGTTGGGAAGACGCATTGTGAATTTCTTCAGACGAAGCACCACAGCCAACCACGTGCTGAAAGAGAAACAGAGGCTTCTACGACTACCACAGCACAAGCTGATGACGGACGTGGTTACCAGGTTCATGTGTGGTTACTTTTCAATACTTTATTTTGTTACTAATTTATTTTGACATTAATGTAAAGCAGCAATCTGTGCATCCATGCTGTGACGGGCGCTATAGGTCTATAAATAAAGTTTCTTACTTTTATTTAACTACAGGTGGAACAGTACGCACGAAATGTTGGAAAGAGTCCTCAAGCAACAACCAGCCATATGCGCAGCCCTGCTCTCGAGTGAGGTCAGGAAGACTGAGAAGGATCACTGCACACTGACCGAGTCAGACATGACAACAGCTGAAGAAGCAGTCATCGCGCTGAAGCCCATGAAGGAGGCTACACAGTACACGTCCAAGGAAAAGACCACCACACTGTAAGTGGTCGCACCCCTCCAGGACACACTGATCAATGGCCTGAAAGTGATCAGAGGCTGCCATGGCTGGGGATCGTCAGAAGAGCTACATCGACCTCAAGGCAACTCTCCATGCATGTTCAGCGATGGATCCAAGATTCAAAAGTCTTCCCTTCCTGACTGAGAACGTAAGACAGGAAGTTTATGATGGACTGATTGCAGAGGCTGCAAGAATGAGCATGCAGCCATCAGAGGTAAGGCAATGATGGTTCTGCTAGGTTTAACCCTTGGCCTTGTATCCTATCCACCATCTCCTGGCGAGAATAAGCATAGGCTTAAATAATACATTGTTCAAAGTTTAAAAGGCAAATCCTACAACGTGTACAGTTTAAAATGGATAAATATTAAATAGTTTAAAAAGCATAAATACTATAATGTTAACAGGTTTAAAGGCATAGATATTAAATACAGTAATTAAAAGATTTATTACAGTAAAAAAAGAGGGGACAGCAAATGCTAGCGCTGATGATGAGGGGATGGCATCCGAAGAAGAGGCTGTGGAGAGTGATTCAAGGAAGGAGCGAGCAGTCAACGTCAGTATCACCCATTGTTATCCAGTGAAGCGCACTGTGTTGTCTGAAGCTCTGCGTAGGAATTATGGAATGTGCTTACCTATAAATAATGTGTTTTTGTTTTTAATGTTTATTTATTTGAAGGTCAGCATCCTCCACCCAGGAATCCAAGGCCGTCTTGTCCACTGGCTGCCCTTCTTGGTGAACGATACGGGGGTTCAGCACGACCCAAGACCCAAGAGGATGAGGTCAAGGAGCAGATGACCCGCTATAAGGAGGCAGATCTCCTGGAAGTGAAAGAAGATCCACTGGTCTGGTGGAAAGAACACCAGTATGAGTATCCACTCTTGTCACACCTTGCTAAAAGGTACCTCTGCATCCCTGGCACTAGTGTCTCCTCGGAGAGGGTCTTCTCCACCGTCGGAGATATCATCACTGCTCAGAGAAGTGCACTTCTCCCAGAGCACGTCGATCAGATTCTATTCCTGAACAAGAAACCCAAGAGAATGTAGATCACTTGGTCTGCAGTTATGTGGAGAGGAGACTGTCTGTTTAGTGTTCACTTGTAGGTCAGGGCCTACAGGCCTTAAGCTACTCTGTTAAGACGGGTACAGTTTTAAGTTGGCTTAAATGTTGCTCATATGGACTTGAATTATTGGCTGCCATGGTTTATTTTTACTTACCTGGTGGCTAGATTGGCTACCTTATATGTTCAGAACAGGCCACTTTCTGCACTTTTTATTTATTTATTTTTTTTACACTATTCTATTATTGGGTAATATTACATTACGGAGCGTAAGTGAACGCACCACTGCAGATGTCACTCACTAACGTTAGTTGCGGTTTGGACCCACATGCGGCGCACTTGAAAACTGAATCACGGGTGAATTTATTAAACATGGACTTTATGAAAGAAATGGAGAAAGTCAGCAGAGACACACACCGGGAGAGAGAGAGACAGAAAGAGGCGGAGCGAACGGGCGTGTTTGCCGTGAGTGACCAGAGGTCCAGGCTAGGTGTGTGTGCTGTGTGTGAGTGTGGGGAGAAGAGAAAGTGAGCAGATTAAAGTAGTAAATAAACACAAAAATAAGGTGGAAAATGACCTAGAATAACCAACTGTCAATACAAATACGATATAGGCCTACACTGCTACCACCCCACGGGCCGCCACCACCGCTGCAGTTACACTGTTTTAACGCGAGCTCAACAGTCCAGGGAGCGAGTGTGTCGCGGTTCTGTCTCTCGGATCCGCGACACGAGGCCGTGGACTTGTGTGTCGCAATTTTAGTCTCGGTTTCAGAACCGTTACAGCCCTATTTAATCCTACACTTTATTTACTTTTAAACGGCTTGTAAGCTACAGTTTGCACATCAATAAATGGAACCAATTTTCTCAACACATCTTTGATTTATTTTGTCCAGCATTTGCAAGCTGTAGACTCTGTCCAGTCAGAGCCATATATTGTGTAATTAATGCTTTCAGTTTTCATTAATTCAATCCAAGTCAATGGAACAGTCACAAGATGTCACCAAAATCACCCTGTCCCTTTAAAATCTTTCAGAAAATGATGTAAGTGTATTGAATCGTATCGGGAGCTGAATATCGTTTATCGTATCGGGAGATTAGTGTATCGCTACAGCCCTAGTGTGTAAGATTCTTGTTTCAAGTCCCGGTCCACAGCCAAGCATTTCTGTTGAAACGTACTGGTTCTGATTCTGAATGTGAAGTTGCACAATTTAAAGGCAGTGTTTAAGATTCTGTATTTTTTATTTTATTTTTGATACTTAGAAAAAATAAGTGGGAAACCATTTTATTTATTTTCATTTAATTGTATGTCACAGGAAATGTTAAGTTTGATGTAATTTTATTTTTATATATATATATATATATATATATATATATATATATATATATATATATATAATAAATGTAAATTTTCTTAAAAAGGAAACAAATTGGTTGTTGTTATTAAGTGATCTGTCTTGTTTTCTATAATTGGGCTTTAATTAAGCAAAAGTATGTTTTATCCGATTATTCGATGAATCAATGGAATATTCGATAAAATACTCGATTACCAAAATATTCGATGCAGCCCTATTGGAAAGCATAATCAATCACTTTTGTCCAACTCTGACAGCCGTACTGCCTCCACACTCACACAGTGACGCACAGCATCAGGAGCAGTTCACACTTCATCTATGTGAAGAATGATAATATGAAATTTGATTGTAGCTTACAGTCAAATGCTCAGTTTGATGATGAAATGTATTTGTTGTTTATTTCTGACTTTTAGAGCTCGGTGGTTCTCACAGGACAAACATATGATGATCTTATAGAATCTGACACGTTGCTGTAGATTAAATAAAGTAGTTCAACATCTACATCCACATGAATGCAGCAGTAATATTGATCCATCAGATATAATAGTCCAACCTGTTCCTGCACTATCACTACTTTTCCTTTGAGTCCATTGTGCTGATCATCCTGTTACTGCAGTAAAGGCTGTGAATACTACTTCCAGCTCAGAGTGTGAACAGTGAGAGAAGAAGCAGTACAGTGAACCAACCTGCTCTGTGTAACCGAAGTTGAGGGTTGAAAACAGCGTCCAGTAGTTTCCGTTGTCGCTCGTTCTCCTCTTTTGAACGACAAAGTTCCTCCTCGTACTCTGCTATCGTTCTTTCAAACAGCCCAAATATCTCTTCAGCAGCCGCAGTTAGTCGCTGCTTCACCAACGCTCTCAGCATTTGGACTTTACACATTTTCACACAATCAGCTTTGTAGGCTACCGGGAGATGAGTCAGCGGTAAAACATTCCGAAAAACGGTGAACCGGAGGCAGCAGACTCTTTGAAATGAAGTTAAAACACCTCGGAGACTTTAATTATTTATAACGTCGTTTGCCAGCCGCCATTAAACACCACGAAGAAGAAGCACCGGAAATGATTGTCCGGGTTCAGAGTGGAACAAGATGGCGTCCAGTAACAACGTGTCCCTTTGTCGTGCTGAGAAAGTGTGTGTGACATCCACAGTAACGAGCCAACAAAGTACACCGGTCTTTGAAGCCAATTTTACATAGTGGAAACAGTGTTTTTGACGGAGTTTGTGTGATTGTGTGAAAATGTGTAAAGTCCAAATGCTGAGAGCGTTGGTGAAGCAGCGACTAACTGCGGCTGCTGAAGAGATATTTGGGCTGTTTGAAAGAACGATAGCAGAGTACGAGGAGGAACTTTGTCGTTCAAAAGAGGAGAACGAGCGACAACGGAAACTACTGGACGCTGTTTTCAACCCTCAACTTCGGTTACACAGAGCAGGTTGGTTCACTGTACTGCTTCTTCTCTCACTGTTCACACTCTGAGCTGGAAGTAGTATTCACAGCCTTTACTGCAGTAACAGGATGATCAGCACAATGGACTCAAAGGAAAAGTAGTGATAGTGCAGGAACAGGTTGGACTATTATATCTGATGGATCAATATTACTGCTGCATTCATGTGGATGTAGATGTTGAACTACTTTATTTAATCTACAGCAACGTGTCAGATTCTATAAGATCATCATATGTTTGTCCTGTGAGAACCACCGAGCTCTAAAAGTCAGAAATAAACAACAAATACATTTCATCATCAAACTGAGCATTTGACTGTAAGCTACAATCAAATTTCATATTATCATTCTTCACATAGATGAAGTGTGAACTGCTCCTGATGCTGTGCGTCACTGTGTGAGTGTGGAGGCAGTACGGCTGTCAGAGTTGGACAAAAGTGATTGATTATGCTTTCCAATAAACCCACATATAATTGATCTATTCGACTATCTATTGCACATATGGACGTTATATAATAATGTGCATTATGTCCAGATAAGACAAGTCAATACGAGAGATGTCATTTCTTATAGGTATGATTATTTAAACTTTAACATATAATTATATATATAAATATCTCTTGGAGGCAGAGAGTCGTCACTGTGGTGGTGGCGGAGGGATTCACAGAGATGTGGAGTTGTGAAGTGGCCCCGGCTCCTGCTGAGCTGGGGGGGGGACTGGTGAGGGGTCTCAGGACTGCTCCTTTTGTCTGTCGAAGCGACAGTAGAACTCATTCAGCTCGTTTGCTAGGCGCAACTCATTAATGGGGGGGGGTTATGTTTGTAGTTGGTTATCTGTCTGAGCCTCTTCCAGACAGAACCAGAGTCGTTGGCTGAGAACTGATGGTGAAGTTTCACAGATCAGCTTGAGTTGTTCCCCTGATATTCATGAGCTCTTCTCTAGTGAAAGAGCTCCGGGTATCACAGCTGAAAAACTGAGTTAACAAACAAAACAAGAAAAAACAAAGCGCACCAACAAACAGAGGCGACCGCATGTGGCGCCACCTTAGATGACTCATCTTAGATATATTCATAACCTGAAACAATGATGCACATTCACAATCCGAGCTGTGTGCTGTGATTGATAATAGTTATTATTAATAATAACTATGTCGTGGAAATTCTTCCCAAACGTGAGAGGTGCTAAGTCTCTGAAGAACTTTCAAGCCGGTGTGATAATCAAGTCACTTTAATTCATGCTGCATGGAGAGAAGGTCACGTCGTGGATGTTCTCTCCCGACTTCCAAAATGCTCTCCCTTATATACATTCCAGTACATCTCATTACATCACAAACAATATAACCCCCTGTGTCTTGCAAATGTTACTCCTGTAACTCCAGGTCTCTCTCATCAAATGGTCCTTCCATCTGTGCCTTCCCCCTGGCTCTTCCTATCATAAAACCTTAACCCTTTGACCAGGGGCACATCTATTTTATTACCCCCAAATCCTGTTTCTCTCCCACAACTATTTTATCTTTTGATTCACTTGAAACTAAATAATAATCCATGGAACCTGCATGCACAAAGCTTCAGTCTCTAGCCTATTTAACTGTTCAATATTTATTCAGTCAGTACAGTCCAGTACAGTAGCTTACACCTTTGGAATATTATGTTTAAATGTCACTAAAAATACCATGAGTGGAGGTTAAAGTAGTAATACCACATACCACATTCACTGCTCCAATTCCCTGCAGATCATATCGTATGTACTGTTCGACTGCAGATATTAAAATATGTTGGACTAAAAATAGTACTTTAGATTTAGCACCAATGAAGAATCTTTGGGTGATGTTCCCATATATTAGTCCGGAGCTGTCCACTCCTACATTGGTAAACAGGAACAAATCTGGCAGACTCCTTTCGACAAGCATGTTGACCCTTTACTGTTCTCCAACTTTCCCTTGCTGTGGCAGCAGACCGCACCGTTAAAGGTTAAAGAATCTTTTGCCTTGTTCAGAAGAAACACTGATCTTTTTAATCATTGCTTACTTCCCATGAAGTCTTCTGCTTATAATCCTCATGAGACCTTGTCAACAGATTTCAACTTGGTTCCAATGTGTTTCCACTGAGTGACATCTTCAGCCTGATGATGATCCCACAGTTATCCAGTCTGGATTTAACAGAAAGTGGTGGTTTTCCATAATGTCTATCTTTGTGTTTACTGTGTCCTGCAGACGTCCAGCAGCTGTCAGTGATTAAAGAAGAGGTTCCCCCTGAGCAGCAGCAGGAATGGAGACCCAGTCTGGACCAGGAGGACCCAGAGCCCCCACACATTAAAGAGGAACAGGAGGAAGTCAGGACCAGTCAGGAGGAAGTCAGGACCAGTCGGAAGGAAGTCAGGACCAGTCAGGAGGAAGTCAGGACCAGTCAGGAGGGAGAGCAACTTCAAGAGTTTACATTCACTTCTGTCCCTGTGAAGAGTGAAGATGATGATGATGAAGAGAAACCTCAGTCCTCACAGCTTCCTCAAAGACTAACTGAACAGATGGAAACAGATGATGGAGAGGACTGTGGAGGACCGGAACCAGCCAGAAACTCAGATCCAGATGAACATTCACAACCTGATACGGATGGTAAGACTAAAGACTCTTTTGAATCTGAGACTGATGATAGTGACAATGATTTTAAAGACACCAGGGAACCTCAGTCAGGTGATGTTACCAATGTAAAGCCTTTGAGCTGTTCAGTTTGTAAGAAATGTTTTTTCATGGAGACAAAGTTTACGTAGACACATGAAAATTCACACAGGTGAGAAACTGTTTAGCTGCTCCGGTATGTAGTAAAAGCTTCAGTCCAAAGAGTCATCTGCAGAGACATATGAGAAGTCATACTGGTGAGAAACCATTCAGCTTCTCAGTGTGTCATAAAAGCTGTCAAATCAATTCTGTTTGAGTTTCATTCCATTACAGATTAACACTGCGTGGAATTCTTAAAAGTTAACACTGGAGGGTACGATAACTCTGATAAGTGTTGATATTACACATTACTGGGTTGATAATTTACTCTCTTGCAATGAAAAACAAGCTCATATAGAGTAAAATTCTAACGCTGTATAGTGTGAATGAAATTTGACACCATTTCTGAAAGGAAATCTTAGCAGTGTTCATTTTACACCTAATTTACTCTTTTTTTAGTTTCAACCTACACGCAAATGCACCATTAAGTGAGTAAAAATTTAAGTTTAATCAAACTAATGCATTTAAGAACTTTATTAGCAGCTCTCAACTGTGTCAAAATATCACCTCATCAAAACATCTCATGTAGAATACAAACCTACATTCAAAACACTGACCTTAAGCCCGCATAAAATGACAATATGGAACAACATACAAAGAGGAAAGTGTTGTTCTATACTTCTATTCTTCTACTGCTCAAATGAACATCAGTGTCAACCTCCTGGTCAATATACTCGGTGTGTTTGGTGTTTAAATGTTTCCTAAAACCAGAAAACGTACCAAACACACATCCACATCCAGTCTGGGCACATTTAAGCCTGAGATTTTTTCCAGGTAAGTCACCTAATCGTAAATGGCTAACAAGCGTATTTGAACTAGTTAACTGAGCCTGACAAACAAAACACTGCATGACAGAGGAGAAACTTCAAGCACTAATAAAGCAACCTTGCCCTAACTTCAGAGACACGAGGACTTTCCTTGACCTTGCCAACATCAATGTTGTGCACTGTGGTTTGGATGAACGTGTACATGTTGTGAAGCATGCTGTTGTAAGATTTGCCAAATACAAAATGAGCCTTAAACAGTTCATCAAAGGCACCAAGAGAAGAGGTTGACCTGCAAGGTATGGCATTCTTGAACTGGTGGATTACATTCTTCTTAACTCCAACAGCCGGGAGATAGAGTTGAGCTCTGGAGGTGATGGCATCGAGATGCTCTTGAATGTTTGTTCCAGTCTGCCAAGACAAACACATGAAGATATGATTACAATTGGACAGTTGTAAAACATAAAACCAAAAACCGAAAAACGACATAATAACACTTTAAGTTAGACATATTGACAACCAACTAGTTGCTTATTAGAATACATGTTAGCAGCATATTGACTGTCAGTACTTGTTATAAAGCACTTTATTAATGCCTTATTGTGCATGACCGTATTCTACAACTATTAGGCAATTATATAAGATTTGTCCCTCAATAACCTCCAAAAATACAAACCTTCTTGAAGACCACAAGATGCTTCTCTGCTTGGGATGCCGAAACCTTTCCTGGTCTCTTCCAATCTTGAGCAGAGGGTGGAATCAGGTAGCACCAATAAAACAGACGAAAGGTCACTGTCCCAACCTGTAACAACAATCTTGTGTTCAATCTCAACACACTTCAGTTATGCGGGCTGTCAAGAAAATTCAGTGGCTCTGCAATGGCAACAGCATTTAAACAATCAGCTTACCAAAGTCAACATCAACTTCAGTTGGACAATTTAAATTATCTGACAGGCAAGTTAACGGGTGATAGTTAATGGAGTATTACTACAACGCCTGTATACCATCTTATAAAAACTATTGAACTGTCATAATATTTTCAAAATAATGATAATTACCAAGCCTTTGATGTCTTTAAAACGTGGAAAGTCTGACGGTATGTTGCTCGACTGCTGGGGGTCAAGGACCATGTTGCAGCGATACACAAACGTCAGTTTCAGTCTTTTCTTGACCGTGTCTGAATGTTTCGGACACTCGTCTGACAGTTGGTCCTCCAGACATGTCTTCACCAGATGATTCTTTGGCTGATTCTACATAAAATGGTAAATTACAGTATTAGAAATACTGATATCAAAAACAGTTTTAGAAACTTGGCCAACTTTTAAAGAGGTACTCTACCCAAAAGTATAAACTTAATTACTGACTGTACTGTGATGAAACACATCAGTGCTGCTGTTAATATTGACATTTTCTTCACAATTTATGATTATTACTATTATTTTGTGCGTTAAAATTGGCTGTAGTTAGACTTCAAGAAAAAATATTGTATAATTTTTCTGAGAAACATTATGTGCAACAAATGCAATAACTGATCTTGCGACTGTTTTGTTCCATACATTTATCCAGTATTACCTCTAAACGACGATTGCTTGTCTTTAGCGGTGCCTCTCTGAATACTTTCAATCCTACAGGCCAAGTACCCAGTTCCACTCTCACTATCATAGTAGTGCTGCTTGGATTTTTTGGGGATTTCTTTCACTTGTCTGGGTGGGGATGTACTGCAAGGAGAAAGGAGTTTGCAGTTATATTCACTGGATTTAATTTCAATTTCAAATTCATCTCTAAGCTAGATTCAGAACACAAGCACTGTTAACAAATTACCCATTATTTTCTGTCATGTCAGCTGCCAGTATGTTCACCATTTTTCGTCTGGTTTCATCCATCAAGGATTTGGTTGGGTTGTATTAATTTATTACACGTTCCCCACCAGGTTTGTTGGTAAGAACGGATTCCATCAACTTGAAACACAATACAATTAATGGATTTTAATATCTTTGATGTGCACTTAATTATGATAAAATAAAACATTTTCAGGGGCTAAAAGAAACAAAACTTAACAAACTTAGACATAATCATGAGATCAACAATGTCTTCAAACAACGTAAATGTTATAAGAACTTATTTATAAGAACTTACTTGCTTAGCTTCTGCATCCAACCTCTGGCGTTTTCTGGAGGGAAATCAGAAATGATGTCTGTGTCGTTAGAGTCCAAGGAATTGAAGGATGATGGTTAGGATTGCTCAGGAGAGGCTACCGTGGAGACAGATTCTAATCATGAATTGAGAAATCGAAATAAGAACACATTATATAGAGTTTGCTGATAACCCTAACCTGTCACTTATAATTAACATCATAACATAATAGAAATTTAACAGAAACAATCCTGAGCTATATTGGATGGTTAACACCCCCGTTGAGGGATCTGTTACTACATCCTCAAAAACATCTTCATCCAACTCAGTCACTGAACTGTCGACAACTTTCAATCTTCTGTTACAGCTGGGACACCAGTCTTTGCAAATGCTAAGAAACAGGCACAAAAGCTTGTGTAAACAGGAACATAATTGCTTATCTAATGATAACATTTCACTACTCACTTAATATTCACTGAATCTGGATTAGGGTTGCAAAATCCGGGAATTTCAAATTTGGAAACTTTCCATGGGAATTAATGGGAATAAACTGGATATTTTTAATATTGCTTGTTATAATACTGTTAGTCTATAACAGGGAACTTACATGTAGTTGAAAAGAAACATCTTGCAGGATAATCTTGCTTAAAACAACCTGATTTAATGCAACTTGAATGTCCTCCCTATATTTGTCAATGACATGCACACACGCAGTAATCAGCATAGGCTACTACATACGTTTTTTTCTTTTTTCAGGGGGGTTAATACATAACCCATTGTTATTAACCTATTTGGGTTAATTGTATTTTACACATATAACCATAACCATAGCCATAGTAAATCAAAGGCAGCATGCTAGCTACCATCATATGTTAAGCTAAAGGTCAATGGTTTGGGTTACTACTTATGGTGCTATCCATTTGTCTCATAAATCCCCCGCCCAAATTGCTCTGACGAGAACCTGACGTAATTGCCTGGATTGTACCACTTTTAGCGTTACATTTGTCTTTGGGCATTACGAGTCGGAAAGAACATGGACGCCACCAGAATGTTTCCAAAATTCCCCAGTTTATCTTTCCATGGAAAGTTTCTGGAAATTTACGGGAAAATGTCCACCTCTTTGCAACCCTAATCTGGATTACCTTTTACAGTAGGGCTCAAACAAACACTTAATGTGAATTTAAAATGTTTATGTTTTTGTACCAACTATACTTTAAGCAATGCATCCAAAGTTATGGATGTGGTTAGAAAGGGGAACACAAAACACATAGACAATTGTAAGATATTGATCAATTCCAAAATCCAAGAACCTAAAATTTTCTATGATTTTATAATAATATTCTAGTATTTTAAACAACTACATTCGGTTACTATTAGCACTTAAAGCTTCTTGTGCAAATCTTAATTCCACAATGTCAATTTCTTACCTGCAATAAAAAAATTCTTTCAGATTTGGCTCTGTTATTCTAACAAATTTTTGGCCAACACCAAGTTTTGCTTTAAGCAGCATGCTCCCTGCAGAGAGTATCAGCACAGTTAAGGTTAAAGTTCATGTGCTCATTATTACAATAAACAAAAACTATATGCCCTTTATTCCCTCAAATTTGAGAATATACATAACATACATAGGAATATCATTTCAACTGAACAGCCCAGAAGCAAGGCCACCTTTTATGAGGTGAATCCCGTTCACTTTGAGTATAGTAAAAAGTAATGTTTCAAGCCACCAAGCTGCTGAAAAATAATCAGCTACTTTGCAGAAGTAACCAGTAAGATTTAATTTAACTTAATCATATAATTTTCCTGAAGGTGCCAAACCGTCATAGGGATTTACTTTATATTACTGTAGTAACGTTACTTAATTCTACCATTACAACACAAAGACAACACTGCCAACCCCCCAAAAGCCACCAGGTGCGGACGCGCCGCATTATGTCTGCTATTCAATGTTTCAATACCCACCAGCAGCCGTGGTTCGGGAAATGTCACAGAAGCGAGCCTCCAGTGTTCTATATCTGACCGACACTTCGAGCAGCCCACGTCAATTTACACAGAGAACCTCCAGCGGGTGGAAGCCAGACACAACCGGTAGTAAAAACAGAAAAAAGTGAAACGAATTAATTACATATATTTTCACCAACACTGTACGGTATCTTACTCCAGCTGTTGTTGTACTAACTCTGAAAGAGTCAATGTACTTTGGCACTGCATATTTAAAACTGTGGAATTTACTGTGTACATGAACTGTGAACTGCTCCTGATGCTGTGCATCACTTTGCGAGTGTGGAGGCAGTACGGCTGTCAGAATTGGACAAAAATTACTGTTGATTATGCTTTCCAATTAACCCACATATAATTGATCTATTCGACTATCTATTGCACATATGGACGTTATATAATAATGTGCATTATGTCCTGATAGGGAAAGTCAATACGAGAGACGTAATGTCTTAAAGGTATTATTATTTTAACTTATATCTTGAAGGCAGAGAGTCATCACTGTGGTGGAGGAGGAGGGATTCACAGAGATGTGGAGTTGTGAAGTGGCCCTGGCTCCTGCTGAGCTGGGGGGGAACTGGTGAGGGGGTGCAGGTGAGGGGTGTCAGGACTGCTCCTTTTGTCTGTCAAAACGACAGTAAGACTCATTCAGCTCGTTTGCTAGACGCAATTCATTGGTGGGGGAGGGGTTAGGTTAGGGTTGTAGTTGGTTATCTCTCTGAGCCCCTTACAGACAGAACCAGAGTTGTTGGCTGAGAACTGACATGGAAGTTTCTCAGAGTACTGTCGTTTAGCTTCTCTCACCGCCTTGCTTAACTTGTACTTTGCCTCCATAAACCTGTCCCTGTCCCCACTCCTGAATGCTTGCTCCTTCTGTAACTGTCTTTGGCTGTGAACCTGGGTTTGTCATTGTTATAACTCACTGTGGTGCGAGATGGTACACAGCAGTCCTCACAGAAGCTGACGTATGACGTCACAGCCTCTGGTCCAGACTGTTGGTAGCAGTCCTGAACACATCCCAGTCAGTAGAGCCCAAACATGCCTGAAGACCCTCTGCAGCTTCACTGGTCCACTATTGTGATGTCCTCACAACAGGTTTACAGAGCTTTAATTTCTGCCTGTATGAAGGAATCAGGTGGACCATGACTGTTCAGAGAGGCCAAGTGCGGGGGACGACGTGATAAGCTCCGCTGACTGTAGTGTAACAGTGATCCAGTGTGTTCTTCTCTCTGGTCAGGCATTTAATAAACTGTCTGTATTTGGGGAGTTCGTGGCTGAGGTTTCCTTTGTTAAAGTCACCAAGGACAATAACTAAAGAGTTCGGGTTAGTCCGCTCCACACTCAGTATGTGGTTGGCGAGCGTGCGCTGTGCCTCCTGCAAGGTGGCCTGCGGTGGAATGTAAACACTTACCAGAATGTATGAAACAAATTGACAGGGGGAGTGAAAAGGTTTACAGTTTATGAGGAAATATTCCAGATTAGAAGAGTAGTGCTGTTGGCTCACTGTCACATCATTGTACCAGCTACTGTTGGTGCACGAACAGATTCCTTCACCCTTTGTTTTACTGGAGAGTTCTGTATCACGATCTGCTCTGAAGAGTTGGAAGCCTGCCAGCTGCAGTGCAGTCCGGTATCGATCCACAGAGTCCGGTATCGATCCACAGAGTCCGGTATCGATCCACAGAGTCCGGTATCGATCCACAGAGTCCGGTATCGATCCACACAGCCACGTCTCCATGAAGCATGAAAGAGAGGATGAAGAAAAGTCTCTGTTTTTCCCCAGAAGTAACTGAAGTTGGTCCATTTTATTACACATTGAACGCATGTTGGAAAGGAATATCCCTGGTAACGGTGTGTGATGTCCGTGCTGGCAGAGGCGCCCAAGCGCACCGGCACGTTTTCTTCTCCTCCTGCGTTTCACTGGTCGGTGCACCTTTGACCACGATGTCCAATATTTCAGCTGAAGAAAGAAGAAAACTGGTCAGACAGATCAGCTTGAGTTGTTCCACTGATATTCATGAGCTCGTCTCTAGTGAAAGAGCTCCAGGTATCACAACCAAAAAACTGAGTTAACAAAGAAAACAAACAAGAGACAAACAAAGCGCACCAACAAACCGAAGTGACTGTACGTGGTGCCATCTTAGATGACTCATCTTGAATATCTTCATAACAAGAAACGATAAAGCACATTCACGATCCGAGCTGTGTGCTGTGATTGATAATGGGTTATTATTAATAATAACTATTTTATCTTTTGATTCACTTGAAACGAAATAATAATCTGTGGAACCTGCATGCACGAAGCTTCAGTCTCTAGCCTATCTAATTGTTCAATATTTATTCAGTCAGTACAGTCCAGTACAGTAGCCTACACCTTTGGAATATTGTTGTTTCAATGTCACTAAAAATAAAAATACCCTCAGGGAAAGTTAAAGCAGTAATAGAAATGAAAACATACTGTACCACATTCACTGCTCCAATTCCCTGCAGATAATATCGTATGTACTGTTCGAACGGAGATATTTAAATATGTTGGACTAAAAATAGTACTTTAGATATAATTTATGATCTTGGCTTTAAAGTAAATTAATAACTCTTTAATTGCATTGACTGTATCTACTAACTAGTGTTATTGTGACTACCCATTCAATTCAAATGTTTCAACAATAATAAAAAAAGAAAAATATTTTTCTTCATGCGTAGTGAACCAATGAAGAATATTTGGGTGATGTTCCCATTTATTTGTCCGGAGTAGTCCACTCCTACATCGATAAACGGGAACAAATCTGGCAGAATCCTTTCGACCGGCATGTTGACCCTTTACTTGACCAACTTTCCCTTGCTGTGGCATCAGACCGCACCGTTAAAGGTTAAAGAATCTTCTGCCTTGCTCATAAGAAATTCTGATCCTTTTAATCGTTGCTTACTTTCCAGGAAAGTCTGCTGATAATCCTTGTGAGACCTTTTCAACAGATTTCAACTTGGTTCCAATGTGTTTCCACTGAGTGACATCTTCAGCCTGATGATGATCCCACAGTTATCCAGTCTGGATTTTAACAGAAAATGGTGGTTTTCCATAATGTCTGTTTACTGTGTCCTGCAGACGTCCAGCAGCTATCGGTGTGTAAAGAAGAGGGTCCCCCTGAGCAGCAGCAGGAGTGGAGACCCAGTCTGGACCAGGAGGACCCAGAGCCCCCACACATTAAAGAGGAACAGGAGGAAGTCGGGACCAGTCGGAAGGAAGTCAGGACCGGTCGGAAGGAAGTCAGGACCAGTCGGAAGGAAGTCAGCACCAGTCAGGAGGGAGAGCAACTTCAAGAGTTTACATTCACTTATGTCCCTGTGAAGAGTGAAGATGATGATGATGAAGAGAAACCTCAGTCCTCACAGCTTACTCAAAGGCTAACTGAACAGATGGAAACAGATGATGGAGAGGACTGTGGAGGACCAGAACCAGCCAGAAACTCAGATCCAGATGAACATTCACAACCTGATACGGATGGTAAGACTGAAGAGTCTTCTGAATCTGAGACTGATCATCGCAACAATGATTTTAAAGACACCAGGGAACCTCAGTCAGGTGATGTTACCAATATAAAGCCTTTCAGCTGTTCAGTTTGTAAGAAATGTTTTTCATGGAGCAGATATTTACGTATACACATGAAAATTCACACAGGTGAGAAACCGTTTAGCTGCTTAGTGTGTCATAAACGCTATGGACGAAAGAGTAGTCTGCAGTTGCACATGAGAACTCACACAGGAGTTAAACCATTCAGCTGCTCGGTGTGTGATAAAAGCTTCAGTCAAAAGTGTCATCTGCAGGGTCACATGAGTACTCATACAGGTATGAAACCTTTCAGCTGCTCAGTGTGTGATAAAAGCTTTGGATATAAGCATTGTCTGCAGGATCACATGAAAACTCACACAGGTGAGAAACCATTCAGCTGCACAGTGTGTGCTAAAAGCTTTGGACATAAGTCTAATCTGCAGTTGCACATGAGAACTCACACAGGTGAGAAACCGTTCAGCTGCTCAGTGTGTGATAAAAGCTTCAGTCTAAAGAGTCATCTGCAGGGTCACATGAAGACTCATACAGGTGAGAAACCGTTCAGCTGCTCAGTGTGTGATAAAAGCTTCAGTCGAAAGAGTCGTCTGCAGGGTCACATGAAGACTCATACAGGTGAGAAACCGTTCAGCTGCTCAGTGTGTGATAAAAGCTTCAGTCTAAAGAGTCATGTGCAGGGTCACATGAAGACTCATACAGGTGAGAAACCATTCAGCTGCTCATTGTGTGATAAAAGCTTTGGATATAAGCATGCTCTGCAGTTACACATGAGAACTCACACGGGTGAGAAACCATTCAGCTGCTCAGTGTGTGATAAAAGGTTCATTCAAAAGGGTCCGCTGCATATACATATGAAAAGTCATACTGGTGAGAAACCATTCAGCTGCTCACTGTGCGATAAAAGCTTTGGATATAAGCATAGTCTGCAGTTACACATGATAACTCACACAGGTGATAAACCATTCAGCTGCTCAGTGTGTGATAAAAGCTTTGGATATAAGAGTAATCTGCATTTGCACATGAGAAGTCATACAGATAAGAAACCTTTCAGCTGCTCAGTATGCCAACAAAACTTCATTAAAAAGAGTACTCTAGCGGACCACATGACAACTCACACATCCAGCTCAGTCTGCAGTTAAAGCTTCTGAATTAAAAGTACTATGCAGAGACACATGAGAACTGACTGAGATGATGAGAGCTGTGGCTCAAACAGAGCGGGTAGTCCCCAAATCGGAAGGTTGTCGGTTCGATCCCCGGCTGCTCCTGCCATGTGTCAAATATCCTTGAGCAAGATACTGAACCCCAAATTGCTCCTGATGCACAGCATCTCTGTGTAAATGTGTTTGAATGAGTTACTTTCTGTTTGATAGACTTTGCCATCACGGTGCATGTAGTGTAAAGGCGCTTTGAGTGGTCGGAAGACTAGAAAGGCGCTATACAAGTATCGGTCCATTTCCCATTTGCAAAGGGAACAGGCCCGCTAGATAACAGACCTGTGATACAGATAACTCTGTTGGGGGGGGGGGTCCCGGAATGCGGCCAGGGTGTGTCATAAAGGCAATAAACGGCCAAACAACAGCCTTTCATTGGTCAAGATCCCTCTGAAACCAGACTTGTCATCACAGCTATTTAAGCCAGAGAGATGATCTCTCTCTCTCTCTCTCTCCCTCTCTCTTCGCCTTTTTTCCTCATCTACCTTCGCTCCTGCTCACACACCGACCCTGGGTGATAAATTTTGACCTTGGTGCGGCCTGATGCACGACGACGCATGACAAAAAATTATAGCACGGCACAAAAGCCTGTTTTTCCTGCGATACCTGCACCAGTGGACATCGCACTGCAGAGACAGTTTTGGACTTCAGAACCACAATTCTGATCAGCATGGCTCACAGGACTGTCAACTGCAACTCTTTTTCATCTCCATTGGACTGTTGGTAACGTACTTGGCATAGACACATAACTTAACAGAGTTCATGGCTAAACAAGGACTGTTTAATCATTGTTAATGTTGCTGATGTGTTTAATTCAGGTTACTGTGGTATTGTGATGTTGATTTGATTAACTGAGGTCACTGTAGTAACCGTAGTCTTTGAGACAGTGCTAAGGTGATGTTAGTTTAATGCTTCACACAGATATCGTCTTTGCATACACTAACTAGATTTTTACGGCACCATTAATCTAAAAATCACCCACACACATATTCGGTCTAAGTACATACATGTAGAGAGGGATTCAAAACCTCCCACTTCTTCATTCTCTGTGTCTCTCACCAGCACGTGTTTCACACCCTGAAACATCTGGTCAGAGGACATTTCATGACCCCCTGCACACGCACACACACACACTCACTCACTCACTCACTCACTCACTCACTCTCTCTCTCTCTTCTTTTCCCCTTTAAGTTAGATTGTATATTGTGTATTTTTCCTCAGTTGGTTTTATTATATCTGGTTAATAAATGTTTGTGTTTACATATGCTGGCCTATTTAATTTCATACGAGTGATACCAACCTCTTCTATGTAGTACTCCAAAGCTCCCACTCTAGCTATTATTAATGATTTTGGTTGCAATTATTAATTTAATTATTAATCTGATTTCTGAATTAATAGTTTAGAGTCATTTTTATGAAACTGATCAATCGATTATTGGTTATGATTCCCTTATTTAAGGGTGGTGCCCCGAGGAACATTAATATTAAAGTCATTTTCTATTATCTTTTGATAATTATAATTTTTGATAACCATTAATTGATTAAACCAATACAGTTAGACCACTCTAACACCCTACGTCGTAGAGCCCGACAACAATGTGACAATGGAAAACAACTTTCCCCTGCCTGGCTTACGGGATCACTGGCCAACAACTCAGCAAGAGTTTACCCATTTCTCCAGGAACCACTACACCACTGAACATAGTGGGCATACATAGCTGTGCACAGTTTAACTGTGTTCATTAAGTACTGGACTGCTTAACTTTTGTAAATGTAATGTATTGATCTAGTTTTATTGTTGTGATTTTGTTCTGGTTTATGTTAGGTTACTGTGTTACTCATGTTCTACACTGCTATGGTGATCTTAGTTAAATCTTGTGTTCCACACAGAAACAGTCTTTGTATAACTAACTCTTTTTAACTTGCCACTGTTCATATAAGATCACCGCGGCCTTTAACACAACCACACACAGCAGAGAGAACCTTTAAAACTGCTTTTTTAAAGAAGGGTTTGTGATTCATCTGACGTCTGAAAATACACCCAAAGTCTGTGGTTATTGAATACTGTGTGCAATCTGTTGGGGTTTTATTGATGACCCCACGGTGGAGATATTGTAGGTAGAATTTTATGAAATGTTACACATACTTGCGATGTGGTTGTATGTACAGAATTCCCAAATTTGTTTGCCTGTCAAGTACAACTGGCTACACCTTCTAAAGTAACAATTACAGGCAACCAATAACTGTATTTTATATTAATCAAATAAATAGTATGCAGCACTTGCATCTGTGCTTTATTTGTCCTGTCCCCTGAAACTCAGAATTATTGTGGAACTATTGTTAGTGGAATTGTATGAAGTTCAGTTTGGGTTTATGGACAACATTCTCAAATTTGGTTGCAGTTCAATTCAGCATTAAAATATGATTGTTATATGTTAAGTGCATCATGACACACCTTCAAAAGGAAGATAGCCAATTACAGACAAGCAATAAGTGACCTACAAGTCTTGTTCTCCTTAATCTAAATATTTTATGTATGAATTTTGGTTAAGATTAGATAAAATATCCAAACTGGTGTAATGTTTTTAGGGCATGAATGGGTGTGGCCCATATTGGTAAAATTGGCATCATCGAAAGAACCCACTGTACAAAAATGTTTCTTCTACTCCAAACAGTTATTAGATAAAAAATATAGTTTTATTGTGAAAGAATAACATAAATCAGGTTAAAGTCGAACTGGAATGATCTTCTGTATAACAGATGTTAAGGCTGTAGGTTCAGTGTCCTCAACCTGGGTACTGTGAGCTTCTCCGCAGAGGAGGAGGACGTGGGGAGACATCACGCTGCAATATTCTGAATTTAGATTGCAGTTCTCTTTTTAAACACTAGCTGTCAGTGTTACACATTTAATACACCTCTAACCCTGCAAAGAGCTCAGTGACCAAAGACCAGCCTCATGGGACTGATGATAAATGACCCCCCAGTTAAGATTCTGTTTGTCATTATAAGGAGAAACTGGTTAAAAAAAGCCGAGACCCCCCTCCGCAGAGGTCAGAGCCCCCTGTTGGCTGTTTCTGTGCAAAACTAACTGAAACTTCAGAAAGGTTCAAGTCTCCCTTGCTTGTCTGTTTAATCGTGTTATGCCCATAATGCCTCATATGCGTTGGTCTTGATGTTGGGAAGACACTTCAGTACCTCATTATAAAGCTGTTTGTCACAAATTTTAATTTCACATTTAATTTTAACTTCATCAAAAACATTGCAGCTTCTGTCATTTGCAAATTGCAATTAGACATATTTCCATCAATTGTGCAGCCCTAAAAACGCTGCAACATGAATCAATATTTGTTAGAAAAGCTGCTGTGAACTATTATATACTATTTTATTATTATATAACCCTGAACATGAGCAGTAGAGTTAATCTCTACAACAGCACAGCTCATCAAACCTTCATTTCATCAAAGGTAATCGGAAAACGATGCTCCCTGCTCGCTCGGTGTAGTGTGTGATGGGCTCTCTCCACCTCTATCGCACTGGAGAGTCCTAGGATCTCCGATAGCCTTTTCTCCATAAAGTCCACAGCGAAAGCCCCCTGGACTCCATGTGGGAATCCCACAATTCTGAAGTTTTTACGGCGCTGTCTGTTCTCATAATCTTCTAGTTTGTCTGTCAGCTCCATCACTTCATTTAGATGTTTCTTTTCCAGCTCTGCGAGCCCTTGGCGTAGGTCCACAGCGGCGGACTTGTAGTCGGTGCACTCTGCCTCCAGTGCGATGATTTTCGTGTTGGTCTAGTGTATGGCCTCATATATTTTCCAGTGCAGCATCAACTTGGTGTAATATAAATTGGTCCATTTTATTGCACAGTGAACACATGTTGGAAAGGAATACCCCAGTTAATGGTGTGCGATGTCCGTGCTGGCGGAGACGAACAAGCGCACCGGCACGTTTTCCTCTCCTCCTGCATTTCATTGCACGAGCGCACCTTTGACCACGATGTCCAATATTTCAACTGAAGAAAGATGAAAACTGGGAAACAGATCAGCCTGAGTTGTTCCCCTGATATTCATGAGCTCTTCTATAGTGAAAGAGCTCCGGGTATCACAGCCGAAAAACTGAGTTAACTAACAAAACAAGCAATAACAAAGCACACCAAAAAACCGAGGCGACCATACATGGCGCCATCTTAGATGACTCATCTTGGATATCTTCATAACATGAAACGATAAAGCACATTCACGATCCGAGCTGTGTGCTGTGATTGATAATAGTTATTATTAATAATAACTATGTCGTGGAAATTCTTCCCAAACGTGAGAGGTGCTAAGTCTCTGAAGAACTTTCAAGCGGTGTGATAATCAAGTCACTTTAATTCATGCTGCATGGAGAGAAGGTCACGTCGTGGATGTTCTCTCCCGACTTCCAAAATGCTCTCCCTTATATACATTCCAGTACATCTCATTACATCACAAACAATAAAACCCCCTGTGTCTTGCAAATGTTACTCCTGTAACTCCAGGTCTCTCTCACCAAATGGTCCTTCCATCTGTGCCTTCCCCCTGGCTCTTCCTATCATAAAACTCAACCCTTTGACCAGGGGCACATCTATTTTATTACCCCCAAATCCTGTTTCTCTCCCACAACTATTTTATCTTTTGATTCACTTGAAACTAAATAATAATCCATGGAATCTGCGGGCACAAAGCTTCAGTCTCTAGCCTATTTAACTGTTCAATATTTATTCAGTCAGTACAGTCCAGTACAGTAGCTTACACCTTTGGAATATTATGTTTAAATGTCACTAAAAATACCATGAGGGGAGGTTAAAGTAGTAATACCACATACCACATTCACTGCTCCAATTCCCTGCAGATCATATCGTATGTACTGTTCGACTGCAGATATTAAAATATGTTGGACTAAAAATAGTACTTTAGATTTAGCACCAATGAAGAATCTTTGGGTGATGTTCCCATATATTAGTCCGGAGTTGTCCACTCCTACATTGGTAAACAGGAACAAATCTGGCAGACTCCTTTCGACAAGCATGTTGACCCTTTACTGTTCTCCAACTTTCCCTTGCTGTGGCAGCAGACCGCACCGTTAAAGGTTAAAGAATCTTCTGCCTTGTTCAGAAGAAACACTGATCTTTTTAATCATTGCTTACTTCCCATGAAGTCTTCTGCTTATAATCCTCACGAGACCCTGTCAACAGATTTCAACTTGTTTCCAATGTGTTACCACTGAGTGACATCTTCAGCCTGATGATGATCCCACAGTTATCCAGTCTGGATTTAACAGAAAGTGGTGGTTTTCCATAATGTCTATCTTTGTGTTTACTGTGTCCTGCAGACGTCCAGCAGCTGTCAGTGATTAAAGAAGAGGTTCCCCCTGAGCAGCAGCAGGAGTGGAGACCCAGTCTGGACCAGGAGGACCCAGAGCCCCCACACATTAAAGAGGAACAGGAGGAAGTCAGGACCAGTCAGGAGGAAGTCAGGACCAGTCGGAAGGAAGTCAGGACCAGTCGGAAGGAAGTCAGGACCAGTCAGGAGGGAGAGCAACTTCAAGAGTTTACATTCACTTATGTCCCTGTGAAGAGTGAAGATGATGATGATGAAGAGAAACCTCAGTCCTCACAGCTTACTCAAAGGCTAACTGAACAGATGGAAACAGATGATGGAGAGGACTGTGGAGGACCAGAACCAGCCAGAAACTCAGATCCAGATGAACATTCACAACCTGATACGGATGGTAAGACTGAAGAGTCTTCTGAATCTGAGACTGATCATCGCAACAATGATTTTAAAGACACCAGGGAACCTCAGTCAGGTGATGTTACCAATATAAAGCCTTTCAGCTGTTCAGTTTGTAAGAAATGTTTTTCATGGAGCAGATATTTACGTATACACATGAAAATTCACACAGGTGAGAAACCGTTTAGCTGCTTAGTGTGTCATAAACGCTATGGACGAAAGAGTAGTCTGCAGTTGCACATGAGAACTCACACAGGAGTTAAACCATTCAGCTGCTCGGTGTGTGATAAAAGCTTCAGTCAAAAGTGTCATCTGCAGGGTCACATGAGTACTCATACAGGAGTGAAACCTTTCAGCTGCTCAGTGTGTGATAAAAGCTTTGGATATAAGCATTGTCTGCAGGATCACATGAAAACTCACACAGGTGAGAAACCATTCAGCTGCACAGTGTGTGCTAAAAGCTTTGGACATAAGTCTAATCTGCAGTTGCACATGAGAACTCACACAGGTGAGAAACCGTTCAGCTGCTCAGTGTGTGATAAAAGCTTCAGTCTAAAGAGTCATCTGCAGGGTCACATGAAGACTCATACAGGTGAGAAACCGTTCAGCTGCTCAGTGTGTGATAAAAGCTTCAGTCGAAAGAGTCGTCTGCAGGGTCACATGAAGACTCATACAGGTGAGAAACCGTTCAGCTGCTCAGTGTGTGATAAAAGCTTCAGTCTAAAGAGTCATGTGCAGGGTCACATGAAGACTCATACAGGTATAAAACCTTTCAGCTGCCCTTTGTGTGATAAAAGCTTTGGATATAAGCATGCTCTGCAGTTACACATGAGAACTCACACGGGTGAGAAACCATTCAGCTGCTCAGTGTGTGATAAAAGGTTCATTCAAAAGGGTCATCTGCATATACATATGAAAAGTCATACTGGTGAGAAACCATTCAGCTGCTCACTGTGCGATAAAAGCTTTGGATATAAGCATAGTCTGCAGTTACACATGATAACTCACACAGGTGAGAAACCATTCAGCTGCTCAGTGTGTGATAAAAGCTTTGGATATAAGAGTAATCTGCATTTGCACATGAGAAGTCATACAGATAAGAAACCTTTCAGCTGCTCAGTATGCCAACAAAACTTCATTAAAAAGAGTACTCTAGCGGACCACATGACAACTCACACATCCAGCTCAGTCTGCAGTTAAAGCTTCTGAATTAAAAGTACTATGCAGAGACACATGAGAACTGACTGAGATGATGAGAGCTGTGGCTCAAGCAGAGCGGGTAGTCCCCAAATCGGAAGGTTGTCGGTTCGATCCCCGGCTGCTCCTGCCATGTGTCAAAGTATCCTTGAGCAAGATACTGAACCCCAAATTGCTCCTGATGCACAGCATCTCTGTGTAAATGTGTTTGAATGAGTTACTTTCTGTTTGATAGACTTTGCCATCACGGTGCATGTAGTGTAAAGGCGCTTTGAGTGGTCGGAAGACTAGAAAGGCGCTATACAAGTATCGGTCCATTTCCCATTTGCAAAGGGAACAGGCCCGCTAGATAACAGACCTGTGATACAGATAACTCTGTTGGGGGGGGTCCCGGAATGCGGCCAGGGTGTGTCATAAAGGCAATAAACGGCCAAACAACAGCCTTTCATTGGTCAAGATCCCTCTGAAACCAGACCTGTCATCACAGCTATTTAAGCCAGAGAGATGATCTCTCTCTCTCTCTCTCTCTCTCTCTCTCTCTCTTCGCCTTTTTTCCTCATCTACCTTCGCTCCTGCTCACACACCGACCCTGGGTGATAAATTTTGACCTTGGTGCGGCCTGATGCACGACGACGCACAACAAAAAATTATAGCACGGCACAAAAGCCTGTTTTTCCTGCGATACCTGCACCAGTGGACATCGCACTGCAGAGACAGTTTTGGACTTCAGAACCACAATTCTGATCAGCATGGCTCACAGGACTGTCAACCGCAACTCTTTTTCATCTCCATTGGACTGTTGGTAACGTACTCGGCATAGACAGATAACTTAACAGAGTTCATGGCTAAACAAGGACTGTTTAATCATTGTTAATGTTGCTGATGTGTTTAATTCAGGTTACTGTGGTATTGTGATGTTGATTTGATTAACTGAGGTCACTGTAGTAACCGTAGTCTTTGAGACAGTGCTAAGGTGATGTTAGTTTAATGCTTCACACAGATATCGTCTTTGCATACACTAACTAGATTTTTACGGCACCATTAATCTAAAAATCACCCACACACATATTCGGTCTAAGTACATACATGTAGAGAGGGATTCAAAACCTCCCACTTCTTCATTCTCTGTGTCTCTCACCAGCACGTGTTTCACACCCTGAAACATCTGGTCAGAGGACATTTCATGACCCCCTGCACACGCACGCACACACACTCACTCACTCACTCACTCACTCACTCTCTCTCTCTCTTCTTTTCCCCTTTAAGTTAGATTGTATATTGTGTATTTTTCCTCAGTTGGTTTTATTATATCTGGTTAATAAATGTTTGTGTTTACATATGCTGGCCTATTTAATTTCATACGAGTGATACCAACCTCTTCTATGTAGTACTCCAAAGCTCCCACTCTAGCTATTATTAATGATTTTGGTTGCAATTATTAATTTAATTATTAATCTGATTTCTGAATTAATAGTTTAGAGTAATTTTTATGAAACTGATCAATCGATTATTGGTTATCATTCCCTTATTTAAGGGTGGTGCCCCGAGGAACATTAATATTAAAGTCATTTTCTATTATCTTTTGATAATTATAATTTTTGATAACCATTAATTGATTAAACCAATACAGTTAGACCACTCTAACACCCTACGTCGTAGAGCCCGACAACAATGTGACAATGGAAAACAACTTTCCCCTGCCTGGCTTACGGGATCACTGGCCAACAACTCAGCAAGAGTTTAGCCATTTCTCCAGGAACCACTACACCACTGAACATAGTGGGCATACATAGCTGTGCACAATTTAACTGTGTTCATTAAGTACTGGACTGCTTAACTTTTGTAAATGTAATGTATTGATCTGGTTTTATTGTTGTGATTTTGTTCTGGTTTATGTTAGGTTACTGTGTTACTCATGTTCTACACTGCTATGGTGATCTTAGTTAAATCTTGTGTTCCACACAGAAACAGTCTTTGTATAACTAACTCTTTTTAACTTGCCACTGTTCATATAAGATCACTGCGGCCTTTAACACAACCACACACAGCAGAGAGAACCTTTAAAACTGCTTTTTTAAAGAAGGGTTTGTGATTCATCTGACGTCTGAAAATACACCCAAAGTCTGTGGTTATTGAATACTGTGTGCAATCTGTTGGGGTTTTATTGAAGACCCCACGGTGGAGATATTGTAGGTAGAATTTTATGAAATGTTACACATACGTGCGATGTGGTTGTATGTACAGAATTCCCAAATTTGTTTGCCTGTGAAGTACAACTGGCTACACCTTCTAAAGTAACAATTACAGGCAACCAATAACTGTATTTTATATTAATCAAATAAATAGTATGCAGCACTTGCGTCTGTGCTTTATTTGTCCTGTCCGCTGAAACTCAGAATTATTGTGGAACTATTGTTAGTGGAATTGTATGAAGTTCAGTTTGGGTTTATGGACAACATTCTCAAATTTGGTTGCAGTTCAATTCAGCATTAAAATATGATTGTTATATGTTAAGTGCATCATGACACACCTTCAAAAGGAAGATAGCCAATTACAGACAAGCAATAAGTGACCTACAAGTCTTGTTCTCCTTAATCTAAATATGTTATGTATGGATTTTGGTGAAGATTAGATGAAATATCCAAACTGGTGTAATGTTTTTAGGGCATGAATGGGTGTGGCCCATATTGGTTAAATTGGCATCATCGAAAGAACCCACTGTACAAAAATGTTTCTTCTACTCCAAACAGTTATTAGATAAAAAATATAGTTTTATTGTGAAAGAATAACATAAATCAGGTTAAAGTCGAACTGGAATGATCTTCTGTATAACAGATGTTAAGGCTGTAGGTTCAGTGTCCTCAACCTGGGTACTGTGAGCTTCTCCGCAGAGGAGGAGGACGTGGGGAGACATCATGCTGCAATATTCTGAATTTAGATTGCAGTTCTCTTTTTAAACACTAGCTGTCAGTGTTACACATTTAATACACCTCTAACCCTGCAAAGAGCTCAGTGACCAAAGACCAGCCTCATTGGACTGATGATAAATGACCCCCCAGTTAAGATTCTGTTTGTCATTATAAGGAGAAACTGGTTAAAAAAAGCTGAGACCCCCCTCCGCAGAGGTCAGAGCCCCCTGTTGGCTGTTTCTGTGCAAAACTAACTGAAACTTCAGAAAGGTTCAAGTCTCCCTTGCTTGTCTGTTTAATCGTGTTATTATTAAACACCACGAAGAAGAAGCACCGGAAATGATTGTCCGAGTTCAGAGTGGAACAAGATGGCGTCCTGTAACAACGTGTCCCGTTGGAAACAGACCAATTTTTTTTTTGACGGAGTTTGTGTGATTGTGTGAAAATGTGTAAAGTCCAAATGCTGAGAGCGTTGGTGAAGCAGCGACTAACTGCGGCTGCTGAAGAGATATTTGGGCTGTTTGAAAGAACGATAGCAGAGTACGAGGAGGAACTTTGTCGTTCAAAAGAGGAGAACGAGCGACAACGGAAACTACTGGACGCTGTTTTCAACCCTCAACTTCGGTTACACAGAGCAGGTTGGTTCACTGTACTGCTTCTTCTCTCACTGTTCACACTCTGAGCTGGAAGTAGTATTCACAGCCTTTACTGCAGTAACAGGATGATCAGCACAATGGACTCAAAGGAAAAGTAGTGATAGTGCAGGAACAGGTTGGACTATTATATCTGATGGATCAATATTACTGCTGCATTCATGTGGATGTAGATGTTGAACTACTTTATTTAATCTACAGCAACGTGTCAGATTCTATAAGATCATCATATGTTTGTCCTGTGAGAACCACCGAGCTCTAAAAGTCAGAAATAAACAACAAATACATTTCATCATCAAACTGAGCATTTGACTGTAAGCTACAATCAAATTTCATATTATCATTCTTCACATAGATGAAGTGTGAACTGCTCCTGATGCTGTGCGTCACTGTGTGAGTGTGGAGGCAGTACGGCTGTCAGAGTTGGACAAAAGTGATTGATTATGCTTTCCAATAAACCCACATATAATTGATCTATTCGACTATCTATTGCACATATGGACGTTATATAATAATGTGCATTATGTCCAGATAAGACAAGTCAATACGAGAGACGTGATTTCTTATAGGTATGATTATTTTAAAACTAACTAATATTTATGACATGAAACAATGATGCACATTCACGATCCGAGCTGTGTGCTGTGATTAATAATAGTTATAATGGATAATAACTATTTTATCTTTTGATTCACTTTAAACTAAATAATAATCTGGAACCTGTGTGCCAGAAGCTTCAGTCTCTAGCCTATTTAATTGTTCCATATTTATTCAGTCAGTACAGTAACCTGTACTTTTGGAATATTCTTGTTTCAATGTCACTAAAAATAAAATGTACCCTGAGGGGAGGTTAATGTAGTAATAGAAATGGAAAAATTGGTTACTTACATTTTAGTTTAGAACGCACTGAGAATCCAGGGATGGAAAGATATTTCTTTGCCATCTGAGCGAGGTAATGGTATCTCCCAGAGCCGAAGGTGGAGAGGATTCTGTTGAGCATCAGAGACTCTTGTTCATACATGGACAGCTCTTTTTGAACCAGCAGAGTGTCGTTCTGGTCTGGCCTGTCTGTGCAATACGTGTCTCTGAAGAGATTCCCCATAGCCGAGTGTTTTTCCCGAGGGGTTGCTGATCACAGGGTTGTTCGGCACCGGCAGCCTCTGTCTCACTGCCTGTACCACATTCGCTGCTCCGATTCCCTGCAGATCATATCATACTTACTGTTCCATCGTGTCAGGCAGTCGTTAACCAGCTTCTCCCTGTTAAATTTCAAAACTCTTTTCCCCTGAAGGAGGTAGTTGTTGCTGGTTTTGGTCAATTTATTGAAATGGGATGCTGCCACGTTCAGGTTTCAATGTCTCTGATCCTGAGCCCTTAAGGCACAGTCAAGTTGATGTTGTGTGCCACAAATGGTATGTTCACTGTTTCAAGATGTCTCTCCACTGCATTGACGTAATTGGCAGCATTGTCTGTTCCTTTTTTATGCTGTAGATGTCCAAGATTACCTGAATGCATTTTACAGTCTGCGTTCTCTGTAGTGTGTCTTTATTGATAAGGATGTCCACCTATATCTGGGAAGAACCACATCTTGGTTTTGTAATTTCTTTATTTTGTCTGATGTGTGTTTCTACAATTCTTTTAGTGATTGTTCCGCGGCTCGGGATATGCATCAGATTCTACAAACCATGGTAGACCAACAGCTCTCTATAGCTGAGCGGTCTTTGCCCAAGTTGAGCCCCTTAGTTGCCTCAATACTCTTCTGGTATTCAGCAATTGTACGTCGATACCAAGTCCTGGTCTGCTAGTTGTATTTTCCTAGATACTCTCATGAACAGCTCTGTAGAACAGACAGTGGAGAAAGTTGACAACGGCTGCACTCGTACTGTATTGTGGCATCTGTAAACTAAAACTAAAATATATCCAGTTTCACCTGAATCAGTAACATAGTGTCTGACTTAGTGCTATCAAGCATTTTGACCAGTTTGTTGAAAAATTCAAGTCTCCATAACTGCAGATGTAGCACTGACACCTCTGTTTACCCAACATTATGACCAGAGATATTTAATGTTTGACTTACAAATAGCAAATAATAGTACTTTAGATTTAATCTATGATCTTGGCTTTAAAGTAAATTAATAACTCTGAAATTCCATTGACTGTATCTACTAACAAGTATTATTGTGACTACCCATTCAATTCAAATGTTCCAACATAGTGAAAAAAGAAAAATAGTTTTTCATGCGTAGTGAACCAATGAAGAATATTTGGGTGATGTTCCCATTTATTTGTCCGAAGTAGTCAACTCCTACATCGGTAAACGGGAACAAATCTGGCAGAATCCTTTCGACCGGCATGTTGACTCTTTACTGTTCTGCAACTTTCCCTTGCTGTGGCAGCGGACCGCACCGTTAAAGACTCTTCTGCCTTGTTCAGAAGAAACTCTGATCTTTTTAATCATTGCTTACTTCCCATGAAGTCTTCTGCTTATAATCCTCATGAGACCCTGTCAACAGATTTCAACTTGGTTCCAATGTATTTCCACTGAGTGACATCTTCAGCCTGATGATGATCCCACAGTTATCCGGTCTGGATTTAACCGAAAGTGGTGGTTTTCCATAATGTCTATCTTTGTGTTTACTGTGTCCTGCAGATGTCCAGCAGCTGTCGGTGATTAAAGAAGAGGTTCCCCCTGAGCAGCAGCAGGAGTGGAGACCCAGTCTGGACCAGGAGGACCCAGAGCCCCCACACATTAAAGAGGAACAGGAGGAAGTCAGGACCAGTCAGGAGGGAGATCAGCTTCAAGGGTTCACATTCACTCCTGTCCCTGTGAAGAGTGAAGATGATGATGATGAAGAGAAACCTCCGTCCTCACAGCTTCCTCAAAGACAAACTGAACAGATGGAAACAGATGATGGAGAGGACTGTGGAGGACTAGAACCAGCCAGAAACTCAGATCCAGAACACATTAAATTTTACACAGGTGAGAAACTGTTTAGCTGCTCGGTGTGTAGTAAAAGCTTCAGTCCAAAAAATCATCTGCAGAGACATATGAGAAGTCATACTAGTGAGAAACCATTCAGCTGCTCAGTGTGTGATAAAAGCTGTCAAATCAATTCTGATTGAGTTCCATTCCATTACAGAAGTGTTGATATTACACATTACTCTGTTGATAATTTACTCTCTTGCAGTGAAAAACAAGCTGATATAGAGTAAAATTCTAACACTGTATAGTGTGAATGAAATTTGACACCATTTCTGAAAGTAAATCTTAGCAGTGTTAATTTTACACTTAATTTACTCTTTTTTAGTTTCAACCTACACGCAAATGCACCATTAAGTGAGTAAAAATGAAAGTTTCATCAAACTAATGCATTTAAGAACTTTATTAGCAGCTCTCAACTATGTCAAAATATCACCTCATCAAAACATCTCATGTAGAATACAAACCTACATTCAAAACACTGACCTTAAGCCCGCATAAAATGACAATATGGAACAACATACAAAGAGGAAAGTGTCGTTCCATACTTCTATTCTTCTACTGCTCAAATGAACATCAGTGTCAACCTCCTGGTCAATATACTCGGTGTGTTTGGTGTTTAAATGTTTCCTAAAACCAGAAAATGTACCAAACACACATCCACATCCAGTCTGGGCACATTTAAGCCTGAGATTTTTTCCAGGTAAGTTACCTAATCGTAAATGGCTAACAAGCGCATTTGAACTAGTTAACTGAGCCTGACAAACAAAACACTGCATGATAGAGGAGAAACTTCAAGCACTAATGAAGCAACCTCGTTCTAACTTCAGAGACACAAGGACTTTCCTCGACCTTGCCAACATCAATGTTGTACACTGTGGTTTGGATGAACGTGTACATGTTGTGAAGCATGCTGTTGTAGGATTTGCCAAACACAAAATGAGCCTTAAACAGTTCATCAAAGGCACCAAGAGAAGAGGTTGACCTGCAAGGTATGGCATTCTTGAACTGGTGGATTACATTCTTCTTAACTCCAACAGCCAGGAGATAGGGTTGAGCTCAGGAGGTGTTAGCATCGAGATGCTCTTGAATGTTTGTTCCAGTTTGGGAAGACAAACACATGAAGATATTACAATTGGACAGTTGTAATACATAAAACCAAAACCAAAACAGAAAAACTAAATAACACTTTAGACAACAAGTTAAACATATTGACAACCAACTAGTTGCTTATTAGAATACATGTTAGCAGCATATTGGCTGTCAGTAATCATTATAAAGCACTTTATTAATGCCTTATTGTGCATGACCGTATTCTACAACTATTAGGCGATTATATAAGATTTGTCCCTCGATAACCTCCAATAATACAAACCTTCTTGAAGACCACAAGATGCTTCTCTGCTTGGGATGCCGAAACCTTTGCTGGTCTCTTCCGATCCTGAGCAGAGGGTGGAATCGGGTGTAGCAGCAATAAAACCGACGAAAGGTCACTGTCCCAACCTGTAACAACTATCGTGTGTTCAATCTTAACACACTTCAGTTATGCGGGCTGTCAAGAAAATTCATTGGCTCTGCAATGGCTGCAGCATTTAAACAATCAGCTTACCAAAGTCAACATCAACTTCAGTGCCATCCTCAGGAGGATCAGCTGCCAGCAAGAGTTCTTCAAGCTCACTTGTGGATAGAAGCTTTCTGCATTGTTGGATGATCTTTTTTTTTAACATGACCGACCACCTCTCCAGAAGCGTGCTTGAGGTATCCTCCCCAAACATCAGAATGAAATCCTGTTCAACTTGGGGTGGGGTGGTGTTGGGTGACAATTTCAATTATCTGACTGGCAAGTTAACGGGTGATAGTTAATGGAGTATTACTACAACGCCTGTCTACCGTTTTATAAAAACTGTCATAATATTTTCAAAATAATGATAGATAATTACCAAGCCTTTGATGTCTTTAAAACGTGGAAAGTCTGACGGTATGTTGCTCGACTGCCGGGGGTCAAGGACCATGTTGTGGCGATACACAAACGTCAGTTCCATTTTCTTCTTGACGGTGTCCTCATCAGCTGAATGTTTCATCCGTGAGATTGCTTCGTTGGACTCATCTTCAGTCAGGGCAGTCTCGGGAACGAACTCGGACTCTTGTCTGACAGTTGGTCCTCCAGACATGTCTTCACCAGATGATCCTTTGGTTGATTCTACATAACATGGGAAAATACAGTATTATAAATACTGATATCAAAAACGGTTTTAGAAACCTGGCCAACTTTTAAAGAGGTACTCTACCCAAAAGTATAAACTTAATTACTGACTGTACTGTGATGAAACATATCAGTGCTGCTGTTAATATTGACATTTTTTCTTCACAATTTATGATTAATACTATTATTTTGTGCGTTGAAAATGGCTCAAAATGTCTACTGTTTTGAACCACCCTAAAATTTGTCATGCCAGCCTGTAGACAAAGTCAGAGGAATTGAAGGGTGTAGTTAGACTTCAAAAAAAATATTGTATAATTTTACTGAGAAACATGTGCAACAAATGCAATAACTGATCTTGTGACTGTTTTGTTCCACACATTTTTCCAGTATTACCTCTAAACGACGATCGCTTGTCTTTAGCGGTGCCTCTCTGAATACTTTGAATCCTCCAGGCCATGTACCCAGTTCCACTCTCACTATGATAGTAGTGCTGTAACTGTGGATGAAAGGATAACAAAAAAAAAGACATTTATTAATAACATTTAAAAGTGAAAACAGGCTGAGATAGGATTTAAAAAATGTCAATACAGCATTTAACATTACTACAATTACTGTATGCTACTCACATAGCCAGTCTTAGAGAATGGGTCACTGAGGTAGGGGAATAAGGTCACTATTCCTCTGGCGTACATTTCTTTTACTTGTCTGGTGGGGATGTACTGCAAGGAGAAAGGAGTTTACAGTTATATTCACTGGATTTAATTTCGATTACAAATTCATCTCTAAGCTAGATTCAGAACACAAGGACTGTTAACAAATTACCCATTCTTTTCTGTCATGTCAGCTGCTAGTATGTTCACCATTTTTCGTCTGGTTTCATCCATCAAGGATTTGGTTCGGTTGTATTCATTTATTACACGTTCCCCACCAGGTTTGTTGGTAAGAACAGATTCCACCAACAATAAACAAAACAATTCAGCACATTAGGAATATATCCACTGCAAATCAGAGTTATTAGTTAAATTAATATCATGGTTAAGGATGTCCCGATTCGATCTCAAAGATATCGGCGCAGAACAATCAGCAGACTACAGACAGTTTATTAATTCAGGTAAAGGCTGCACCAAAGTAACAAACACTGAAGAGAGAAACTCCCTCTAGAGAGTGACAAGGTTATAAGGATTACAGAGAGGATTTGTTAATTTATACTTTATTGTGAAAGATAATAATAATAACAAAAACAAGCATATGAATTTAATTGATTTGAATAACTTTGATGTACTTGAAGTGCACTTTATTATAATTAAATAAAACATTTTCAGGGGCTCAAAAAACAAAACTTTAAGACATAATCATGAGATCAACAATGTCTTCAAACCACGTAAATGTTAGAAGAACTTATTTATAATTCAATTCAGTTTTATTTGTATAGCGCCAATTCATAACAGAAGTTATCTCAGGACACTTTTCAAATAGAGCAGGTCTAGACCAAACTCCTTATAACGTTATTTACAGAGATCCAACAGTACCACCATGAGCAAGACCTTGGCGACGAGGGCAAGGAAAAACTGCCTGTTAAGAGGCAGAAAGGAACAGGCTCTAGGTGAGTGGTCATCGACCAGTTGGGGAGAGGGAGAGAGAGAGGGAGAGAGAGAGAGAGGGAGAGAGAGAGGCACAGTAGCAACAACTACACTAATAGTAGATGATGACGACGCCAACAACAGCGATGGGGGACAATGAGCAGTGACAATAGTAATAATAGTAGCTGTAGTAATAATAATAATAATAATAAGAATAATATCAGTGATATTAGCGATGGTAGTCAAGCAGGACCATGGCAGGAGGCTCCACCAGGATCCATGAGAACTTGCGAGACGAGAAAGCACAAGAACTCCGGGGAAGAAGTGAAGTTAGTAACATGCATTAATGGAACATGAATGAGTGCAGAAAGAGAGAGGAAGAGAGGAGCTCAGTGCACCATGGGAAGTCCCTCGATAGTCTAGGCCCATAGCAGCATAACTAAGGGATGGTTCAGGACTCACCTGATCCAGCCCTAACTATAAGCTTTATCAAAGACGAATGTCTTAAGCCTACTCTTGAATGTGGTGAGGGTGTCTGCCTCCCGAACCACAACTGGAAGCTGGTTCCACAGGAGAGGAGCTTGGTAACTGAAGGCTCTGGCTCCGATTCTACTTTTAGAGACTATAATACGGATGTTTTGCCTGCGAGAGCGGGACTCCAGGTCATCTAATTTAGCTTGCTGTAGTGTGCACTGGGAAGCTAGGCTCTTGTGTTGCCTCTCCAGTTCGTCCAGACGTTTTTCATGCGATTCAACGGCGTCCTCTGTTGTGGACACACATTCACTAACAGCTGTTAAAGCTGATTTAAGGCTGGAAAGGGACCCATTAAGCTTGTCGAATCTGTTGTCCATGGCGCTTTTCATCTTATGTATTTCTGCTAAAATGTATTTGAGCTCTTCTCTAGTGAAAGAGCTCTGGGTATCACAGCCAAAAAACTGAGTTAACAAACAAAACAAGAAAAAACAAAGCGCAACAACAAACCGAAGCGACTGCACGTGGCGCCATCTTAGATGACTCATCTTGGATATCTTCATAACATGAAACGATAAAGCACATTCACGATCCTAGCTGTGTGCTGTGATTAATAATAGTTATTATTAATAATAACTATTTTTTATCTTTTGATTCACTTGAAACTAAATAATAATCCATGGAACTTGCATGCACAAAGCTTCAGTCTCTAGCCTATTTAATTGCTCAATATTTATTCAGTCACTATAGTCCAGTACAGTAGCAAAGACCTTTGGAATATTCTTGTTTAAATGTCACTAAAAATACCCTGAGGGGAGGTTAAAGTAGTAGTACAAATGGAAAAATAATGTACCACAGTCACTGCTCCAATTCCCTGCAGATCATATCGTTTGTACTGTTCGACCGGAGATATTAAAATATGTTTGACTAAAAATAGTACTTTAAATTTAATTCATGATCTTGGCTTTAAAGTAAATTATTAACTCTTAAATTCCATTGACTGTATCTACTAACAAGTATTATTGTGACTACCCATTCAATTAAAATGTTCCAACAATAATAAAAAAGGAAAAATATTGTTTTTTATGCGTAGTGAACCAATGAAGAAACCTTAGGTGATGTTCCCATTTATTTGTCCGCAGTAGTCCACTCCAACATCGTGAACGGGAACAAATCTGGCAGAATCCTTTCAACTGGCATGTTGACCCTTTATTGTTCTCCAATTATTCCTTGCTGTGGCAGCAGACCGCACTGTTAAAAGTTAAAGAATCTTCTGCCTTGTTTGGAAGAAACTCTGATCCTTTTAATCATTGCTCACTTTCCAAGAAGTCTTCTGCTGATAATCCTTGTGAGACCTTGTCAACAGATTTCAACTTGGTTCCAATGTGTTTCCACTGAGTGACATCTTCAGCCTGATGATGATCCCACAGTTATCCAGTCTGGATTCAACAGAAAGTGGTGGTTTTCCATAATGTCTATCTTTGTGTTTACTGTGTCCTGCAGACGTCCAGCAGCTGTCGGTGATTAAAGAAGAGGTTCCTCCTGAGCAGCAGCAGGAGTGGAGACCCAGTCTGGACCAGGAGGACCCAGAGCCCCCACATATTAAAGAGGAACAGGAGGAAGTCAGGACCAGTCAGGAGGAAGAGCAGGTTCAAGGGTTTACATTCACTTCTGTCCCTGTGAAGAGTGAAGATGATGATGATGAAGAGAAACCTCCATCCTCACAGCTTCCTCAAAGACAAACTGACCACATGGAAACAGATGATGGAGAGGACTGTGGAGGACCAGAACCAGCGAGAAACTCAGATCCAGATGAACATTCACAACCTGATACGTATGGTAAGACTGAAGACTCTTCTGAATCTGAGACTGATGATAGTGACAATGATTTTAAAGAGACGAGGGAACCTCAGTCAGGTGATGTTATCAATATAAAGCCTTTGAGCTGTTCAGTTTGTAAAAATATGTTTTCATGGAGACGAAGTTTACGTAGACACATGAAAAATCACACAGGTGAGAAACCATTCAGCTGCTCAGTGTGTGATAAAAGCTTCAGTCATAAGAACCATGTGCAGAGACATATGAGAAGTCACACTGGTGAGAAACCTTTCAGCTGCTCAGTTTGTGATAAAAGCTTCAGTCAAAAGAGTACTCTGCAGGATCACATGAAAACTCATACAGGTGAGAAACCATTCAGCTGCTCAGTGTGCGACAAAAGCTTTGGACAAAAGAGTAATCTGCAGACACACATGAGAACTCACACAGGTGAGAAACCATTTAGCTGCTCAGTGTGTGATAAAAGCTTCAGTCATAAGAATCATGTGCAGAGACATGTGAGAAGTCATACTGGTGAGAAACCTTTCAGCTGCTCAGTGTGCAGTAAAAGCTTCAATATAAAGAGTACTCTGAAAGATCACATGAGAACTCACACAGGTGAGAAACCGTTCAGCTGCTCAGTGTGTAGTAAAAGCTTCAGTGTAAAGACAACTCTGCAGTTACACATGAGAACTCATACAGGTGAGAAACCTTTTAGCTGCTCAGGGTGTCATAAAAGCTTCAGTCGTAAGAGTCATCTGAAGGATCACATGAAGACTCATACAGGTAAGAAACCTTTCAGCTGCTCAGTATGCCAACAAAACTTCCTTAAAAAGAGTACTCTAGAGCACCACATGACAACTCACACATCCAGCTCCGTCTGCAGTTAAAGCTTCTGTATTAAAAGTACTATGCAGAGACACATGAGAACTCACACAAGAGAGCAGCAGGAAATTAAGAATCCTGTTCAGCTATTACAGACTAGAAACTAGACATCAGAGATGCACCATGACATCAGAACAACGGTGTCTGGCGGCTAGGTCTGTAACTATTCTGAATCAGAGTGAGTGATAACAATGGAAAACAAATTTCCCCTGCCTGGCTTATGGGATCACTGGCTAACAACTTAGCAAGAGTTTACCCATTTCTCCAGGAACCACTACACCACTGAACATAGTGGGCATAAATAGCTGTGCACAGTTTAACTGTGTTCATGACTAAGCATGGGACTGCTTAACTTTTGTAAATGTAATGTATTGATCTGGTTTTATTGTTGTGATTTTGTTATGGTTTATGTTAGGTTACTGTGTTACTCATGTTCTACACTGCTATGGTGATCTTAGTTAAATGTTATGTTCCACACAGAAACAGTCTTTGTACAACTAACTCTTTTTAACTTGCCACTGTTCGTATAAGATCACCTCGGCCTTTAACACAACCACACACAGCAGAGAGGACCTTTAAAACTCTGCTTTGTCTCTGCTGAACAAGCTCAACATACAGTGCAACACACACTCTGTTTTTTTTATTTAGTTTAGTGCATTGTAGTTTGATCATATTGTGTTTATACTTTATATTTTTAATAAATGCTATCAAATATACATGCTGGTTTATTAAATATTCCACAAATGTGAAGGATACCAACCTCTATGTTGAGCTACAAATCCTTCAGCTGACTTAATGTGAACATGATGAACTTATAGTTTTTGAATAAATAAATTAGTGCTTCAGATTAATTGTTTTGTATATTCTATGAGACTGAGTATCATTCAGTTAATAGTTTTCCTTTTAAGGGTGGTGTCCTGAGGACCTTCTGATATAATACGTTAACGGATATTGATTACTGTTATTTTTTATTTTCTTTGATCATTTTGATAGCCAGAATTAATTGATTGCTCCTCAAAAGTTTGATGACCCTTTAAATAGTTTTAATTACCACAATGTGCAGAATTTCTTTTTTTGTTTTTGGTGAATATTTTTAATTCTTTGTCTGTTTAATCAGTAGAATGATCATTGCTGTATTTATTGTACTTTATTTTGTCTTTGTTTTATCGATCACCCTGTGTGGTGTTTGAATGTGTTGAATCTACATTGTGACTAACAGGAAACATTATAAAACATAATCATTAATGTCAGTTTATGGGTCCATGTATCTTAAAGTTTCAGGTTGCAATCAATAAACTTTATTTTCATAAAAGGACCTTTGTTTTGTTTCTACATTGTTGCTTCAAACGGCATTAAACATTCTGCGTTTCTACATAAAGTGTGATCTATCATAGATCTTTGTATATGTTTATAACACTGAGATCTTTCCTCACAGTAAGTCAACACAGACTGTAGTTGCTGGTTTCTGACACTAGAGGGCAGAACATCAACATCAACACACAGTATTTGCATTTCCTGAAGAAAATGTTTGCTATTGCTGCATCTGCTGTTGCCACTGTTACAGCTGTTCACCGGCCCAGTTTCTGAAAGAGTCCCAGCACAAAGTGTTTGTGATTCACATCTAAAGATAAAACCCAAAACCGGTGGTAATTGAATACTGTGTTCAAGAGATATGGTGAGGTTTCAAATTTCCCCTGCCTGGCTTACGGGATCACTGGCTAACAACTCAGCAAGAGTTTACCCATTTCTCCAGGAACCACTACACCACTGAACATAGTGGGCATAAATGGCTGCACACAGTTTAACTGTGTTCATGACTAAGCATGGGACTGCTTAAATTTTTTAACTGTAATGTATTGATCTGGTTTTATTGTTGTGATTTTGTTATGGTTTATGTTAGGCTACTGTGTTACTCATGTTCTACACTGCTATGGTGATCTTAGTTAAATGTTATGTTCCACACAGAAAGTCTTTGTACGACTAACTCTTTTTAACTTGCCACTGTTCATATAAGATCACCTCAGCCTTTAACACAACCACACACAAATGTACAAAAATCCCAAATTTGTTTGCCTGTGAAGTACAACTGGCTACACCTTCTAAAGTAACAATTACAGGCAACCAATAACTGTATTTTATATTAATCAAATAAATAGTATGCAGCACTTGCGTCTGTGCTTTATTTGTCCTGTCCGCTGAAACTCAGAATTATTGTGGAACTATTGTTAGTGGAATTGTATGAAGTTCAGTTTGGGTTTATGGACAACATTCTCAAATTTGGTTGCAGTTCAATTCAGCATTAAAATATGATTGTTATATGTTAAGTGCATCATGACACACCTTCAAAAGGAAGATAGCCAATTACAGACAAGCAATAAGTGACCTACAAGTCTTGTTCTCCTTAATCTAAATATGTTATGTATGGATTTTGGTGAAGATTAGATGAAATATCCAAACTGGTGTAATGTTTTTAGGGCATGAATGGGTGTGGCCCATATTGGTAAAATTGGCATCATCGAAAGAACCCACTGTACAAAAATGTTTCTTCTACTCCTAACAGTTATTAGATAAAATATATAGTATTATTGTAAATGAATTACACAAATCAGGTTAAAGTCGAACTGGAATGATCTTCTGTAGGTTCAGTGTCCTCAACCTGGCTACTGTGAGCTTCTCCGCAGAGGAGGAGGACGTGGGGAGACATCATGCTGCAATATTCTGAATTTAGATTGCAGTTCTCTTTTTAAACACTAGCTGTCAGTGTTACACATTTAATCCACCTCTAACCCTGCAAAGAGCTCAGTGACCAAAGACCAGCCTCATGGGACTAATGATAAATGACCCCCCAGTTAAGATTCTGTTTGTCATTATAAGGAGAAACTGGTTAAAAAAGCTGAGACCCCCCCGCAGAGGTCAGAGCCCCCTGTTGGCTGTTTCTGTGCAAAACTAACTGGAACTTCAGAAAGGTTTGAGTCTCCCTTGCTTGTCTGTTTAAACGTGTTATGCCCGTAATGGCTGATATGCGTTGGTCTTGATGTTGGGAAGACATTTCAGTACCTCATTATAAAGCTGTTTGTCACAAATTTTAATTTCACATTTAATTTTAACTTCATCAAAAACATTGCAGCTTCTGTCATTTGCATAGTGCAATTAGACATATTTCCATCAATTATGCAGCCCTAAAAACGCTGCAACATGAATCAATATTTCTGTTAGAAAAGCTGCTGTTAACTATTATATACTATATTATTATATACTATATTATTATTATTACTACTACAACAGCACAGCTCATCAAACCTTCATTTCATCAAAGGTAATCTTTATCTTACAATTCAAACTTCTCCATTACAACAATCCACAGATAGAAAGACAGGAGAAAACAGGGCAAGGGCTTTATTAACTTTGTCCTTTAAAAGATAAAATCAGCATTAATTTATTGGCACATGGATTTACAGTGAAATATTTATGATTCAACTCATTCAAACTTTTTAGACAGAAGCTAAAAATATCAGATATTCTTCAGTTCAGTCTTACAATCCGCATTATCACAAACAATCTTTACACACATTTATTAGACAAACTGATATTTGATAGAAATATTTCACTGTTTTATAACCTGGAGTGCACTTTTAGATCGACAGAGAGAAACAGCCGGAGAACAATACTTCCATGTGTCAACAATATAAAAGCTCAAAGTATGAAGGTTGAAGGCACATAAAGCATAAAGAATGGTTACTGGTCACCACGATATTCCCCAAATGTTTAAAGTAACTCATTGCTTCTCTAAACAGCATCAACTTAAACTTGAAAAATTTCAAATGTATTTGTTATTATTTAATAGCATCAGGACAGATTTTTACCATAAACTTAATGTAAAACTTCCAATAAAAGCAGGGTCCCTAATAGACGCAGGTCTCGTTTAAAAACCTGGTGTGGCTACACAACATATAAACTTAATAGTAATAAAAAATGTACACACATCAGAGAATTAAATGATCAATAAATCACTCACTCAGAATTCACTTGTTTTTAATCCAGGCAGGTCTGGTGATCAATAATGGCCCATTTACTACAACTCACATATACTAACTAATTAATAAAAGCTTCTTTTAATTGACCCTTCCTAAGCTCCGCCCACGTACTCCTTTCCTGGACTCAGATATGCTACATGCTAGGCTAATCTATGCTGATAAGACAACCACTGTTTGAAGATGGTTAAAAGATAAAATAGAGGAGCAACATGCTATCTAACTAGCTAGCCAATCCACATGAATCTTTAGCATTTTGCTAACATTATCTGCTTGTCTATGAGCCTAGCACATAGCATATCTGAGTGCAGGAAAGGAGGAAGTTGACTGACCTTCTCACTGAGGTGAGCTCAACTGTTATTGGAGGACAGGTCAAAAAGGGGCGGGACTTAGAAAAGGTCAAATGTTTCCAACTGCAGTCCTACAGACTTAGAAAATTAATTATTTTACAGCCTTTCTTTCTCTTTATCCATTGTTTCATAATCTTTTGAGTATTTTTCATTGAATGTATTGAAGTCTTTTGTAGACTCTTTCCAATCACTTTCCTAAATCTCCACCTGACCTCTGACCTCTGGTCAAAACAAGCTCACCTAACTCTTTAGTATTTCGACCCCTTGTAGTGCCCAGTTTAGGCTCACTACTCAAACGTGACTTGAATTCATCCCATTTTTAAATGTCTTATTGAGTTGTTGGGCAGTGCCCTCAACCCCTGAAGAGACGTTATTGAGCTTATGTAAGTTCTTTGTTCTTATTGTGTCTTTTTACAATTCCCCTTTTTAGTTTCTATTAAGGCTGCACGATACGGGACGACCATCATAAAGACATTATTTTCACAGATACTGCGACTGTGATGTGATGTCACACATTTTACCTTCATAACTTGGATTACTGCATTTTACCATATTGAGATTTTGATAATCATTTGATTAACTGTGCAGCTTGTTTCTATCCAATAGTGAATTTGGTTCTACGATGAGTCTTGATGTACTCTGATGGAAAATCTGTTATCTGCAGACACTTCAGTCTGTTTCCGCTGCATCAGTCTGCACTTCAGTTCTCTCCAGGAGACTGGCGGTCTCAGGGGTGGGGTTTTTGTTGCTCCCCTCATTGGCTGCAGGGATGAACAGAAGTGTTATTTTATACATACAGACACATACAGACACTAAAAACACAGAAGCCTACCTGCTCCTGCTTTCTCAGGTATTTTCTATGGTACATGCAATTACTGTGATGCAAAGCAGAAAGCAGTGAGGTTTGCATCCACATATTATATATTATATATATATATAGTAGGGCTGGGCAAGTTAACACGTTATTATCGTGTTAACGCATTAATGAATTAACGCCGACAATTATTTTATTTCCCATTAAGGCTTTTTTTTTTACTATTATTATTTTGAAAGTCCATTGCACACTGTAATATAATATATGTTGCTCACTGGCTCTGAATACACAGACCAACCCTGGGTCACAGGAGGGGGAGGGAGGCTTCAGCAGACTACGTTGGATGCAGTGTGTGGGAGAAGTATACATAAACAAAAGCAAGACCAGCTAACACATACTATATTGAAGTGGATATCTTCAAACTGCAGGCCGATTAGTATCGTGGAAGATAGGATCGCAATGAACACGTTTTATGAAAGAGAGGACTACAAAAGTGACGGTGTTACAATGTGCACCAACTGTTGCTCACACTGGAGACTACTGGACATTGCTGGGTAACCATAGTTACCTCGGAGTTACAGTGCATTATATTGATGGACAGTGGGAAACTATAATGAAAACAGACATTTTGCTGCACAGCAGTGGAACCTTTCAAATAAAGTCAGCACACTGAGCACAGATAGTGCAAGAAATGTATTAGCTGCTACTGTGTAAAGGAAATACTGCTGTTAAAAATGTAAAGTTGTGTATAAGTGCAAACCAAATGTTATTGTACTTTTATTCATATAGCAGTACTTTTAAAATACAAGTGCGAAATACACTACTTTAGAATTCATTATTGAATTTTCATTGCCCAGCACTAATATATAGCCAATACAAAAACTGGAACATCACAATAGCTGAATGAATACAGAACATGCTACATAGGCTGATTCCACACCGCTCTCTCTCCTTGTATTAGCTACATTTCATCAGGCAACAGAGATACTTACAGGAGACGCCAGAGTCAGCAGAGTGTTTGCCAAGCGACTCATCTGACCCTGCAAAGAAAATAAAATGAGTTAATGTATGCAGTATGAAACGTATCCATATTCTATCTGTGCTTTCTGGGCTGCTTTGGATCTATCTCTCTATCTCTCTCTCACTGGAAATAAAGATAAAATGTGCTGTCAGAGTCAGTGTCTTAATCAATGTGACATCTAAACACTCGTACACATGAACTGTTAGCGATCTTCCTACGACAGCAGAAGTACAGCACCTCCTAACTTCAGTGTCAGCTGTAATGATGTTTATGATGTTTAACACTTACCTTTGCGATTGGTGAGAGCTGTCTGTTCATTGACTGTGACACAAACAAACACAATATTAATTTTAATATCAGCTTTAAAAAAAAAAAAAAAAAAGGGCGTGACATTGGTGACTGCAACTTGCTCGAACACAAATGATTTTAATTTATATTTTTCACATGCGCATTGTGTTTTCCGCACTTTTTTTTCATAAAAAAAATTCTTCTGATAACAGTTAGTATGTTTGATTTAGTCTTTGTAGTGTGAAGTTCACTGTACAGTACACTGTACAGCCACTGCAGAACCAACTGTGAGGAGAAGGTTGCGGTTATTCACTATTTTACTTCTTGTCAATAAATCAAATGAAAAGATCAAAACCAACAATGATCCAGTTTTTGGTCCTGATCCCAATCCTTAAATATTGATTATCTGCTGATACCAATGCCAATCTGGTTCTTACACATCACAGCTGCCCAGTAATCCTCAAGCTGCTCAGTGAAAGCTGTCAATCAGTCTACAAAGATACTTACTGGAGCCGCCAGAGGAGCCACCGCCTGCTTTTGACAGATATTGCGATTCTTGATTATGTGGGAATTTTCCTTTTTGCATCACAAATTAATTGTTTTACCAAAAACTATTAAAATCCTGATGATGTGAAATTTGTTTAATTAAATCTGAAAAATAAGATCATAGTGCCCCCTACTGGCTCCAGCTGAAATCTGGTCAGAAGACCTCGATGAGGACATGTTGATGAATTAAATATTATTGGCACAAAAACACTCAAAACTTTAGTATTCAAATTTCTAACTTATATAGAATAAAATGTAATAAAGCACTTACTGTGGCTAATGGATACTTCTTTAAGTGGTGCCCCTGTTAATAAAGACAAAGGTAAAAAACAATCAGAAAATGAACCAACTATTTTTATCCATTTAGATAGGTTTGAAATAGTCGATGTGAAGTTCACTGTACAGTTGAGCTAAGTAAAAGGACCAGGTTGCTGTTGGTATTTTACTTGTTAAAAATCACATGAAATGATCAAAACCAACAATGATCCAGTTTTTGGTCCTGATCCCAATCTTTAAATATTGATTATCTGCTGATACCAATGCCAATCTGGTTCTTACACATCCCAGCTGCCCAGTAATCCTCAAGGTGTAAACCTGATCAGTGAAAGCTGTCAATCAGTCTACAAAGATACTTACCAGAGCCAGCAGTGGAGTCGCTGTTGAGAGAGTCTTTTGACCCTGCAAAGAAAAGTAAAAACAATTTTGTTAATTTACTAAAACTCGATTATGTGGGAATTTCCCTTTTTGCATCACAAATTAAATTTTCACTAAAAAGTATTAAAATCATGATGATGTGAAATTTGTTTTATTAAATCTGAAAAGTAAGATTTGAGACCAGAGCACCTCTGCAGCTCTATAGTACTTCATTATAATGCTGTCTGTCACACATTGCCTTTATCAAAACATTACTGCTCTAGTGATTTGCATATTGCACTTATATATTATATCATATTGCTATTACGATTTTTTTATTAATTTTGCACATTTACGTCACAAAGCACGAACCAGAAACTCCTTTAAATGAACAACTGTAATTATTATATTATAAATGAAAGGTGCTGCTCTGGGGCTATCTGAATGTTTTGTACACTGTTCTGTGATAATAAGAGACAGGAGAGATTACATTCTGTAACTCAGGGAATTTAACCAACCCAGGTGTCAGAGCTCAAGTACTCCAGTATCTGACCACAAAAGAGTACAGAGTACAGTGATGACAGACTCAGCACTGGATTGGTTTTATTATAGTGATGGTTTGAATTATAAGAAAAATACTCAGCCATATGCCATATATATCTTAAGACTTTAAGAGAAATAGAAAATATATAGATAAATAGAAAGTTACCTTTGTTCTGGGCTCCACCTGAAAAACCAAAACAAACAGACAATGTTAAAATGTGTCACTGATGCTAGATGCAGTCAATGTGAGGCACATAACTGTGTGTGGAACTGTGTCATTTAGAGTTTTGAGACTGTAAGCTCAACTTTCAGTTCACTGAATTAAAGATAAGAAACACTTAATGATTGACAGGACTGATATTCAATGTGACCTTTGAACACCTCATGATGTCAGTCATAAAATAATAACAGATGTTGCACCTGATAAGCAACAAGGGCTTATGGGAATAAATACTACTATATATTATTATTGGAAGAGGACCATTTTTGTGGAATTAAATGGTCTCTGTATTTACTTTTACAGAATATAAAACCAAACATCTTCCACTCCACTGGTATCTTTTTGTTGAGAGAAGACAACATTAAAATGTTAGACCTACCAATAATGCCTCTCTTGAACAAGACGAGCAGCACAGCCACGATCCCGATCCCGACCCCGAGCAAGAGCACTACCACACCACCAATGATAGGTCCAGGTCCTCCAGACTCCTCCGGAAGTGTATGATCTAAAACACAGAAAAACTCACTTTAGATTGATGTTCTTTTCACTTTCAACATCATTTCTTAGGTTGAATTTACTATGGTGTTGAAGTTATGAAAATGTAGATGTGAAGTGACAGTAATGCTGCAGTTTGATTGCATTAAAGTAACATTGGTGCTTGTGAGAAATTTCTGACCCTAAAAAACTTAAACAACTGATGATCTGCTGTTTCTCCTCTCAAAATATTTTAACATCCTTTTGTTCAAGAACTTCAATATGCAGAGAGGAACTGGGGATCAAACTGCCAGCCTTCTGATTAGTGGTCAGCCCGCTCTAACTCCTGAGCCACCAAGAACCCAAAGAAAGGATTATAAAAATTCTGTCTTCTCACTTGTGAGCTCTGTATGCTCTCAGTGCTCTGAACAGGAAATGATGGATACAAAAAAAAGTTAAAATAAAGGTGCAAACTAGTCTTGGGGCTTCCTTGGGGCTTCAGCATAAACTTTATAAATAAAAATGTCCAATACAAAAGTGACCAACACAATGAATAAACTTTTCTTACCCCAAACGTCCTCAACACGTAACCCAGATGCCGGGTGGTGCACTTCACAAGTGTATTTTGCCTGGTCGCTCTTCAAAATCTCCACTTTGTCAACTCTCTGGTAGGTCTCGTCTCCGTTTGGTCGAACGCCTGAGGTCATCAGTCCGTCCATGGCGTCCAGAACACGGCCGTCTCTCTTGATGTTCAGGATGATGTCTTTTGGGTAGAATCCTGTGGCCCAGCACACCATAAAGACGTTTGTCTCAACACGGCTGCTCTTTGTATACATGTGAACTTTAGGTGGAGCTGGAAAGAGAAACCGTGAAGTGACTTAATATTTGATTAATGTTACCATCAATTATTTTCTAACAATGAATATAAAACTACAGAAACGACCATCAGTCGTACGTACAGGCCTCTTTCAGCTCCTTATTCCCGTACCCCACGAACTTGCCCAACCAATCTATACACTCGTTCTCCAGGTAGCCTCTGGTGTATTCTTTTAGGACCTGGACTTCATCCCACTTTCTCTTGGTCTCCTGTGCCTCTTGAACTGGGGCAACCCAGACTTCATGGGTGTCGTCAAAGGCCAGGAAGTCATGTCCATCATAGCTGTACATGTCCTTCCCACGTCTGAACTTCATCGTGCCGTCGGGCTGGGTTTCGCCCTCACAGCCGTGCATCCACTGAAGAACATGGATATCTGAAAACCAGAGGTAAGAGCAGGACAGTGAAAGAAGTGAGAGACAGCAAGGAAATTGATAAATACAGGCTGAGTTGGATCACATTTTAATATTTGTGGTTTTAAAGAGTAACACCAGCTGCTGCTTAGGACCACTTTGCTTGCTAGTGATTTAATCAGATTAGCAGTAATATTAATAATTAATAATTATTAATAATTATTAATTAATATTAATAATTAATAATTATTAATATACATTTTGTGCTGGAGCATTTACTGATAATTATGTTTGTTTATTTCAATGTCAAGATCATCAGAAAATAGTCCTGGTCCTTCACATTTCATGGATCTTACCCGAGTCGTTCTGTCTCATTCGTTTCTTCAGAATGTCGATGTTGACGTTGAACCACTGCTGCTTGCTCTGGCGGGACTGTGTGCCTTTCTCCCAGTAATCTGCAGCCAGTCGCTTATCCATCCAGTCCTGTTTGGGAACTTTCTTCTGCAAGTCACTGTCAAAGTAATCAATCATCTTGTTGTCCAGCTGACCCATGGCTGTGAACTGATGGAGGCCCGGGAGACCGGGAGGTTTGGAGAAGGCCGTGTAGATGTAAGTGAGGGAATGGATCTCTGAGAGTCACACAGGTAGAAAGATAGACAGGTATTTATTAAACCAGGAAGATCAGATAATCCCTCAACATTGGCTTCATTATTGGCAAAGTAAGGAATGTTCTGAACCAGAGACCTAATGATGTTTAGGGAACTTATATAAAAGCTTGCACTAACAGGCTCAACAAATGTTTCTTTTCACTTCATTTTAAACCTCGCAAAACTTTAGTTATTGTTGTTTATATTTGTTTTTTTGTTAGTGGTGCATTTCTCGTTAGTTGTGAATGAACAGACCAAGAACTTCGGATTTGAGTGACAATATGGCTGCTGGACTCAGTCTAGATTTTCATAATACAAAAGCATTTTTATTACATTACTATTTTAATACAAACATTTACTTGCCAATTAACTTAAGCAATGAATTAATTAGCACAAATAAATGTTTATTAAATCTATTAACTGTCTCAGCTCTAACCAGCAGTGCAACAACAGCTTCCGTTCTCCAGCAGTGACACACGAGTTCTGTTCAGCCACAGTCGACGTGCTCACACACACACACACACACACTCTGGCAGCCCTCAGAGACCGAAACACACTGACTGCATGAAGGCTGGAAACCTTAAAATGTCTACTCGAATGAAGTGACACACGAGTTGGTGCACAACCTCTGTACACAGTGTACGGATCAAAACGGAAGTGTCTTTTCCTGTGTGACTTCCTGTAAAGCCTTGTGGTTTCAACGATACGGTAAAGAAAAAAAAGAAAAATCATATTGCGATTATTGTTCATGGATATTGCGATATGATTTTTTAAATTTTATTTTCACGGACAAAAACTATTAAAATCAGTATGATGTGACATTCGTTGGGTTCTGTACCAAACAATGAAAGAAGAATGAATGTACATTATTATTAGCGTCTTGTAGTCCAGGTGGACCACGTTTCCTCCTACGTAACATCCAATAATACATCGGCACTGAGCTCCAGTTTTGTTATGACTGTGCTCATCGTGACAGAGATATCTGAACAATGCTGTCAGACCGGCTCAGTCAAAGGTTGGAGCTCAGGAGCAATAAACACTCAAACATGTCTACCAACCTGTTTTTAGTCTCAGCTTTCCCACAACGTTCAGTTCCACTGATATGTTTTGGACTGCTAGTTCGACGATTTAGACATTGCATTGAGCTTTAAGAGCAGTGTTCCCAAACTGTTTAACGTCCAGGCCCCCCACAATGCACATTAGACCACAGACCAGCAGTTTGAGGTGATTTTGTCTTAAGGAATCCCCTCTGAGCATTTTAGTTTAGTGAAATTAAATCCAAACTAGACTATAAAAACCCCAAAACTGAAACCTTTAGTGGACACAAGAATGAGAATGAGCATTGGTTCCTGTTTATTGTGACTCTGCGTGGTTGTACTGTAATACAGATACTGAACTTTGAACTTTAAGCAACAAACTGTGCCCAAGACAAATTTCCCCTCGGGGACAATAAAGTTTTATCTTTAGTCTATACTTGTTAAATAAATAAAAAAACTAAAACTAACAAAAGCTTAACATTTTTAAACAATAAAAACTAAACTGAAACACATTCTGTAAACTAACTCAACTCAAAATAATAAAAAATAAATAATAACAATAAAAATAAATAAAATTTTAAAGGCATTTAAAAACGATTAATTAATTCTGAGAATAACCGTAACTTTTAGCATTAATATAATATTGTTTTTAGCTTTTAAGTATTTTAAACACAAAAGCACACACAGATAAATATCTGTATAAATAAACTGTTTACTGACACCTTGTACACACAGAGACTAAATTAATTATTCTTTGTTGTTTTGAAGTCCTGGACCTTCACATTACCAAAATAAAAGCATTTTAAAGTGAAAAACAAGTGCGAATTTAAACGACGTCACAACTTCTCTTTTTACTTTCGCTTTTAACCGGACTCACATTAACGGGTCACAGACTCGAACTTACCGCCGTGGACCGTCAGTCCGACCCCCAGGAGGACCAACACCGACACCGAATACATTTTCCCTTCGACCAGGACTCGTTTAGTCTCTAAAAGACTCGAGTTTTGTCGAATAGTTGGACCGTGTTGTTTCACTGTGTCCTCCCGCGATAAACATCCGCCTGCTCCTGTCTCTGACTCTGTGCTGCGTTCAGGGGCTGCTCCGTAAATTACATACGCTGTGACGAATTCCGTTCACGTTCACGTGGCTGACAAACGAAACTAAGCATACAAACTTTATAAATACATGAAATAGTTTGTACTTCACCTTCCCTTCGTTCAAATCAGGGTTTCTCACGTTTTACAGCAGAAACACCAAAAAATCTTAATTAAAAATAAACATTTTATTGTAGTTTATTGTTACAGGACCTATTATATATATATATATATATATATATATCTATATTGTGTAAATATCACATTATGTATGTATGCACACCTTGCACAGGTGGAATATATGACACATATCTACATTATATCAATATTAATTATTATATCTTTGTGTATACATGTATATCTGTTCAGTCATCATATATATACATATAATTATTATTATTATTATCATATACTGTTATTAACAATAACACTACCTTCATATCATCAGTGCTATTACCACCATCTTGCAACTACAACTTCTTTGCACCTTACCTATTTATCTTTTCTACTTCAGTATTTTATTCTATTGTTGTATTTTATTGTATTTAAATGTACCTGGCTGCTATGACAACCCAATTTCCCTTCTGTGATTAATAAAGTCTATCTATCTATCTATCTATCTATCTATCTATCTATCTATCTATCTATCTATCTACAGCTCTCTATAAGCTATACTGATCTATGTACACATTATGTACATTTGATCAGACCCTCCAATAGACTGGGACACCTTTATAGATCAAAGCCGCTGTTATTAGTTGTTACAACAAATGTCTGCTATGAAAAAGGGCCAATGCACTGAACAACTCTGTGACTGCACATTGTGTACATTTAATTCCCCTTAAAATGCAGGTGTACACATATTTTTGTGAATGTGTCAATCTTAAATCAGTTGCTCTATAAAAAGGTCAGAAAAGGATCTAACCAAAATATATTAAATTATCAGAAACTAGCAGCAAATCCTCACACTTAAGAAGCTGGAACAATTAAATATTCTTCATTTTAGCTTTAAAAAAATCTTTAAAATAATTGTTTTACTATGTTTTCTTATTTTATATCTAATTGTACACGTACTTGGTGAATGAACAAACGTTAATGTCACTAATTAACACCGAATATTAGCTGTTTATAGCTTCTACAAAGTAAAGACTGCCCAGCTTTCCATCATTATTTTCATTATTCTTCATTTATTTTATATATTCTACAGATTTATTGTTACAGTAGTCACTAGATTTATCTTAATTAGCAAATATATATATATATCCTATATTTTCTGTATCCTTTGTCAAAAAAACTCTTCTGCAGCCATTTCCAGACTCTTTGAGCTCTCTCTGACCACAGCTACAGTTGCTCCACCTTAAAGTTTACACTGACAAGTACCGTGAACGCACCACGACTGCAGCGTCTCCTTATGTGGTTCAAGATAAAGTTCATCGTTGGGTCGCAGCTGTGGGACCAATGTAGGCCTCAATCTAAAGAAAGGAAGTCTGTAACACAACAGGCCAGGCTGACTTAAAGTGACCAAACCAATTATTTTTTATAAGGAATATAACATAATAAATAAGAAAATGAAGTTTGTTATATTGAATAGTTAGAATTATAAATGTTTTCATGCATCTTTTCAGTGCTGTGGAATGAAAATGCATTACCATCTACCATGATGCAATTTCAAAATAAAGTCTGTAATATTGATATAACGTTAGTTTAACTGTCTACAATGAAGTAATTTCAAAATAAAGTCTGTAATAAGGATTTAATTTGACTCTGTTGTGTTAACAGGAACTACTTTAAGGGCTTTTTAAATGACTTTTCATGTGTTTACTTTTAACATTATATAATAATACAGCGTTAGTTCCTGACATTAATATCACTGTGAAACAACATGAAGGAGTATTAAGTTAGCAATAGAAAATAAACAGTTTCTAACGGTTATATTTATGGATATAGTTTATGGACAGGCCCAAAACAGAACAGACAGAAGTCAGATGTTGACACGTGAGACAGGGAAGGATCGGTTCACGTCGCCTGTTTACTAAAAAATACTAAAAACACTAAAAATAAATCCATATGACTGAAATTAGATACGACATGGAGCCGTTAACGTCTTGACCGTTGGTTTTTTGACCGTTAGTTTTTTAACCGTTGGTGTTAACCGACGTTAACTGGCCGGTACAACGTTCGTCCTCCTCCCGCCTCACAGACACACAGACAGGGAACTTACCGCTTACAGCTGGATCCAGATTCAACCACAGTAGTGGCAGGAACAGAAATATCCAGGCTGTTGGTGGATTCATGGCGGTTACACGACAAAACTTCGGATAAAAGATTAAAAAATAACCGCTCCGGACGAGAGAAGTGCGGCCTGCTGCCGGAACACAGTGGGAGATAATGAGCCAATCAGATAATTCAGAACCGGGTCGCTGGCCTGGTTGCTAGGCAGATTACAACACAAGAGGTTTGGGTAAGAGGGCAGGAAACGAAAGTGTTATTACAGTGTACATTATCATCAGTGGTGGAGGAAGTATTCACATTCTTTATATTCAGTGGTTCCCAATATTTTACCTTAAAGCTGCAGTTTGTAACTTTTATATAAAACAATTATAACTTTTTGTCATATTTGCTGACACTTTAACGGTTTCCTCCTGATGTATTTGCAAGACTCCACCTTACCTGGAAGGAAACAACCAATCAGAGCACTCTGTTCCCAACCTTTTTCCTCAAGTGGCCCCATTTTCTATCATTTATTTATCATTTATACTGATTAAATGATATATTGTATGGATATTTCATATCAATCCCAAACGGTGAACTCGAAAACCAGAGATTTGGATGAATTTTGAGCAGATTATTTCCTTTTTATACAATTTTCTGTTTGTACTATGTAGTTTTTTTTATAATTTTGACAAACTATGCTTCTTTTTTGACAAATTTTGTGTTTTCTTGTCCCCGGCCATTGTTAGATTACACAATTTACTTAACTTTACATTTACATTTCTTCTTTCTAGACCTACTGTGTATATTTTTAAAGTAGATTTTTTTCACAGATTATCTGTCTCGTGTACTACTCTCAGGATATAGTGAAAGTTTCAGCAAATATAACAAGAAAAGCTACAAAATACGATACCATTTTGTTGGTAGAGGCCCATTGTCTGAGTATGTGGGCTGTGGGACAAGGGATAAAAATGGTGTGCAGTCCCACACAAAGTGGGACACCTGGTCACCATAATAACAATAACAGTACAGAACAACTCATACAATAACCCAAATAGTGAACAGGAAGTTTTTGTAAAACGAATTGGAGCAGATTATTCCTGTGAGCATCAAAGATGAGTTTTCCTGACACTTTTTCAAAAATTCTCTGTCTCATTGTTCTATTAGCTCTTTGGTTGTTTTAACTTTTTCGAATGTAGGCCGAGTTCATAATTATTTAAATATGTCGATGACGTCCAGGTTAGGAACTACAACTTGAAACAATGCTGACTACTTTCAAATCCAAGCTTAAGACCTGTTTATTTTAATGAATGTAATCTCTTTAATCAATTGCTAGTTTGTTTTATTGATTGTCTGTATGATTTTATTGTTTTTATCACTTGTTTTTTTGTTGTTTTTTTTGTGCTTTTGCTCGTGAACTCTGTAAAGCACTTAGAGTTGTCTCGACTTTGTCCACAGGGGGCGCCAGAATCAACACAAAATGAAAGTTCCTTGTTGCTGCTGTCTGTAAAAGTACATCAGCCTGTGTAAGTGTAATCAGGAAAATGTACCAGAGCCCAGAACTAGCAAATGTTTGATAATTGTTTGTCATTTTTCATGTAATAACACTTCCCAAATCTGAGGATTTGCTGCTTTTTGTTTAATAATGTCTTTCTGTAGTAACTTTGAGGATTGGACTGTTGGTTCGAGCATTTCAACGGTGTCACTTTGAGCTCTTGAACGTCCCTCTGTTCTCAGAATTTTTACAAACCAAACAATCAATCAGTGGATTAATAAATCTAATCAAACATCAGTTGCAGTCTGAAATAAGTTCCACCTCAAACAGTAAAATCCTGCTTTTACATTAATACACGAGTCAGAATAATCTAAGGACATCATATATAATACTATAACAGTCACAGGGGACATTTTTATACTTTTAATTTAAGCACTTTTTCCTGATTACATACTTTTACAGCGTGATATTAGTACGTTTACTGTAGTAAGGGATCTGAATGCTTCTTCCTTGTGTGTTATGTCTGACGACACTTAAAGGAATCAAACCATCGACCCCAAACTCTGTGTTGAGAGTTTAGTGTTACAGTCTGCGCCTCCCAACTCTTTATTCATTGCTTATATTCAAGCCAGACAAATTAACACATGTACAAACGCCTACTTCCGGTATATATCTATGTACATTTATTATTACACTTGTTACTTTAACATTTACATGATTGAACATTCATTTCTGTACATCCAGTCACTAAAAAATAAGTCTCTCGCTGCTTTCTTTGTGCTCAGAGGATTAAAACACGGGGAGAAAGTCTTTTTTAAATATTATCTCTTTATTTTCTTCCTCCTGTTCTATCAAGTCTTTCCTAAAACTAAAGTGCAACCTGCCCTAAACCTTGTGCTGCTTCTTGTTTTCAAAGCAGTGATCCACTGGGCAACTTTTCCAGCAACTTTTGGTTGCCGTGACTTATTTAAATACTGTGCATCGCTGTGTATTGCCTGTTGCTGGAAGCCATCTTTGCTGCCTAGAAAATTGCTGAGTGTATCACCACCCTCACATGGAAAGAAGCCTGTTTCAGTTTCACCCTCTTTATCTCCCATCATCTTCGCTCCCTGTTGAGACCCTCTCCTCATCACTTCCACTTATTCTCCTCTGTGCTCCCCCTCCCTTCATTCATCCATCCCCTGTCAGTCCATCTTTTCCTCCCGAAGCGGAAACCGAATCCTCCTTTCTCCCGGCTGACAGCTTGGAGTCCTCCAGCGAAGGAGGTCAGAGCTTCGTTCCTACTCCCTCCGTCCTCCCCCTCTCCTCCCTCCTGATAGTGTGCACCCTCAAGAGAGTGATCCCTGGGGAAGGGTGACAGCGGCTGGCCCACCAGGTCTCCTCTCTGGGCCCTCAGTAGTATTTCCTCCTCCCATGGCAGATCCTCCCCCTCCTCCTCCTGCTCCTCCTGCTCCTCCTCCTCCCCAGGCTCCAGCTGGGCCGGCCGGGGGTCTTGAGGCCACTCGGCCCAAGCGTCAGGCTGGACGAGCCAATCGTGTGTCTGGTCGTCCAGAGCAGCCTGGAGGTGCAGCAGAGCGGCCTCCAGGTCAGGTACGTCCACGGCGGGCAGGAGGGCGGTGGGAGAGTGGGGGTACGATGCGACAGTCCGTGGGGCGGGGCAGAGGAGGGCAAGGGAGAGGAAGGTGAGCTGTGAGGCACCGAGATGGAAAGAAAGTCTCATCTGAAAATAGAAAGAAGTAGTTTGTGACTGTATCAAAATACACAAAGTGAGCTGTGAATGATAAATATACATATATATGTATATTTATATATATATGTCTGCAGTCAGATTGTTGCAGCTTAATATGGCTGATTTCATAGGCGGTTTTCTAAAATCTTGTTTTTTAAAATATGTTGCAATGTTTTTCTTGTATTCCGTTAAACTTAAATTAAGCAGGGTCCCAATTAGAAGCAGGTCTCTTTTACTAGCCTGGTGTGGCTACACATTTTGAAACATTAATGGCATGTCTCAATTAGAGGCCTGGTCAGGATTATATAGAAGTTCTTTGGATGTTTAAAACCTCTTTTGTCGTTAGATTCTCCACAATTTAATAATTTGATTCCTTTTACAGAAACCATGAGCACCAACAAATGATTAATTTAAAGTTATATTCACACTGGTTTAAATAGACAATTTATTAGTAATTCCTGTCTTTGCTGAACAAGAGTTTTGTACAAAGAATCGAAGGCATGTCTCAAATTGAGGCCTGAGCTACAGAAAGACAGGTTGAGTTCAGTGATTTAAGCCAATGAAAGGCGGGGCGATTAATGTTGTGAAGTGATTAATAAAAAATCAACTTGTTCCCAAAAATCAATTCACGTAAGAATCGCAATTCTTTTATGATTTTTAATGGATTCACAAATTACAAAAATCCATTTTTTAAAATATTTAATTCAAATGTTTACTTGCCGTGGGACCTTTCCCGCCTTCATAAAACACAGTTACAGCAAGCAGCGTAGTAGCTACTGGTGAGTCGCTGCTAACCTAGTCGGTAGCCAAGCTAAAATGGACCCGCAAGATATTCAGCCATTTCCATCTCATTTGGGTGCACTTTTGATTCTACAATATCCTGGGGAGAACAAGGTTGACATGTCTCGTTCGATTTTCTGAGCACACGTGGATTGCAGGAGATCTTGAAATCAGCACCCCTAGGTACTGAATCATGACACCAAGAAACAAAATAAATCAGATTGTGAGATACCTAAAGACTCACACCTATAGTAATTTGGTGGCTTATGGCTCAACATTTTGCACAGAGGACTGCTATGATCTGCTATGATTGGTGAAACTTGCAGGAAACCACAATGATTGGTCAAAGTTGCGGAAAATATGCGGTCTTGGACAAAATTGCACGATTGCACAGAAATCACAGGGACTGGTTGAATTTGCTGTTGTGATCGCAACTTCCTGAAGAGACTGATGAAGGCAAATCTTTATGGAGGAATCATCTAAATGTAGTTACAATTGTGCAGGATTGGATAAAATCGGTTTAAAAAATATCTGTTTAGGTTTTTTCATCTTAAGGTTCAGGAACTATACCAACAATTTGCCCCATTTCCAAACTTTCCACCAAAGTTCATTCAAATCTGTTTTTTGAGATATTCTGCCAACGTTGCCAAAAGTCCAAAATCAATAAACATGAGTTGCCTGTTTACCTGCCAACGCAGCTACAATCACAATAAAGTCCGGAACATTTCGAGATAAAATAAAAAATAACCTTTTTCTCAAAACCAGCATTGGTTAGTAACACAATACAGTAATAACATTACTTTCCCCAGTAACAACAGTTATTCCCCAAAAAATAACTCATTACAACCTTACTTTTGTTGTCACCCCCCACAGATTTCTCTTGTTTGAAAAATTAAAGATTCAAGTTTTTCTAAAGAAGAGAAGTAAACTATCATTATCATTAGTTTATTTAAAAGTTTGACTTGAAAATGTAGTCAACAGTTGCCTTGAAATTATGAGTTTTCTCAACTTATTTTCTCTTCTGCAAAAATGCATCACTGAGAAACTTCTTCATATTTTTTGGATCCTGTCATTAACACTTTCTCAGAAGTGAAAAAATATACAAAATAACCCAAAAAGCTTTATTACAAAATTATTCACTTTATCTTTTAGCACCAACACAGAACAAAAGAAAGTCAAACAGAAGAAAATTCAGATTAGTTGCGTCCCAAATTCTCGCCTTACCTTGCGTTGTCCAACTTGCTGTATCTTCTATGACATTCGTTGCCTCTGACCTTTTTAAAACCTGCATGCCCTCCGTCCTCCCACCCCGCCACCCTCAGGTCACAGGCTGCTGTCACCCATTGGTCCCTCACCCCTCTGACGCACGCAAAGTCAGCCGTCATTACCTTCATTCTTTCAGCTGAGAAACCTTGCCATAATTATCGCCAATTCCTTGATTGGGGAGGCAATTCACAGAGGAAGCAGCCAATTCATTAAGATGCTTCTGAGGACAGAAGGTCTCCAGGAGAGGGGGGGGGGAGTGGATGACAGGGAGAGAAAGACAAGGGGCAGTTTGCGGTTTCTTTTGTCATTGTGGTCGTCATGAAGGTCGTCTTGCTGGGAAAACGCAGACATACCTGAAAGAATGTCTGTCAGGGATTTTAAGTATTGACAAACCATCAGTCACTCAAACAACGCTTTCCAACTTAATTTGCCACCAATTATATGACAAAGGATCTGCAGGCCTTGTCTGGGTGTTTTATTCTGTAATGACTTCCACCTTCAGGCTATTTTAGGATGCTCTTTGAATTTGTATCAGGACAGATAAAGGCTGGAGGAAGAGGCTGAGAATTCTGGTTTATTATAACTTATTTTGGTAGTTGTGTCCATTATCAACAGCTGGGAACTCGGGATCTCTAAAATTAGGTCAAGAAATGCAGTCAGACGAGCAGACAATCAAAATAACAGTTTGTTAGTTCTAGGAGATTAAATGATTACTGATGCACATGAACTGTTTCAGAGTAAACTTACTATTGAGTGTCATGTCTGGTGTCCTGATTTCTCTCTGCAGTCAGATTTTAAACACACAATAACAGCTGCAACTAATTAATATTTTCATTCTGGTTTAATCTGTTGATTACTTCATAGACTAAAGGAACCCTGAGTTTCTGACCAATAGTAGCACTATGGGGCAATATGTGGGAGTGGGTCGCTGTTTTGTTTGTTCTCATCAAGTGGCAACCTTCATGGCCAACAAGGAAGTATTAAAAACTGCAGTTCCTCTAACAGCCACTAGAGGCTGACTCCATGAGTAAGTTAATCTCCGTAAGGCCCCATTTTAAAATGGCCAATGTTTACAGCCTGGTACAAAGAACGGTTTTGGTGTTTCCCCGTTCATGAAAACTGCCCCGATGGTGACGTTTTGCACAACTCATCTGTTTGAATTATATTAAGAGTTAAAGTTATGCATAATTAAGGGCATGGCCCCTTTTTCTTTGACCATGTCTGGATTAGCCAGGAGCCGGCAGAATTCAAATTAAAAAAGTTTGTTAGACCTCAGCTATACACAATATGTGTCTGTGAGAGACACTGAATGTAAGACGACAACAAAGACAAAGAAAATTATAAAATCTTCACAGTAGAATAAAGGGATTATTTGATTAGCTGCCAGTTCATTTTCTGTTGATCAGTTAATTGATTAATCGGTTAATCATTTAAACTCTATGTGTAATGTGCGGGGAGGATGAGCCACTGAGTGTGCTGCACAAAGAGGAAACTTGTTGGAAGGAAACATTGAAAACAGTTGAAGATTTATTCACCATTCAAGTGTCACACAGAAAGCTCCAGTCATCAGGGATCATAGATGAATATCCGAGATAACTAGATAACTGATCTACATTAATCGTTACCTAGCTCGTTACATCATAGCTAATCTTAATGCAAAACGCTAGCTAATTTGCTAGCTAATGATTGATGTAGATTAGGTAGCTAGTTAGCTAGCACATAGCATATCTAAGTACAGGAAAGGAGAAAGTGTAAGGAGATTCAAAAAGGGGCGGGACTTGGGAAGAGTACGAGGCTCATGAAGTAACGTGATGTAGAGTCAGGACCAAACAGACAAATTATTTGTTTTTATTATTGATTAATCTATCAATACGTTTTAAATAATGTGTTTATTGTATGCTGCCAGAGTCCAAAGTAACATATTATAACCTGAGCAATAATTCTACATTTGCAATATCATCACGATCTTATAACGTTAATCATCCTTCGATACATTTCACTGGTTAAAATACAACATTAAGGTGTAATTATGCCACATAACATGGTGTACATCAGTTATTTTCTTTGTGATTTTGCATTAATTTGCCATATTGCCTCTCAGTCAGTTTCAATTTCAGTTTGTCTAAAAGTCCCAAAAGAAGTCTATTTTACAGTGATATGACCAGTCAGGTACTGGTTTCAGTGCTTAGCTTGATTCATAGTTAAATTTGAATCACACAACAACAGAGTTATAACCTTTGTTAAAGTTATAATCCTTAACATTTTAAGATTTATAGTCAGAATTTGTATGATTAATGTTGTGTAATGACCTCTCTATGTAATAGTTTTAATTGTCAGTGGTGGAGTCCGCCACATTGCCTTCTAACACACAAGAGGAGTCACAGGGAACTATGCAGCATGTGATCCAGAGTTACTGTTTATGATTTAATCTCACTGATATCAGCCTCACTGTTTACTGTTCTCTGTCCTACACACATATCAGGATTCATTTACTGCTGATGTTAACATTTCCTGCTACTGTTGCTTCAAATTAAAAGCTGAAATCATAAGGATCATAATTTTAACTATTCTCTCATTTTAAAAGTTGCTCACAGTGTGGAAGCAGAACCCTCGACTAACAGTAATGTGGTCTAAAAGAACTATCAGCTTCAACTTCTCCCTCTGCGCCTCCTCCTGCCTCTCCAAAGTCCTCGTAGGCCTCCAGAGAGGAGGTACAGCCTGGTGCACTCTGGGAATCGTAGTCCAGGAAGAAGGCAGGGTGCTGCAGCTGATGTGACTGGCTGAGGGCCGGACTCACCGGTGGGTCGCTGAGCGGGGCGGTGAGCAGGGAGAGCTGCAGCTGGTCAATGGTGCTGGTGGGGAAGGGCTGTGATTGGTCGGGGGGGGAGCAGGCCGAGGACGGGGAGCCAGTTGCCACGGTTACGCCTCTCGGCGGAGCGGAGGGCGAGTTGGCCTGGGATTCGTCTGTGGTGAGCGAACGTCTCAGTTTGGCCCGAGCATTTTGAAACCACACCTGTGTGTGAGTGAAAGAAGAACTTGAAGATATTTGTTAATTAAGATTAAATTAGGATTTTGTTTCTATATGTATGTAAACATGTGTATGTACATATATGTACGCATCTTTCTTGTAAAGAACTCAAATCCCTGAAACTTGATCTCTTCTTTGTTGGCACCTTTGACCTTTGCCATTATTTTGTGCCAAACAAAATACATTTTTAAAAATAGAATTGTGTTTTTATTTTAATTGTACACAAAGAGGGAGTTTTAATGTATATCAAACAACTAGAAATGTAATAAATAATAATATCTTGCAGGCCAGACTATAGAGGAGACTATGGGCCGGCGGTTTGGGATCCCTGGTTACGTACTTATATACTTTTTATAGGTTATAACTGCATTTCACTGTGTAATTCTGTATTATTTAACAACAATAAAGTTAAATCTTGATAATAATAATGTAAATACAATGTTTGGCTGTGTGGTTAGTGGCTGCATCTTATTAAGGAGCTCTAACTATAGTCAGCTCCATTATGATCATATCATAATGATTCAGAAGTGCTGAAATTGAAAGGCAACAGACCTTTTTCACAGCAGCCTTTCTGGCATGAATTAGTAGGATAAACAGGAGTTACCAATGACACTAATTAGGTTTCTGTTAAAACCATTACTATGACCAATCAAACCTAAAATCTGCATCATCACTCATGTTTCGTACCTGCAGGACTCTCTTGGGGAGGCCGGTCTTGTGAGCGAGGCAGGTCCAGTCTTTGCCGTCAGGGTTGTGCTTCTGGGCGAAATACGACTCCAGTGCTCTGAGCTGCTCGCTGCGGAAACATGTCCTGATTCTCTTTGTCCGTCTGCGGGTCCGCCCACCCGTCCCTCTGTCGCCTAATCGCGGCTCAGGACTACTGACAGACTCCTCCCCTTCACCTGAGACCTGATTTTGAGCTGTTCCACACACATACACACAGACACACAGACACACAAAGAGAGTGTTTTGATAGCTGAAGGATTGGTTTTTAGCCTCTTTTAGCTCCTAGTTTTGGTTTCGAGGCACATTTCCTGTCTGGTTCAGTGCTGATCATGCATGATGCATTTTTCTATAAAAACAAATTAACAAAGACACACACAAACAGCTCTCACCTTCTTTCAGATTTGCTTCGGGCAGGACGTTGTGCGATAACGGGACACTCCCGTCGCCATGGTAATGGGACTGACAGTAGAGGTTCTGGCCCTGCATGCAGTACAGGTTCCCTGGTATTAATTTCACATCACACTCCTGCAAAACATTTTAATTATCATACAAATATCTGCATGTCAGATATGATAGTAGTTGCATATATATATATATATATATATATATATATTTATGTACAAGTACAGGTATTAGCTTGTTTGCACAGGATTTCTATGAGGTGTTAAATTCAGATGGAAGCCAGGAAGTGAAAAGCAAAATGGAGCAGACTGGAGGACAGTCTGTGCTCTGCTATTCAAACAATATGAGAGAGGAAGGTACAAACAAAAAAAATCACAGTGTGTTGGACCTTCAGAGGAGCAATTTTTCATCTGAATTTAAAGACTTTCCGACAGGGATTTGAAGTTGTTATTTCAAAGACACCAAACTACTTTGATAAAAACCTCACTGAACACAGGAGTTGTCGGTCTCCTGCTGTCTTTATTGGTTAGTTTGTTAAAACGCCAAAGTCAGTCTGGTGGTGTTGAGAGAGCATAAATGGATATAATGGCTTCATTTCCCCGTCAGAAAGGTTTGTCTGACTGCAAGGTAAAGTGGTGAAAATTTTATATAGGCTACATTTTGCAGATGCCCCGTCCACAGAGGTACAATCTGTTTCTTCAGGTGTTTTTCACAAACAAAGCAGACATTTTGAGAGTTCAATGGCCTGACGTCATGTGCAACTATTAAAAATGCTCAATGATTGTGTCGATGATATTGCGTCTTATGTCTCGATTGTAATCCATGGAGAGACAGTAATCCAACCCAATTTATTTGGTTTGTTTTGTGATGTGTCATAATGTTTCTGACCTGGCAGGAGAAGCAGTGAGGATGGAACGTCAGCTCACCAGACCTCATGACCAAATCAGAAGCTGGGATTGGCTGGAAGCAGCGAGCGCACTGACCTCCTCCAAACATCCTGACCATGAAAAGAAACCAAACGGAGTCAGATGTCAGGATATATCAGCAAAAAACACAAGTTTAATCCCAGAAAATGTAATTTGAACAAATCTGGGCCAGTGTGTAACATTTAGGAGGATCTGTTGGCAGAAACAGAATATAGTATATAGGTATGTTTTCATTAGTGTACAATAACCTGAATATAACAATTCTTGTGCTTTTGTTACCATACCAAAACACATAGAATGAGATGATTTTATCTATGGATGCCGCGGGTCCCCTTCCATGAAGTCCGCCATGTTGAACCTCCATGTTTCTACAGTAGCTCAGAAGAGACCAAACAAACACTGGTTGTAGATAGGGCTGAATATGGACTCAAGAAGTTTCTCTATTGTCTCGGACTTTGCCATTTGTCTCGTCAAATATTCTAGTTGGTCTTGACCAAGTTTTGATTATCGACTAGTCCTGATCTTGGACCTCTTGGACCCAACAAAGGTGGTCTTGGCTGAAGCACTATTTCACTGTTTCACGGCCACCATAGTTTCTCCTTCGCACTTGGAAGGGGAGGGTGAAGCAATTACACCGCTAGATGTCTCTAAATCCTACACACTGGACCTTTAGAGGGACGTTCTGACATTCTGGGAGACAAAGAGGAGGACGTTTCAGACCTGCAGTAGTCTTGTTGGCAGTAGATGTTTCCGTCTCTCCAATACAGTGAGAGGTGTGTCTGCAGCTCACACTGACATTGGCTGCACCGGAGGCAGACGCTGTGCCACACCCTGCCTGCAGCCAATAGGAAGAAGCGGTCACACACCTGCTCGCCACAGCCGGCGCACATCATTGGCTCCTGGACGGACACGGCTGTCGGAGTCTGAGACAGATTAACAAACAGATTTATTTCACAATACTGAAGAGGAGGATTTTAAACCAAATCCAAACAACTAAAGATCAATCTCTCTTTGTACCACCTGAAATGATTCAAAAATAGCTCAGTAGCTCAGTCTGTAGGGAACCGGAGGGTTGCCGGTAGCTGGAGAGGCACCAGTTGAGATGAGACGTCTTTTTTGCATAAGTATAGTATGGTGTGGCCTGTGTTGTATTCACTAAATTACTAGAAAGTTTGTAGTGAAACGTCCTAGTATTTAGCTGATGTTGTAGGACAGGCAGAGGATGAAATAAGAGTCTATTTTGTGTTAACAATAATAAAAATAATGACTCTTATGGTCCGAAAAATGTTTAAAAGATTGAGATGTTTTTGTAATGTTTTATTGTCTTCATGCTCACATTGTCTGCAGCAGCACTTTCTTCCAGCCCTGCCAGGCCGCCGCCCAGCTCCACCTCCTCCGCCTCGTCACCAAGGTCACTGCAGTACAACAGGTCCTCCAGGGCTCGGTCGTCTGGCGACATCATGATTGTCCTGAGAAGGTGCAGGCGGTAATTATCAGTCCACTCTGTAATCACAGCCCTCATTAGAGAGCTAAAAACAGACGCATTTAACGTCTATATTAATAAACAACAACACAGACCCAAACTGTAACACAAATGTGACACAGTAAATGAGAGGACTTTTCAATGACTTTCAAGGTTTTGGTGAAATTTACAGACACACAAACATACACATCGCACCCATTTTAACATCATCACATTGTCTCTTTTAATTTTAAAATGTATCGCTTTATTAAAAGGCTGTGAATAATCCCTTCCAGCCGTTGCCTCAGGTCATTGAACACAACAGCAATAAACAGTTAAGACAAATAAGTCTGGCTGCATTTTCTTATTACAAACTGTGGAGGAAGAATCTCAAGACATTTTTAGCTTATTGTACTGAAATATTTGATTAATTTTTTTTAATTTTATTTATTTTTACATGCAGTATAATATATGGAGGACCAAAACTGCCTAAAAAAATATAAATAAATAAACTACTCAATAAATAAATTGATATGCCATTAAATGCAATCTATAATAATCTCCAGGCTTTGGACGAGGTTATATAATGAGTCTGCAGCAAATCTCGCATACTACATGTAAGACTGCATGCTGAAATATGACAACAGCTTGGAAAATAGTGATATGTGGCTTTGAATTTTATGAGAAAACAAATGAGTCAAGAATTAGGTTTGGGGAAACAATAGATGAGTTTTCTGGTGACAGAGAGTTTTACTTGTTGCTAAAGTAGCTGCTAACTGCTATACAAGGTCCCTCGTTAAATGAAGCAGAAAAGCATAAAGAAATACAAAAAGAAAATACAGAAATAAATAAATGGGGAAATGCAACAGGAAATAATACAGAAGGAATACATAAACAAATACATAAATTAAATTATTGTAAAGATGAATAATAATGAAAAAAAGGTCTAGTGTGTAACATTTAGGAGGATCTATTGGCTGAAATTGACAATAATTGTGTTTTTACCTTAGAATGAAATGTTTTTATCAAAAGACGCTGCAGGTTGCCTTTCATGGAGGCCGCCATGTTGAACCACCATGTTTCTACAGTAGCCCAGAATAGACAAACTGGCCCTAGATAGGGCCGTTCAGAGAGAATTGCAATCTGCAACTAAACCACTAGATGCTACAAAATCCTACTGGAACTTTAATAAAAAAAGTAAATAAATACAGAAGCAAGCTAAAACCGAATTATCAATTTATGTCAAATTCTGTAAATTAATTAATTATTTTGATTTTGGCAGTTTCAGTCCTCCATAATTGCAAATGACAACAAATAACAATTAGAATAAGAATAAAGGTTGATGAAGGATACAAATTCAGAGATAACAAGTATTAAAAAGTGTATATTTTTGTACATAAAAATGTAATCATGACACAGTTATAAAGTAAATGATATTAGAGCTGCAACTCTGTTTTTAAAATATTATTATTTTCTATTTTTCTGTTTTTTATTTTATTGTAAATTGAATATCTTTGGGTTTTGGACTGTTGGTTAAACAAGATGTTTAAAGATGGACTTCTGGGAAATGGTGATGGACATTTTTCACCATTTTGTGACATTTAAGACATCAAACAATTGATCAATTAATTTAAATAACTGTTGCAGCCCGAAACTATACTTTATAATACCGTATATAATTTTGATCACGCTTGAGTTCAAGTATGCAGTAAGTAAGACTCATATCTTTGACCTTTTTATTCCGATGAGGAGGTGAGATGAAGGCGACCTTACCTGTCTTTAAGAGACTCCTGGTTGGTTTCCACTGAGCGTGCTCTGTATGAACCCTTCAAACAACACGGCCCTTTAAAAAACAGATCTTTCCTCTGCGTTGTGTCTGTCCTGAAGGTCTCCCTGTTTAACCCTCTCACTGCTACAGGTGTCCCTGCAGCCTCCTGTCTTGTGGTTTTAGGATCAGTTTCCCTCTGTGAGAGCACTGACCTAGGATCTGCTTCCACCTCATCCTCCACCAATCACAGTCCCAGCATCTGGACTGATGATCAGCACCTGTCCCTCCCACCTTGCCGTCCGGTCCCCGGTGACGCACAGACACACACCTGTAAACAAGAGGCCCAGGTGGCTCAGTGAGCAGGTAAGGAGTGATGTGTTTGGCCGCCTGGTGAGCAGATGGGTGGGGGGACTGCACCCCAGGGACCAATTAAAAAAAACAAAGGGTGTTTAAAAAGACATCTGGGATCTGCAGTTGAGGATGAAAAGACAACGGCTTGATTCCTCGGCTGCGTTTGGATCAAACTGTTTCCTGCTGTTTACCTGAGAAAAGAGACAAAATGAGATTAAATCTTTGCTTGTTTACAGAATTAGACATCAGGTGCATAAGAAAAAGAAATATTCCTGTTTATTCACCAAATAATTTGACTTTAAACCCATAAAAAAAATTGATGACAACAACAAATGGGGACAAATGTGTTGCAGTTGTAGCTCTGAATCAAAAAAGTTTTAAAATGTTCACTATAATGACATAGACTGTTGTCTCTCTATTTAAATATATGATAAAAGGAACTTTAATATCTTGAAGTTCCACCAGAAGTTGGATAAATGTCCTCCTGGCCAGCTGAATGTTTCAAGGCCTCTGTGGCTGAAAAAATTATGCAAAGTGCCAGAAACTGCAGTTCCACTAACGGCCACTAGAGGCTGGCTCCAGCAGTGAATCAATCTCCATAAGGCCTGAATTTGGTTTTATTATTACATAAAAATCAGATCAAAAAGTCCAGAAAAAGTAATAAAAAGTGATAAAATGTCCAAATTATGAGATAGAGAAAATTGAAATTATTGGATAAAAGTATGACTTTTTATCTCATAATTATAACTTACTATAGGGATATTTTTATTATTTAAGGCAAGTTTTCATATTTCTCATCTTAATTATTTCACTGGCAGAAATGGGCTTCCATACTTTACATACTGACAGCAATCAATATATCAAATCCTCAGTCAAACTGCCCGTCTACCTTCCTACCTGCCGCACACTCTGCCCCTGCACTCACTGCTCATGATTCTGCAGTGAGTATTTCATCAGCTGATACCAACAAAAGCAACGTTGCAGCTTTCATTTTCAATCATTTTATTGTTGTATTCTTTTAGGGGGGAATCATAAAAAGGAAAATAAAACATAGAGAGATTTACAAAAACACAGAGGGACAAACACTGAGATGACGGTCTGCAGCTGAACCACAACAAGTACAAACAAAAGTCTCCATCACTCACCTGCTCGTCCTCAGGGCTGTACCCATAGACTGTCTACTGAAGGGCCACAGTGCATCTGATATATCTTACAGTGAACAGCAGGGGGCACTGCCGAGCTTTAAAGCAGGTCTGAATGAACAGTTGGGCTTCTAAAGGCTTCAAATGACAACCAGATCCTCTGTTTGGTTTCATTTCAGGTTAACATTTTTGGTTTTTAACTTGTTGTCATGTATAAGACAAATTAAAGCCCACAGTATGAAGTTTAATTACGTCAATACAAGGCTGGTCAAGGCTGAATTTCTACCACATGCAACTATTTACATCAAATACAATGAAAAGCCAAACAGAAAGTCACCTCTGAGTTGCAGTTGTGGAGAGTTACCAACCTGAAGACCTGAAGAAGTGATTAAAGTGCTGCCAACATCAGCTACATTTACGCCTGTGAAAGTGGTCCTGTGCCGGGGCGGATTCAGAGGGGTGGCTGCTGCCCCAGTTTGGTGTCAAATTTAAAACAATAATTTAGATTAACTTTAAAAATAATGTTTTAAAAAACAGAAATTGATTAATTGATCTATTATTGCCACATTTAGACTCAGTGACGGTCTCAAGTTCAAAGAACGTTTTGTAAAAATGTCTTAAGATTCAAGATGTAGTGATTTCTAATGTCACCTTTAGATATTTCAGTTCAATTCTTTAATGTGCCACAATAATGTTTTCGAGTTAAAAAAATCCCAATATGAGATAGTCAAATGTGCAGAAATTTTGTTGTGACTGGACAAAATTACAAGGTTGGGATTGGTTGACTGCCGATCTGGAGCCAGTGTCCTGTTTGTTTGTTCTGGGCTGCTGTTGAAACATGGTGGTTCAACATGGCGGACTCCTGACTTCTAAGGTAACAAAAACACAACAATTCTTATTTTCCGGTGATTATACATTAATGAAAACATACCTATGAATATTATATTCCATTCCTGCCAATAGATCATTTTAAATGTTACATAATGGACCTTTAAATCTGCATATATTTCTGCCACCCCATGAATATTTCTCCAAATCCGCCGTCTGGTGGTGGTGGTGAAGTTTCAGATATCTCAGAATATCGGCGCATGAAACCAAAAAAAAGGAAATGTGTGTTTTTGTAATGTGGGTGAACTGACCCTTTAAATACAGAGACAGTGGGAGGAACCCTGCTTTAAAGAAGAAAAGATCAAACTGTACAATCTACAGTAACTGATACTGATAACTGACCTCTATACAAGTGAAAAAATACGTCTTCATCTCTTCTGAAGTGAGAGCGAGGCTCCCTGTTAAAATGAGTGTGTGTGTGTGTTTGTGTGTGTGTGTGTGTGTGTGTGTGTTTGCACATGTATTGACACACTGCTGTCCACGCGTGTGTTTAACAGTTCATTATCTTCTGTCTCTCCTTCATCCTCTGGTTGGAGGACTGAAGGCTGCTGGTCTCATCTTCATCTCAGTGAATGGGATGGAAAACAATTTTCCTTTCCAGCTGGTCCAGATCACACCCTGACACACACACACACACACACACACACACACACACACACACACACACACACACACACACACACACACACACACACACACACACACACACACACACACACACACACACACAGAGACAGGCAGTTCATTAATTCCTGAATCAGGGAAATATGGTCAATTGTAATCTAAAAAGTAGTAACTCAAGCTGTTGTTTGCTAATGTCAGCAAAAGGTTACCCAGCTAACGAGTGATGTAGTTTAGCCAGCGAGTTAGCTAGCTTTTTGCTAACATTAGCTAACTTAAGATGTGACTATATACTGTATATGTCACTTTTATCTTTTAAACATCTTCAAAATTTGGTTTTGTTTCAACATAGATAACCCTAACATAGCAGGAAGAAAGTTGGCCGAGGTCCCAAAACTGGGCGGGACTTAGGAAGGGTCCTTTGTCATATGAAAAGTAACTAGTAACTAAAGCTGTCAGACAAATGTAGTGGAGTAAAAAGAACAATATTTGCCTCTGAGATGTAAAAGAAAGCACGAGAGAAAGATTTAGTTTCCTTACAGGGCTTCCATAATAAACATATTCATTATAAAAAAAGGAAAGTTTGTTACCTGGTGTTTGACGTCGATGCCGTAGAGGCCGTTGAGGTTCGCCTCATGGCAGTTCTTGTACCACCAGCCTCCTCGGTACGACATGGCGCAGCGGGTGATGAACGGCGTCGGGTCCCGGTCTCTGGTGGAGAAGACCCGGTTGTTGTGATAACTGAGAGAATCACCTGAAACCATGAACAGGGAGGAAACAAGAGGAACAGTCCTTAAGTTCAAAATGGAGAAATCACCAGAAAGTCGCTGGTTTTCTTCAGGAGGTATTACAGGAACTCATTTTATATTTTCTGTCACCTGCAGTGCCGCTGTATCCGCCTACAGTCAGTTTGTAGTTCCTCTTGGCCACCTCGAACGTCGAGTATTTAGCGAACACCGACTGGTCTCTGTCTCGCAGGTCGACACGCAGAATCATCCTGGTCATCGTAGTCAGGTTGTGGAGGCTATCGAGACCTGAAGCAGCAACGGACAGATTGGTTTCACACAAACACGACTTTCTTGCTTCGGATTTATGTTGTGTGGTTTAAGATGAACTTTTCAAAGGTGTTTGGAATATGAATAAGTTAAAAACAACAAAACGCGGAACCAACATTTACTCAAGTAACATACTTAAGTATAAAATTTGAAGTACATGTATTTTACTTGAGTATTTACATTTTATGTTACTTCTACTCCACTATACAGGCAAATATTGTAGTTTTTACTCCACTTACTCCTTTATAATCTGAAAAGTAACTAGTAACTAAAGCTGTCAGACAAATGTAGTGCAGTAAAAAGTACTATATTTGCCTTTGAGATATAGTTGAGTAAAAGTTGCATGAAATGGAAAATACTCTAATACTTTGTACTTCAGTAGAGTATATTGAGTGTCAGTGGTGTATTCAGACTGTCAGTATGATGAACAGTGTCTCACCCAGCCAAAACTCTCCACTCAGATCCCCAAATCCTTTAATGTACTCCTTCCACCCTCTGAAGAAATCCACCGAGCCGTCCTTCCTCCTCTGGAAGACCTGCAGACAGTAAAGACACAGACCAGGTTCCACACAGGAGAACCTTCATATAACCTGAGACTACAGGCTGAGGAACGTCTCACTGATAAATCGATGTCCCCGTACCGTCCAGCCTCCTCCATCTGTCTCCATGTCGCAGTAGACCATCATCGGCGTCCCGTGTTTCCCCTGAGGGAAGATCTCCACCTCGCCTGATGTCCTGATGCCGTTCAGCAGCTCCTGAGAGCAGTCTGTGGGGAACGGGAACCTCAGGGTGCCTGAGGAAGACGACGGAGGAGGACTTTAGCTCTCTATCAGTTAATCGCTACGACAACGATGTAACATGTAAGCAGCGGTTACCGGTGGTGAACTCCGTGGAGATGGCAGTAGTGTATCGTCCTCCTCCTTCTGCCTGTAGCTGCACCGTGTACTTGGACCCGGGGTGGAGTCTGGTCAGGTTGTACTCAGTTACTGAAGCGTCCACAATCACTTCCTTTGAAGGAAACAAGAAGACAAGAGACGGTTCTCCACTAAGTGATTTTGAGTTTTACAGTTTTTTCAATTGTTTAAACGCAATTTTGCAAACCGGGTTCTTTTTTTCAAAATATGATCACAATTATCCAAACACCACACTCAATTTGCATAATTCCTAGATTGTTTGCAAAATGACACACTTCAAAACATATACACATATTTGTGAAAATGCTATTAGTTTTCATTTAACCAACACAGTCCTCAATGATCAGACACTATTGCAGCCAGTTTCACACTGCTGTGATAAATAAAAAGCACATTTGTAAAAAAAATGAATTTTAGGAAATAGCATGTGCTAGATTTTTGGCCAGACTTTGTTATGTAAGGGATAATTTAGATGTCCAAAAAAGTAGTGACAAACCCACAACATTCTTCATGATTAGTTTGAGATATAGGGAGAATGTACACAAATAGGCCTAGTATAAACTTACCAAGCACTGCACAACACTGATGCTGCAGACTGAATATTTCAAGTGTTTATTTCAATACTTACAGTATTTCTTACCATAATCAGTTACAGTAATCAACCAACAATGAAATCAATGAAACAAATAAAATCTGTAGACAATAAAAAATTACTGCATAAAGTACATACACTTTGACTTAAAAGCAACAAGAATACTGTAACTATTCATCATCTCTCCGTCTGGCTGAGTGCTGCGTTTTCAAATTAGCACATGTGTGCTTCCACACCTGGTGGATGTGATTATCCAGTTTGTTCATTAGTGTGGTCATTGGCAATCCGGGGCTTTGTAATGACAAGGAAGTAACCTCACAATCCTTATCTGTGTCTAAGGTCTAAGGTGTGAAAATGTGTGTAGAGTTTTACAAATCACTGTGTGTAATGTTTTGCAAAAAGGGTGAAGCAGACATTGTGTGTAAAGCTGTGCAAATCTGTGGAGGTGTTTTGCTCCTTGGAGTAGAATTTCGCAAATTATGTGGAAATTTGTATTTTAGTGTGTAAACAATCGTAAGAAACTGTAATGACCATTAATCCATTAAACACCATTTAAGACGTATTAAAAACATAAAAACATGCATTTATTCAGCAAATTTAAAAGTAAAGAAATGATCAGCATAAACTTCTATTATAATTTTGGTGATTAATCATTTCTCATTAAATAAATGTATATATATATATATATATATATATATATATATATATATATATATCATTTATTGGTCACTTTGAGTGACAGGTGGGTGTTTTCATTAACCGTCTTTCATTTAACCCTCCTCAGCTCAACCCACACTCTCTGCCCATTTTTGGACTCCCGGCGGAGTCAGGACCACCAGATTATTTGATTAAATAGTTGTTTGAGGACTAGAGAGGGAAAAGTATCTAAAGTTTTAAAAAAACTACAGAAAAGTAAACTAAAATCTGTTAAATTATGCCGATTTGTGTATCAGAACTTTGTTGTTTCTTCTTTCCTCTGCCATCCAACCATCTCACTTCTATTTGTAATGGAGTATTTATACATTTTACTTGAAGGATAAGAGTAGTAATGAGTGAAAAAACACTCTTCTCACCTTCATTTCTTGACCTTCAGTCTGATAGGTCAGTCTGTAGCTGCCTGCAGGATTTGAGGGTGGTTTCCATGACAACTGGGCAGTGCGAGGGGTCACATTGCTGGCCTGGAGATCTCGTGGCCCGTCCCCATCCCTCCCAGAGCCTGGAGAGGAAGAGTAGAGTCATTCTAGTTATCCTCAGCATACGATAGATCTTATCTTCTTCCTGTAGTTCACCTACTTAGTCTTTTTAATGTATGTCAGATCACAGTTACCAAGAGCCCAAAGTGACACCTTAATAAAGCCAGTTATCTGAATGGGGTTCAATTAAAAGCAGCAAATCTGCTTTTAATTTTGACATTAAAAATAACTTATTATCAAAATAGTTACCAATTAATTTTCTGTCAATTGATTAATCGAAAAATCGTTTTTGCTGTATAAAATGTATAAATATATATTATAAACTTAATCTTAATTTGTAAAGTAACTTAAGCTGTCAGACAAATGTAGTGGAGTGGAAGTAGAAAGGGGCATGAAAAGAAAAAACTAAGTAAATGTACTTAATTACAATATAAACTTTAATTAATGTCCATAAAAATGATGATTCCACTGACAGCTGTTAAAGATGACTGACAGGCAACATGCAGTCCTACAGTTTGAACTAATCTGTGTGTGTGTGTGTGTGTGTGTGTGTGTGTGTGTGTGTGTGTGTGTTCACTGACCTCCAGTGGTGGTAAACGTGGTGGTGGTCGGTGAGCTCTTCAGGCTGCCCAGCTGGCTGGTTATGGTGACGGTGTAGGTGGTGGATCCCTCCAGACCACTAAGCTGCTGCTCTGCTGCGTTTCCAGACACAGTGACCCTCAACTCTGGTCCTAAACCAACACAAACCCATCAGCTAATAGGTATCTTTATTCCGTAGTTTAACATGATAATGTCATGCCAATGATTGAACGGTTTGGAACATCACCTAAGAAATTAGACCTTCCCCGACTTTCTCTGTTGCTGTGAGCTGATTTATGTGTTTCTATGGAGCGTTTTCACTGAAATGTTCATGCGCCTCCAGAGTGCCTTCTCTCTCTGCTTCACTACAGTGTCAACAGTGTGCAACACTAGCTCCAGTCCAAGACAAACGGATGTGAGGTAGAGGCATCGAACTAGCTAAATGTAGCTAAGCTAAGCTGGGGTTGTCCGGCTGGCTATGTTTTGGCTGCGTGGTGCGGGTCTGGCATTGGTTGCTTTGGCTGATGGTGTGATTTGTAAATGGCGAGCTAGCATGGATTCAATGTTCCAAATAAAATATAGCAACATACATTGCAGATAGTAGTGTTACTCTAAATATGACTGTAATTTATTTTCCAGTGTTCTAGGAGTCTAGCGATGTCACTTTCGGCCAATGCCCAGGATGGTGTTTTTTTTTTTAATATTAGTACTTTTAATCTGGTAAAGGATCTGAATACTTCTTTCACCACTGCAGTAGACACAGAATCATTAAGTTTGGATTCTGCTGCAGACAAGTGTTTTATGAGGATGTACAGCACCGTGGTAACACTATAAACCCAGCAACATCATCACCACTTACCCGTCTCAGATCCATAAACGATGGCGTATTTATCAATGGCTGCCAACGCAGGACGCCACAATAACAAGGCCTTAGTGTCGGTGACGTTTACAGCCCGGAGGTCTGTAGGCGGGTCAGGGACTGAGAGAGAAATAAAGATAATGATATTTATATTAATGGCCCACAATGCCCTGTATCTACAGCACTGACCTCAAATCTTTTTAACTGTCTCTGAAAGACAATTAGTGTGAAATGATTGAAGTTCACTAAAACCTATGAAATAAAGATATTAATAATATTGACACATTAAGGATGTGATATCTAGTATCCGAATAATTTCTGTGTGGTAACATTTGAATGAAGACTTGTTGAGATGTGTATATTATTTGGTTTTGCATATTTTTTTTAAATATAGAGTGACAGACTTTGAAATAGACCATATGTTGCGGTGAGGCAAGCTTTTGTCACAATTCAGTGGATGTGCTGAAAAAATTCACTCTAATAAAGACTGAAGATAACAATAACAAGAACTTAAAAAAGACAATATGAATGAAGAAAGAATTATGTTGAAATCTGTAAAGGCCAAAGAATATCCATAACTAAAATCAGCGATGGGAATCATCTGGAAAAAAAACACTGTTTTGAAATAAGACAGAACACTGAACAGATCCAAGATCAGACTCCTCTGAGAAAACTTAAAAAAATACACAGATTGTTTCCAGATCCAGCACCTGCTACAGACATTATGGAAGATGTGATTTCTGAATTACATATAGAGACAAACTCAAGAAAACATGCAGATTTTTTACTCTAAATCACTCTTTATCTTTTTTTAGGTTAGTTTTATATATATATAAATAAGTTAAAAGTGAAAACTTTTACTGCAACATAAATGTTTGAAACACCTCATTATCTTTTCCAACTACACTTTTTCTAACCACATTTACAGGATTCCTAATATTTGTACGTTCATTATATTCTCATGGCGTTCAGGAGCAGCTCAACTCAGCTATGATATGAAAAAGGGAAACCTGTAGTACTTACGTGTCATGACCAAGTCTTTGATTGGATCGCTCTCATCCAGGCCGAGGATGGAGATGACGTTGACCTCGTAAGAAGAACCAGGTGAGAGCCTTGATAGGCCGACGGTTGAGTCTTCTGAGTCCACGGACACTGACACCGGCTCACCTGTAGACACACAGAAGATCCCAAATTAATTATATACTGACTTTTCTCAAGATGAAAGACATCTCCTATTAAATGCCTCAACTATTTTTCAGAGAAGACAAAAACTACCTCCACTAGAATTGAAAACACAGTAATATGACAAAGGATCAGATTTTGATTGGCTTTATTTAAGCCCATACCAATCTTTTAAAATATATCTGGATTGCCCTGAGAATGATCAGATCCAACTAACTGGCTTGCAGGTGTTTGTTAAAACTGTAAAAGCAAATCAAATCAGACAGTAAAGCCACAGACCACAATAACAAATCTTTCCTGAAAGCTATATTACACTCATGATCCTGATATAGAAAATGACTATTATTCAGCGGAAGAAATACAATTACTTGAAGTGGAGTGCGGTCTTCACCTCTGTCTCACTCATTATTTTGTGTATCAAGACACTTGTTATATGTTAATATTCACTTGGATGCCTTTTAATAAAACATGGAAGTCAGTTCTCACCCTCCTCTGTGTGGGTGTAGGTGACCTTAAAACCATTGATTTTACTCTTGGGTTTGGTCCAGGACACCGTCAGAGAGTTTTCCGTCACCTTACTGAAGACTATGTTGGTGGGAGGCTCCGGGCCTGAACGGTACGAAGAATACCATGAGAGAGGTGAATGAAAGCAACAGAGGAGAAGAAGGAGAAAAAAAGAGTAGTGAGAGAAGTAGTAAAGGCAAAAAGAATGATTTTGTACAGATAGTATAGCAAGAAAAGAAAGACAAAAATGGCCACTAAAAGAGTGAAAACAGTGTGTACATTATTATTTATTCATCCACACATTTGCTATTAGTGCTCCGATGAGTTTTTGTGTATATATGTACAGTGCAAACATATATACAGTATAAAAATCATATACAGACATATAGTAATGAATTACAACAATCAGATGATGGATCCTGGACAGCAGTGAAGGAAAGAATGATGGAGTTTAATAGTTAGCTGGTCGCTCAAACCTGAAAAATAAAAGCGTGGCAGGAATGAACAAAACAAAGGAAGAAAAGTAGACAATTTTATAGGACGAATGATAACAAATACATTCAGATATTAATTCAGAAGATCTGAAAGTGAAGATTTACATTTAAAGCGTTGGAAAATTACTTTGTGGACAGATTTTTAACCTCATTAGTATGTCTGGGTATCACTACACAAATTCATAACACTTTTTCATGCGTCCTGACATTTCTTTATCCATTCTGTTGTTAAAATATTAATATATTTACACATTTGTATTACAAAAGGAAACTCTTCTTTGTAATACAATCAATGTAAAGTTAAATATGTAGCATACTGAAGCAATACAGTATTGACATATTGTTTTTTGACACCCAGATTTGTTAAATTATAAAATATCCAACATTTTCTTTTTTTTTGTGAACTCTAAAGGATTAAAATGTGCACATTTTGCATTTGGATGTGAAAGGTGAAGACAGACCAAACGTACATAGACCAGCCGTGGTCTTACCCTGGTTTGGGTGAGAGGTGAAGGGGTGTCAGTGAAGCTGGCTGTTAGCTTACCCTGAATGAATGAGAGAAGACCAGAGCAGCAGTGAATGAATTGTGTTGTTATGCTGTTACTGATGCTTTTATGAACTCTCATTTGATGTCAACTCAGTTCAAAAATTGTCTGACTAAAGAGACTCTTAAAGTCTGCAGTCTTGGAAGTCATTTATGGATGTTGCCTGTAGTTGTGTTTGTGTGTTTGCTGTGATAAAATGTAATTTCTTTAAAATATTTAATTATTTATTTGCTTCTTTTGACCTTTTGATGGTGAATGATTACTTTGAGAGAACAGTAAAAAACTCCAAATATGGCAGTGTGTTATGTCATTGTAACTTGTCCATATCCATTTATCTAACTAAGGCTCCCTTCTTTGCTGCATATTGGCATAAAACCTCTTCGAGAGGATGGATTTGGATTGAAATTTACTGGAGGCTTAATTTCCTTTAAGCAGAACTAAAGACCATCTCCAGGTTGGGAATTAAGCCTCCAGTAAGTAGCTAGCTTTTGTTTGCAAGCTAGCTAAGTTAGCCAACTTGCTGAAGGCAAACGGTGCTAATAACATGCAACTACAAGCCATTACGATCTAGATACATTAGTGCACAATTTAGCTAGCTAACGATGTGACAAACTTTGAGATTTGACATCAAATAACTGAGTGTGTCTTCATGGTTGAGTGTTGATTATCATAATGTATGACTGCTACCTCATATGAGTATTTCATATGAAAGCTGACAAATGAGTGCACAAATATAGCAACACAAAACACAACAGCTCAATGAACATCAAGACCCACTGAAAACAAACAGAACAGGTTATGTCATTACAGAACCAATTATTGACTGAGAAATACATGAGGTGAAACTGTAAATCGCAAGCTTACAGTTTTCAAGAGCACCACAGCACTTAAGCTCTTGAAATGAACATGGAGGAAGCATTTAGTGGGTGAGAAAACATTTCCAGTCATACTCAAGACAAGTGACAATTAGTTAACAAATACATTTTTGTTCATCAGCATATGAAACGTGGTGCAGTAAAGACATTAGGTGTGTACAGTTTTCTGTTCTAAGGTCACAACATTTCACACTTCACAACATTGACAGTAATGTTGTATCATTGTACAGTAGTAATTAATGTTCTACTGTCACAATGGCTTGTACCTGTACTGATGACAAGCTTGTGCAGTCTGGACAGAAGGCCAGGACCCTTTCCAAGTAAAGTCACGGTGTACTCGTTCTGAGGAGGCAGATTCTCAAACTGGAAGGAGCGAGCTGAACCAGGAAGAACTTTTTTGAAGGTTTCGTCACTTCCTGTTGACGGTTTGGCTGTTGTGCTGCTTTGGACCCTTGGAACTTGTGTAAAGACACTTTCAGGTACTCTATTTTCATCTTCACTGCCTCCATTTTCTGAATGAATTTCTGTTGTTGGTTGACGATTTGCTTCCTCTTCTTCACTGCGACGCTCTTTCTCAGAGTCTTCATTCTTGCTTTCCTTCTGCTTTGGCTCCTTATGTTTTACAACTTCTTTCCTTGTCACAACAAAGTTCTTGTACTTCCCTTCTGGTGAGTCCCACGTGAGCGTAAATCCATCTGTGGTCCGGTTCGTCACTCCCACATAGTCCAGAGGTTCCCTTGGGACTCCGGAAGAAGAAATGTCTGATCCTTTCAGAGGTTTGGTATTAGCACCGCTTGTCTTTTCAGTTTTACTATCAAACAACCTTTTTGCAGTAGTATTTGTTTTTGTATCCACTCTACCTTGGCTCCCACTGATGTAGTGCCTCATCTGGGTACTTCTTGTTGGTGATTGTCTATTTTGAAGTGTGACTGGTCTTGTGGCTCCATGTCTTGAATCTGAGGAAGTTTGTTTCATAGTTGGTCTGCCTCGACTTGGAGCACTAGCATTCTTGCCAGCATTGTCACTCTCTTTATGAATGTCAGAGTTAGAATCTGGGGTTCTAGTTTCTTCTTCTGCAAATTTGGTAGTTTGGACTGGAACACTGTCCCCCCCTTCTAATTTGTTAGTTTGTGGTCTGATGGCAGTGTCATGGATATCCATCTGGGTACTTGGAATTACCTCTGCAGTGTCTTGTTCTCCTGATTGTTTAATTTGGACTCCTTGGCTAGGCATAGGGGCATCCTGCTCTCTTGATTGGTTATCCAGGATTTCAGGGGTACCAACCTTTAATAATTGACTTCCAACAGTAATGCCGCTACCTCCATTTAGCTTTTTGGTTGGGAAAGGCTTGCGCATGGGACCTCTATGTGGATACTGAGGCGGTCTCAGGTTTGTATGGGTTTTGTTTTGGAAACGTCCACCATACAGTTGCGGCCGACGGAAGTAACCAACTTTGGTGGTTGGCCGATGAGGGGAATGCACTCCACTTCCTCTGAGGGTCTCGTTGAACTCAACTGATGTGCTTGTCCCAACTCTGTCTTCATTCTCTTCTCCTGTTAGCTCTGTACGTTCAGCTGGATAGGATTCTTTTGAAACAGGAGGAGAAAAAGTGGCAGACAATTCAGTGGAAGATAGCTGATCTCCCCTCGTTTCTGATGCAGGATTTAATGGTTGAGTGGGGGGAGTCAGCAGCCTTGAATGTGGACGAGTTCGGTTCAGAAGGGGTCCAAAGTTTGGAACTGGGCGGCGCAGGTAACCCCCCTTTAGAGGAAGACGACGAACTGGGATTCGTCCTCTTTCTGTTGGGGATGCAGGTGTAGTTGCCCCATCTTTGTATCCATTCGTATCCCTTGCTGGTACATTTTCCTCAACTAAGGATAATTCCTCTGAAGCAGATGAAGATGGTGAAGACAATAATTCACTCTGGGATGTATGTCTTGTTTCTGTCTCTCTTCCAGGGATAAGGTTCAAATGAGGAGGGGAACGGTGAGGACCTTTCAAATTTAAGTTTGGGCGTGGTCGACGTACATATCCCGATTTTCCAGGTGTGCGGCGGAAAAAAGGAATGCCACCTTTTCCTGAGGGTGATAGCTTTCTGTCTTCCTCTTCAGGTGGTGCATCAGTTGTACTTTTGCTATTATCAACATCTGGTTCATTGCTTCCAACTGAACCTGATTCATCTGAGCTGGAAAGGGATGACGATGGAGGTGATGGTGATAATGATGGTAGTGATGATGGTGGTGATGGTGATGATGATAAAGGTGATGACAGAACTAAATATGTTAGTAATGATGATGGCGCTTCTTGTGATGAAGATGAGACTTGTGAATGTGATGGGGATGAAGATGATGGCGCAGTTTCTTTTTGTGACGATGATGATGAATGTGACAATGATTGTGGGGTTGATGAGGACGATGACGAGAATGACGACAATGGCTTCAGTCCACTTAAAATCTGCTTACTCACTCTTTCTGCATCAGTAGAGATGTGTGATGGTTTGGACAATTTAACAGAAAAGGTTGTGATATTCAAACTGTCAAAAGTGTCTGTCAGGAGTTTATGTAAAGGATCTGGTGAATAGTCAAGGTCTGACTGTGCAGATGAGGGTTTTACATTAGAAATATCATCTGTTTCAGAGGAACCTCGATGTGAGCCCGGTGTCTTTCCTGCCGGCACTGTTCCATCCCCTCTACACCCGCTGCCTCTGTCCTTATGGGGTAATCTGATGTGTGTCACTTTAACTTTATTCATACATTTCTTCTCTTGGCTTTGAACAGTCCCAGTTGGCTCTGAAGACACTGGAGCAGTGTCGTTTCCATGGCCTACCATGCCAACATCTGGTTGCTCTTTGGAGCCAACAGCAATAGTTGGTTCCTCCAAGCTACTTTGTCTGTTTGTATCTGAATCAGTCCCAGAAATTATAGCTGGATTTTTGGCATCCCTCCGCTCAGTGCTTGATTCCCCCACACTTGGGTCTCTCACAGTCAAAGTTATTGTCCTGTTTCCGATGATGGGTACACCTGGTTTAGGTTTTTTGGGTACCATTATTACCTTCTTCTTATTCTCGCCCACTGGCGGCTTTTTCAAAGGGCCTGGGCTAACCTTTTTCCTCCTGGCACAACTCTGGTTGTGTTGAAACGGAAAGGGCCTGCGATATTTGGCTTCCTGGACAATGTGGGTCTTTGAGCAAGTTTGGGCCTGGTGCCATTTATTGCCATCTTTTTGTTGTTCAGAGGTTTAGTTCTTGCAATCACAGAGGCTCTGGTGTCTTTGTTAGGTCCATCAATACCTCTGGCTTTTAGAGAGTCAGGCTCGCTTCCATCCTCCCTCCTTCCATGTTGGTCTTCAGGCGATGGGTCAAACTCTTTGTCTCTGTCGCCGACATCTTGTCCAGGTGCTAATGTGACCTGCATGGTCAAAGCTGCCATGGTAACCCTTGGTAATGTCCCTAAAGATGTGAAGGGAGTGAGCATTTGGATTCAATGTTAAGGTCACAATATGTGGCTGTTGCTAATAATCCAGAAGAGATCATGTCTAATAAAGGAAGAAAAGCAGTTTTAATATTGATCATGATACTTTTCAGGAAACCTGATTTACAAAAGTTTATCAGTTATTATTCAAGTGCAAACAAATAACTTAAGGCAGTGGAATCCATGTGAAACCTGCAAGGAGAAAATTGAAATATAGTTATTGTTAAGCTTGGACAGAGAAATTCAACATGCTTGCGGTCTCACTGTTGAGAGGGAAACATCAAGGCTGAGTTCAGGAAAATGGAGTTTAAGGAATATTCTCTTCTGAAACTCATTATTTTTGCTCCTGGAAGGTTGAGGCTGCATCTCGCTTCATTAACTTTTACAGTAACGTTTCTCTGCACTGTAATGTGTTTTATATGATGTGTTCCGTTGAATAATGAGGCGTCTGGACACATCAAGTTCCACTTGCTTTCACTTAGGTGTAGCAAGTCTGTTCTCACCTGAATACAGTCTGGACAAGAAGCATTTGACTTGCTCATTTTTAACAAGTACAGTTGAATGAATGGAGAGCCGGGTCGCAGCAGCTTTAATGGAAGTATTTTGCGTTTCACTTTTATGAGAGAGAAAAGGTTTCATCAAGACTATCTAATCCTTGGACTAATAGGGTCTGTCTGAAAAGGGGAGTTCATATTATAACCACAGCTGTCTTAAATTCGGGCCAAAATCCGAGCTAAAATATAGTTCATTTACCTCAGTAGTTCAGAAAAGGGCGTCTTTAATCTTACTCACCGGGAGTAACTTGGGTGGTTGCGGGCTCACTCCGGCTCGAGCCCTTCTCTGCCACGAGTATGATGTCATACAAATGCCCCGCCTCCAGCTGCAGGATGTGGGCAGAGTTTTGGCCAACCGGGACGGTCATTTCTTGACTCCTTCCTGCTCCGTCGCTGGGTGTGACGGTCAAACGGTACCTATCAATCTCACCCTGTGAGTGCTCCCATTGGACCACTGCAGACGTCGAGGTTGTCTTGACGACTTGGAGGTTGGTGGGACCAGAGATGACTAAAGAAGAATAGGAAGAAGAAAAAGGAGGACACAATGTACAGTGTTTACAGTCTCTGTTCTACCTGGTAACATGGAGCTCTGGGAGTGATTCCAACGGGGGGAAAGTGGATACACAAACATCCACTCATTCTTTTTCAGTTTTAAATTGACCGTGGCTCAGCACATTTCCCTCTGCTCTTCACTTTCTTAAACTCACAGTCACACTCCTGCAGCCTCAGCCGTCCTGTTCGCTGATGGCTGCTGGGCAGCCTCCCTGCAGCTGCCACAGATGACATCTTTTAGAGGAAGGGCAGCGAGAGGGAAATGTTTAAACTCTCTCTGCCAGTTTGGCGATATGAGCTGCTCACAGTGGCCAACATGTTGGTCAGAAGCTCCGTTTTCTAACTTGTGTACTTGAAACTGCACTTTTATAGGGACATTTTATATACTTAACCATTACTGTCAACTGCAATATATTCAGAATTTCAGTATCTGCCATATTTGATGAATGTGGCTTTCTCAAAATAGATACCAAGATTTTTTTTGTTGAGGCTGTAGCATTTATGTTGTTATTATCTTTAAAGTCTCCTTTCCACTCAAAAAACGAAGATTTTTAAAATTACTTTACTGCTTTACTGCTTCCCTGTCCACAGAAATACTTGCAGGCCATCTCGAATTTTCATAGTGGTTTCTCAGTTTGATTGATTTGAGCAACCGTAAACTCCACAAAAACAACATTTTGAGAATTTTGATATTGCTTCCAGTGTAGAACATCACTTCCTGTCCTCCATCTGCAGTTCGTGCCACAGAAAAAGTGACGAGACGTCATGTGCAAACAAGTTATTCTAATCCTTGTTATTTTGAGTTTTTTCTGTTGTTCAAATGACCCTAGAAGAGACGTACAGAATTATATATGTCAATAAATGAACATAGAGAGCTCACGGGTCATGAATTCAGCAGAACTCTCGGCTCCCCTCCTGCCGTTGATCTCTCCAGTGATGCTGACGGTGTACTCCTGACCCGCCGCCAGGCCCGTCTGCGTGAATGTGGTCAGGCTGCCCTCCACCTGCACAGTCATCTGCTGGTCACTCTCCTTCTGTTTGGAACAGACAAAACAAATGTTGGTTCTCTGCACATCTGCCAGCTGAATCAGATGCTTCTCAGCTCGAGGACGACAAACCTCAGAGGGAGAAAAGCGCCATCTACATGCTTGTAAATCTTGTTATGCTGCAAGTCAATCTTTCAATTTACACTATATCCAACAATAAACAATCGGTTACTCTAGACCAATCATATTTGTGAATTTACTTTAAATAGTTAAAATAAGTTGGCATTGAAAATCAATAATTGAATCAAATTAAAAAAGCTCAATTTAATCAATTATTTTTTAGTTATTGGTTTTAGTGCTTTCCACCACCACCACCAAAGAGGCCACAGAGACCATTAAATAGCCAGGAACTAAAATGATAAATTATTATCTTTTTACTGATATAACGACATCCTCTTGATGGAAGAAGACAGTTTGGGAAATGTGTAACCAGTTATTTAATCTCCTCTCAGGGTTTTCTGAGAGTTTGTCTTTCAGTGCCACATCTGATCCATCAGAGGGTGAGTTTTCTCCTCCCACAATGACGGCTGATAATTAAACCTTTTAAATGTGCTCCAAACTCTGTGTTTGTTGATTTAAGCTGACTTAAGTTCAGCCAGTACAGCCAACATTCCCCGTAATAATAATGATTAAAAAAAATCACGATGTACTCATCATGTGCATGAAGAGCCTGATGGAAACACTGTGCTGTCTCCAGGGCATCGACGTGTGTGTTTGTGTGTGTGTGTGTGTGGGCAAAGACAGACACTCGTTCTCTTGTATTTTTACTTTCTGGAGTTTCCAAAGTCTAAATTTACTGAAGCAGAACAGAAACAATCCTGAGGGAAATCAGTGACGTCACTGAAACCCTTTTTTGTTTCTGTTTTGTTTGTTTCATTTCTTGTGCAGCACAAAGTTTTTTTTTATGTGACTGAATGTTGACATTATATATTCAGTGATTGCTGGGACCATGAAAGCACAATAAAGCCAATTAAAGCAACGTTACGTAACTTCTCTACCTTAAAATAACAGCTTCACTATCGTTTTAACTGAGCTCTCATAGTGTGAATGGTGCCTCTGTACGCCTGTTCTTGCACAGTGATTTTGGTGAAACTGGATCAAACTGGATAATTTATGATTATTGATTGACTATGAAGACTTTATTATCTTCAAACCTAAAGAGAAAAACATTACTCTGAGGGGATTCCTGAAGACAAAATCCTCTCTAAGTGGTGCTCTTGTTAGCTGCTACTTGTCTGGCCCACTTCAGCTCTCCCCAGACCCTCATGGGTCCAGTCGATGCCTGACGACCTCCAGTTCCTTAACGATCACAAATTATTCTTCTATATCCGATTATTGGAATGTCATTACAGACTCTGTGGTGCGTTTAGGGTTTGGTCTTCACTTTATTCATTCCCATAACTTAAGTCAGGATCATTTCACGCTGCACAAAGTTCTCATTATTCAATTTATCTATTGGAAAGCCTGAAACTTCCCATGAATTAAAAGCTGAGGCTTACTCAACAATTAATCAACTGGGAGTGCTGGACTCTGACTTCCTAATGAATGGATACCGTGTTGTAAAGTAAATGCACCACAGCTGGTTGCCATGCTGGTTACTATGTTGGCTGCCTGGCGATGGTGCTCCAGAGGTCGTCCTGGATCAGCGTTGTGTGTCCAAATGCTTTCATCCATTTCCATATGAACAAGGGTGACATCATTAAAAACTGAGGCTCCAATAAATTCACAATACACTTTAAAACAAGTCGAGGCTCTGTGGCGTCTCTGTGGGGCGTTCAGGGACGATGATGTTTGGTTCTTTCTGAACACGAGGAGGTCTAACTGGCCTGCTGCGTGACTCTCAGTCTGCACGTTTATGAGGAAAATAAATCTAACGTCACTACAGAAAGTTCTCCTCAAGGACCATTGCTCTGTTGGGCTCCATTTAGTGTCTTCAGCAGGATTGCCAGGACTTGCAAAATAAAGCTGGCAGAGAAACATTTAATATTTTATGTAGTTTAAACGGTCACAGTTTGGTTAGGTTTAGGAAAAGATTGTGGTTTTGGTTAAAATAAGTAGGCAATGCAACTCACCTAACGTAACGTAACATAACAAAACAAAGTAAAGTAATATAATGTAAAGAAGCATAACATAATGCAACGAATGTAACATAAACTTGTGTAAGGTAACTTAAGTTTTATATACACGTAACTTACTTCACAACCTAAGTTAAAGAGAAGTCTACGTTTTGGTAGTTTTGGTTTCACACAAACACACGGAGGTGAAAGTCTTTTCTGTTTGTTTGAGCCATCCATCACTCCGACCTCCTCCATATTCAGATTTTCTTGACGTTCTTCGAGAAAAATGCTGACATGCTAATCAAGTCTGTACAAAATATCTGTAAAAAATGTTATGTATCTGTGTGTGTATCTGTGTGTGTGAAGTAGAAAAACTACTGAATGAATGACCTGCTTGAACTCCATTGACCACTGATTTATTCTGAGGAATTTGGTTCAGATGATTCATCCACTGCAATTTAGTTCTAAATTAACTGCACTTTATTCAGATAACCACCACTGGTTGCACTAAGGGTTGATTCATGGTTCCCGCTGACAGAATGTCTCCACTTCCTGGTGTTCTTTTTATCCGTTTGAATGAATAAGACAGACGTCATGAACTAAAAAAGTGCAGATTCTGTGCAGCTCTGCAGCTCATTCAGGCAGTTACATACTGAAGAACTGTAGCTGTGTCTGCATTAGAACTAAAAGGATGAAAGTAGAATCAGTAAAATGTACTTAAAGTATTTACTGTGACAGTTGTACTATTATATATGATACCATTAGATTATTCTGACGCATGCATTAATCTAAAAGCAGGATTTTATTGTTGTAGTTGGTTGAGATGGAGATTATTTTTAACTATTTTGTATCGTGCTGCAACAAACGATTATTTTCAATGTGGATTCTGCTGAATTTTCTTTAATTACTTTTTTAAAACTCTGTTTGTAAAAGACTTGTTACTGGAGGACCTCCTGGTATTTCTAATGATCAGAGGTGTTGGTTTAACATACCTACAGACTTCTGCTGTTAATGCCAGTTATTTAAACAAGTTCTCACTCTCAACTTGTCGAATACTGCAGCTCGGTCAGTGGCCCTCTGCTCTGTAGGTATCCCCGCTACTGTCATATCTGGTTAGAGTTTCAAAATAAAGCTTGTGTGGTTGTTGTGAAACATGGTGAAATGGTCAGAGTTTGGTTAAGTTTTATGTTATGTAACTTGAAAGAAGTCAACTTTGACTTTTGCCATTTTGACCTCAGACAGGACACAAACAGCGGTCTCCTGGGTTAAAGTCCTGTGTTTGTTTGAGCCATCCATCCACCCCATCACCTCATCATATGTGGCTCTTTAAACTATGTCTGGCGGGTGCATCCATAAATAAAGCTTAACCCACAATGTCCACAAATGATGCTGAGGAATACCTACAGCAACATATTATGAAGCAGAGGGAACAGACGGTGTTAGACGAGCTGAGAGTGAAACCGTTGTTTTCAGACGTAAAATGTTAAAAAGGAAAATTGAAGATCGGTTTTAAGAGGGAAGATTGACGATGTCACCTGGAAACAATAAATATTTGTAGGAAGTAAACGTGTTTCCTGAAACTACTTGAACATAATTTCTATTAGCCGGATGTTCCGTAAAGACTCTTTTCTTTCTCCGTTCCTCTCAGACAAATCCTCGCTGACGGTCTGTTGTTGTTGTTTGTCTGTTGGTCTGGTAAACATCTCTCTCTCTCTATCTCTCTCTCTGTCTGCCTCTCTCTCTCCCTGTGTGTCACAGCTGTGGGCCGGCAGTGATGTCATCCCTCTGGCAGTCACCATGTTTTTGACAGTGTTTACATGTTTCCGTGGCAACAAGCATCCCACATCTGCATCTTTTCCTCTCCACCTCCCAGCGTTCTGTGTTTGTGTGTGAATTTCATGTATTGTCTTCCATCCTGTCCTTCTGAACACGTTGTGTGATTTTGATCCGTACGTAAGACTAAAGCTGACGACAATCAGAGCAAGTTGTGAGACATGACAACTGACGTTCTCCAGAGACCAGAGACAGTCCAGAGTCGGAAATATGGGACCAAATACTCACAATGTGACTGCTGCAATCTTAACAGCAAAATACATAGTTTGAAACTGCGCCCCAAAATAATTCCTGAACCTGCAGGAAGAGCATAGTGGCCAAAGCGTGTAATTACAGCATCTGTCACATGATGCATTCTGGTCCAAAAATACTGTTTTTCATAAAGTTACATTGTGAAAAAAGCTGGAAATCAGTGGATGCATTTTTGTTTTTGCATTATAATCCCCAAGAAAATAATTATCCATATCCGATAGCCTTTTGAAAGTCTCGAAGAGCCACAGGTTTAAACATTTTATCCCCATTCAAGTTAACGGAGGGATTCATTGGCCAAAGTCTCTGTGCAAAATTCATCCAGGTAATTTCTTTACAGCAGGAAGTGGCTTTTTGGGCTTTTGTGCGCCACTGAGCAACTTTTATGGGAATGAACAACGCTGTATTCAGCCCAAAAGCTGTTATCTAAATCAATAAATGTTGCAGTGGTGACAATAGGTCCACTGAACTACTTGTAGATTGTGTACAGTTGTAATGAACGGGGAAATTAGCTGTAGAGACCAAAAGCAAAGTGTAAAGTTGGACATTTTAACATGGGGCCTTATGGAGGTTGACTCACTGCTGGAGCCAGCCTCTAGTGGCCGTTAGAGGAACTGCAGTTTTTGTTACTTCTGTGTTCATTTGCAGCCACAGAGGTTGAAACTAATTCTTTAATCTGTAGTTTGCGCTTCTGTTTCTCTTGCACAGTTGTCTCTTTCGTTCCACTTTTACGTCTCTCTGCTCTACACGGATGTCTCGTCTCTGTGGGTCCATAAAGTAAAAATCATGAGTCGTCTTGTCTTCATCACATCCTCTCATCAGTTCCAGCCTTATTCCCTCTGTAGGACTCTTCAGGCATCGCTCCATCACTTCCCCCGTCTCTTCATCTCTCCACATCCATCCATCATGTCTCCACTCTCTCTCTCTCTCACACACTCTCCAGTTGTGGATCCTGGTGGTGTTACTCGGGTCCAAACCTCTCTCAGAGTCATTACTGAGGCTTAATCCCTCCATGATGTCACCGCGGGGAGAGCTGTTTGGTCGAGGAACGAGACGATCGATGTAACTGTGTGTGTGTGTGTATTGTGTGTGGGTGTGTGGGAAAACATGTTTGAGAGGAAGCCGGGACATGTGCGGTGAGGTGATTCCTCCACCGCGTGTGTGTGTGTGTGTGTGTTAATCTAAAGCAGTGAGTTGGTTTCTTTTCATCTCAGTGACAGTTTGGATTCTGACTGATTTAGAAAGTGAGGTTGAGAGTGTTTCCTTTGTTCGGCAGCCTGCCCTCTCTCTCTCTCTCTCTCTCTCTCTCTCTCTCTCTTTCTCCTTCAACACGACTCACAAATACCAACGCAATTAGTAATTTTCCACTTCTTTAATGCCTTCTGCTGCTGAGTGATCACACATGTTTGAGAGCGGACAGTCCTGATGAACAAGTGCAGCAGAGGTTACTGTAGCTAAAGGACAAACAATGGTCAGTGGTTCCTTAAGGGAGTCCTAAACTGACAGAGTCAATCTGTTTGTTCATTCATGGGGACACTGCAAACAGGAACTGTTGTAGCTACTTCTGCACACTGCTAATGGCACCTATTTACCAAAATGTTGTAGTTGTAGTGAGTTACGGAATCCATGGCAACACTTCCTGTTTACATCCTCCAAATTATTATGAGGACTGTAGTTCCAAAACTCAGCGCATGACTTTCCCTCAAACAGAAGTAGGGCAAATAAAATTAGTAAGTGACTAAATAAATTAATAGTTTCACTCTCAATATGTTTTTAGGATTTATGGGGGGGGGGGCTGCAGCTGAAACCTGTGCAGTTTTATGTTCACATGGATGTTTGCCTGAACCTTTTAGGTCAAAGCGTTACATAAATCAAACATTTTTTTGAAGCTTGTAAATTTCATAGTGCAGACAATCTTTCCTTTGTCCTGCACCCTGAGGTTGGATGTGCACGCTATCCACTTTCATTGCTCCACATATCTCATGTGTATATACTGTAAATCACACCTTGACAGCTCCAGGTGACTTCATGTTCGTCAATTTGAATACATAAACTACATGAACAGCATTTGAAAAGGCGGCTGAACTCACAAGATCACCACACCATGAGGAGTGCAGTCGAGCTAAAAAGATTGTTGTTTTGGTTTTAGATATTTTCTGCAGATTTCCTCTATATTTAATATATTAAACCAATAACATGATTTTGAGTGCTGCCAGTGCCTGAACATAACCATAAAAACCTTTAATAACGCTGCAGTCACTGTGACCGGATATTGAACAGCAAAATCTGATATTTGGACAGAAAACACATAAAATCTGGCTTGGATTACAGAGATAATGTGTAACAGTTCAATATCACACACTGTATGATTTTATCTTCGAGTCAGTCGTGGCACAGACCTCACACAGCTGACATCCCTCCACCCTCTCAAACGTGTATTTTCACCGTGACAAGTGACAGATTGAGTTTAGGATTTATTAAATTGGCCCCTGAGCGAGTGGATTCCTCTCAAAGACTGTGTTGCTATGTTACAGTTCATGTTTGTCCAAATGTAGCTGGTTTGTGGTGATCTGATGCTGTTTGTGTTGCTAACGCGGTCACTAACGACACACCCTCTCTGACTGCTCAGTGATCTGTTGAGGTTCCTGTGAGGGATAAAAATCTGGTTCGAGGGGAATCGTCCAGGAAATGCAACACATTTCCAAAAAGAGGAGATGAAGTGTTACTGTCCTACACACACACACACACACACACACACACACACACACACACACACACACACACACACACACACACACACGCACACACAGCAGTTCATCCAACTGAGATGAGACAATGTTCTGTTTCCAGTCAGAAGTTGACTTGGCTGCTATATTAATGTTCTAACCATAGTATAATCTTTAATGAACCAAATACAAACATGAAGCAACCAACTAACTGCTATATGAAGACAGTATACAGCGGAGTAAAGGCTCACACTCTGGTGATTGTTGGAAACACTAACAGAGACAGTTTTAATGAGTTTTATTCTGTTTTTGTCCACTTTGAATGAAATTACACTGTAACGATGATATCTAGATAAAATTAGCATTTTTGTCTATAGAGTCTGGTGGAGAGTGATAGTGATACGGATTCTCATTAAACTAAAGATCTAAAGGATTCTTTTCAGACACTCAGAATAACAATCTGAGTCTGTCAGTAGCAAAACCAAACACTTTCAGTGGACGCACTTTGACAGGAGGAAGCACTAATGTTGACGCCATCGCAGCCTGTTTCACATACATTTTCTCATGTAACTTTGAACTAAGGATTAAACCAAACCAGAGTTGGTGATCGTTGGAAAGCCTGTGGAAAGATGGACGAAGATGGTTTTGGTGAATTTTATTCTGTTTCTGTCCAGAAGCGTGCTTTACGATTATCTGCTAGGTAAAATGATTGGTTTTGTCAGTGGAGTCTGGTGGGCTGTGGCGCCATTTGGTTTAAAAAGAGGATTCAGAGACAAAAAGTAAATCTAGCTGCATCAAAATATGGCTGCTCCCTTTTCCTATCACATCACATCCATTAATACCAGCCAAATGGCATCACATCTGTCTCAATACTCAATCCAGAACTTGATGAATCCACTGCTGTATCCAATCCAACAAAACCAGCTACTGGCAGTAACCTTGGATTTTAAGGGCACATTTCCTGCTTTAAAGATGGTTTTCTGATTCCCACACACACATCGTCCACAAGACAAATATTCTCAGTACGCTCTCATCCCATTTTTGTTCCATAAAGTGTTTGTTGTCCGACTACAGAGGACCAGGATTCATTGCAGCCACCTCTCTTATATAAACCAGCTGTGTTGGAGTCGACAGCGAGCTGTTTGCAGTGTAATCATGTGTCTGTTGACCTGTGAGCACAAACACTTTCATGTTTGAATAAACCAACATGAAATATTATGAACATGAGGATGTTTGTTATAGATTGACTTCATAAAAACACATTTGTTTGGTGGATTGCTTCAAACGGAGATCATTCATCGGTTCATTCGGCTGGATGGGGACGTCAATGTCCAACCTGAACTCCTGTTTATGTGGTTTCTGTGATCCTAAATGTATCCAACTCCATCATTATATTTACCCTATCATGTGTTCTTATACTGTATAAACCTTTTTTTATCTCTTTGTTATGAACAGAATGTGATTTCATATAATCTTATTTTAATGACACAAGGGTGGGGACACTGAGGACGTCTCCCCTTGCTACCTTTAGGGTTCCCATGCTGAAACACCTGGATATTAAGGGTGTTTTCACATATAGTCCCTTTTAAATGAACCAAACTCAGTCCTCCTAAAGTGGACCAGCAGAAAAGGGACACAGTTCTCCTTCTGGTCCACTTCAGCTCTGATGGGCCTCAGTCCTCTCTGTTCACACTAGTTCCTCTGCAGCTAGTTTCTTTCATACATACATACACTTTGATGTCATTTGACTAAGTTTTAGGCTATTATCACTACAATAGTTATTTAAAACCCTGCACATGTTGTAGTATTTCACATTAAACTAGCATTATAGATAAGCAACAACTAAATATTGTTTCTGGAGCAGCAACAGTAAAGTTTACATCAGCAGAGTCACTATATAAACTCAATAATATCTCAATGACCTCCTCCCCAGGAGGTCTGAGTATGGTTCGTTTCAGAGGGTCTGAGATCGTTAACTAATTAACTAATGGATCTGAGTTTGTTTGGAAGGCTGAGAGCTGACCAAATGTGCTTTAATTGTATTTTAACAGCTCACTAGACGAATTTTATGTAAAATAAGATGAATTATACTTGACTTGAACTCTTATGGGCTGTGTCCAAATTAATGTTACGGTTAGAGGGAAACTGTTATAAACTGTAGTCCATTTGTCAGAGACTGCTGTAGAAATATCGGTTGTGGTGAGAACAGCCAAGCGTAGCACAAAAGTGAGCTCACACTGACTGCCTGCCTGCCTAACAAACCTGAGACACTTCATCATGAACCGACCATGAACAGGAGGAGTTAAACTGTGTCAGTGCCACAGCTTGTGCTGCGGTCGAGAACAACTCCTGGAAAATGAACCCTGACTTTGGTTGATGTAGGTGCAGCAGTATAAATGTGGATATAAATCAGAGGATGTGGTGATTAATAAACACTCTCAGCCTGTAACGGCTGGCCAGCACTCGGCTGCAGGTTGCAGATTCATCAACTGTCATCACTCAAATTCATTATTTTATAAATCACTAGTTTACTGACATTCCTGCTTTTTAAAACACCAAATCTTAATTTTCTTTGCCAATTTAATTGCATCTCAATGTAAAATGTGAAGTCTGAACGCTGGTTTTACCAGGAAGTTGCTCTCACTGTGAAATACTTATGGTCGTGCATTTAGGGTTATTGGACAGCTCAGAATTTCTAGCTTCCACTGATACCATACATGTTATTGTGGACGAAAAAATTATCTCAGATCTTTTGATCACAAGTTCTTATTTATACAACTTTATTGTTAAAATACTTCGTAATAAGATACAGTTTGGAAAACATATATTCACATCTTCTATTTAAATAGAAAATTTTTCATTTTTTGTAACTGCGGTCTAAGTTGACCTGGTGGCGAGTCGAGAATGTTAACATATTTAAGTGCACATAACATTTACAGTTATTTATTGTGCTGATCTTAGTTATTTTATCTTGAAATTACAAGACTACAGTAAGTTTTTCTACTTGATGGAATAAAGTGCTTATTTATTTTCTGCTCCTTGTCCTTGAGTGAACACACAAACTAACTTGGTGGTTTCTGATGTGTTTGTAGTTTTTATTATGAGTCCTTTATGTTTATCTCTCTGCACATTCATCATTTCAGTCTGAAGCAGTGATGTGAATGAGGTTGTGTGTGCTTTCAGCTGCAGTCAGTTATTATTTAGGAATAAATCTCTTTTTCATAAACATTTGATGTTCTCATTTAGCTTCTGCAGAGCAGAGAGAAAACCTCTGCTGCTGAGTGATTAAGTCGTGGTTCAGATAACACACACACACACACACACACTCTCTCTCTTGATGAGGTCAGGGTAGGAAGAGTTAGTCAGAATATATTAAACTTGGCATTTTTATCCAAACATCGCCAAAAGGAGTCAATATTCTTTTCCAGGGAAGAGAAGGATTTGTTGTTGCCATCTTGAGACTCCCCGAGGATTACTTTGAATTTAACGGCAGATTTTTTTGGTGTTTGTCATGGAAATAAAGTCTGTCTCTGCCCTCCTGACACGGACCAGGATCCTGATTTGATTCATTAGAGGTAATCTGCAAAACGCTGAAACATTTTTGGGACTTTCTACAAATTATTCTTAATTGGATTTGCAGCACAGAAATTATTTACTCCCTGAATAATTAATCAAAGCTTCCTGTTGTCCCAAAACCCCCACAAATCTCAGATTTTGGGGGCTGACAGGTAACTGCTTAAAAATTATCCTAAAAATGACAAATGTACACTTTTATCTGTGTTTACTTTTCCTTTAATGTGTTAAAACCAGTGTTTCTGAACCCTTTAAGAGACTATAAGCTTCAGATTCTGTCATGGAAACATGAAAGCAGCACTTTGCTCTTAAACCAACATGCAGTGTACAGAGTCAGGGAACTGTAACGTCATAAAATCTGTTATTCACCGTTTATGGTGTCCAGAGATCTCCTCTGGGACTTTAAGTCAGTTTCACAGATCATTCTGTCTGATGTCTGTCATGACCTGCTGCGGCTCCAACAAATAAAAAGCCAAAACATACCATCACTCACTGTCCACTTTTTTAAATGACAAAATATTTTTAACTAACTATGTTGTGATGTTTAGAAGAATGTTTTGAATGGGTATTTTTTGCATTTTTATTCCCAGAAAATCAAAACCATGAGCCATGTTTCCTTCAACAATGTCTTCTTATAAGGACGGAAAAGTGCCTAAAAACAGAAATTCGACCTTAAAAGGAAAGAGAGACTAAAACAGATAAACAGCTTTTAGGAGGAAATTAAATATAATATTCATAGGTATGTTTTCATTAGTGTAAAATCACCTATAAAATAAGTGTTATAATCTTTGTGTTTTTGTTAACTCAGAATGAGACGTTTTTATCTACAGAGGGAGCAGATCCTCTTCTGGCAGAGTCCGCCATGTTGAACCACCTGGTTTCTACAGTAGCCCAGAAGGGACAAACCAAACACTGATTCTAGATAGGTACTTTTGGATTTTCACAGGTTTTGAGTCCACTGTAGTTTCTCCTACACGCTTAAAAAGCGAGCAGTATTCAGTTGGTTACAATCTTCACCACTAGATGTCACTGAATCCTACACACTGCTCCTTTAAAGTTGAACAAAAATGTTGTTTACAGCAAACTCTTAAAGGTCCACTGTGTAGGATTTAATGGTGTCTAGTGAGCAACCAACTGAATACTGCTCACCTGCAAGCGTCTAGGAGAAACTACAGTGGCCTCAAAAAACATGAACAGCCCCTATCTAGAGCCTATGCATGTCTATAAGCCTCATGTGCATGATTGTATTTCGGGCCTATATGTGTAAATCTCAAGGGAAAACATAATTTCCCAATTAGGGATTAACTGGGTGAATCTTTTTGTCATTGTGCAACAACAAGCCAACACTGTTGCACTGAACTTATTTTTTTTTTGATAAGTTGCTCTTTTAATGAGAAACTTGTCCTTCACTGCGGATTTTATCTGCACTTGTTTAACTTCTCTGCACATTTTAGTTTCTCTCCGCACATTATTTAATCTTCCTGCAAAAGTCCAATTTCTCTGCAAATGTTTAATATTTAAGCACAGGTTTCAATTAAATTCAGTTTTATCTCAGGTTAAATTTAATGTATGGCTACTATGGCTATTAAAATTAACCTATAACACGGTTAATTATAATTTTAATGTATGTTTGTATGCTGCTACTGGATGCTTGAAATTCCCTTGGGATAAATAAAGTATCTAAATCTATCTAAATCCAAATCTAAATCTAAATCTTTGTCTTTATGTTTGAGGAGGCAACTGCAATTTACATTTTACGGCAGTTAACTATTGCATAAAAAATAATACTATAATTCTTTTAGGAATTATGCATTTTTTAAATAAACATTTTTTACCCCTATAGGGGAACATACTCCTATTTCGGACACACTGCTATGAACCTACAAAACATATGACAATGTGACTTGCTGTGGTGAGTTTTGGCCCAAAAACAACTGTAACAGTTAATTTATTATCAGCACTGTAGGAAGAAGAAATCTCAGCGGACATTTTGTGTCAGTGTGGAAATGAATCCTGCAGCTGCAGAGTGAATCCTTGTTGAATTTAATGTTTGTCATCTTTTCAGGCTTTGATGGAAATTTCATGATTATTGTTATTCTTGTTGTCATGGAAAAGATTCAGTGAAATGTCTTTTCAACGTGATCAGCACTAAACAGAATCTGTACACACAGAATCAATAACATCTGAACTTTAACGTCAATTAAAGCTGTTTTCAGAGTTTTCTTTAAATAATAATTCTTGGAGGTTCTTTCAATTGGACTTTAAGGGTCCCGTTTTCTTCTTGTTTCACCTTTTCATACAATTTAATGTACAAATTGTCTCGTTTTTACAGGGTGGGGTTGTTTAAGGTGATGCACAGCAGTTTTGACGGTCGTGTCTGCAGACCTCATCATCAATTTTTAAACTCCCTGAGGATCTTGTGTCAATTTCAGGATCAGTTTTTAAACAGATTGTCCCTCATTCTTCTCTGTCGTCTCCAAGGACCGAGCGTAAGGAGGCACTCGGAGTCCTGAATACTGGGACAGCAAGGACTCTCTGAGAGCAACTGCGGGTTGTTTTGGTGACCGTCGACAACATCTGCTGTCTGAATTATTTCTAGAAATATGCGTCTTTATCTATTTTTTGCCTCTGTGTTGTAAAGATTGTGATCAATGAAGTAAAAATCTGGGTGTGCATGAATATCAACAAATCTATTTTCACCTTTTATATAACACTAATTTAGTTTTTTCTGATTAAATGTTTTACTTTATGTATCTTTTCTTACTTTTAGAGTTTCCTAATCTACCTTCATTTCATTTGTTGTGTTTTTTTTGACCCCTTAAACCAGTGATTCCCAACCTGGGGGTCAGGATCCCCACTAGGACTTCATCTGGGATCACAAGGCCTTCTTGATTTTAAGCGGTGTAAAAAAAACTTATATATAAATATACACAGAAGGCATCTCATCATCATTATCGGAATAATCTGCTCAAAATTCATCCAAATCTCTCGTTTTACATAAACTTGCAGTGAGTAAATGATAGAAAGGGGTCCCTGAACAAAAACCACTGACCTAGTTGCGTGTAGTGTAGATATTGCAACCAACTGAATACTGTTTGCCTTCCAAGCGTGTAGGGTGATTATACACTAATGAAAACATACCTATGAACATTATATTGCATAGATCCTCCTCAGTGGGACACACTGGAGCTCCACCATCTTACCTGGCTGGTGAAGGTGATGTAATAGGTCTCGTACTGGACGGGAGGCGGAGTCCAGACCAGAGTGACGGACGTCTCTGTGATGTCCCGAGTACTCAACTGAGAGACACCTGACATGACTGGAGAGAGAGAGACTTTGTCACTGTGTATGTTCACATAATTATCTTATTATGGACAATAAATCAGAGTAAAGGTTTTCAAAGTGGGAGGTGGGCGTCTCCGGGGGGGCTCCCAACAGTTTCAGGGGAGGCTCAGTGAAGGAAAGTGAAGAAATTAACTTGCAAATGAGTTCTTACATTAAAGGAGATCACATAAGAGCCTGAATGTGTGTGATTTGGTTAACGAGATGGCTCAGAGGCTGTGAAGGGGGCCCCCAGCCTCATCTGACAACAACTATTATTATATAAGATTTTAAATAATTCAACCCTTTACACTATAAATCATTTCCTTGTATATTTACAGTAAGTTACTGGCAGCATGGTTGGCAGAAGGTTGCTGTTTTAATTCACAATAAACTACTGTAACTGTACTATAATGCAGTTTACTATTACTACAAGACAGGCTTTTACTGTACTTTGTATTTGGGTCTATTTCTGCTGTATTTGATTATATTGTACTGAAATGTATATAGTTGTATTAATGTTATTATATATATATATATATATATATATATATATATATATATATATATATATTACTGCTAATTATAATAAGAACTATTATCAATATTATTTAACATTCATTTACTGATATTGTAATATCACTAATATCACACCTAAATATCCAGTAAAATATTTTCACAATGCAATATAAACTAAGGTGTTTTACTGCAATAAAGAAATATGGTATGGTATGACATTTAGTTCCAATTAAATACTTTTTAGAACATATAGAACAATTAGAACAATATTTTATTTTAACAGTACAAATAAAGATTAGAAACTTAAGTCAGTGTCACTTACAATTACTAGTAAAAGCTGTGTAATCAAGAATGAATTTCTGGTTAAATGAACTCATGAGGTTTTCCAGTGATAAAAAAATATGTCATATTAATAATATAATAGAAGTGTGGTACAAGTACGTATACAGTTTAGTGTAAAGTATTTTCTGAATAGAAGAGCAGATGAGACTTTTAGCAAAGATAATAATTCTCAAAAATGTCTTTTGGATTCGGAAAATCTGATTGAAGTCTTTTGTCCTCTTGGAGTTTTTCATCTGAAAGATGTTTTTCTCCCTCGTGTCTGTTTTTTCTGTTTCGTGTGATTGATGCAGTGGAACAAATGAACCGTCTGTGCTGCTGCTGAATTTAGCTGAAAATTGAGACGTCCACCTCATGAACACAGAGTGATGCATCGGCCTCGATCACATCGTCGCTCACTGGCAGCACAACAATAAGACAAACTGTTCTATCTGAAAATGAAACAGTTTAGGCGGTGAGGAGGTTTTTCTCATCAAGGGTTACATTCAGGTTCATGATTTTGGGGCCATGGGGGCCCTTAGTTCAGATTAGGGAAGGGTACCATGAACATCTGTGAGATCATAGTAAACAGACAGAATGAAACAAATATGAAAGAGCCTTCTCAAGAGACCAAACTATATTTTTCTCTGAGATGTTGTGGAGTAAAAGTATCAAGAAAAAATAAAAACAGTGCTTCAGCTTTAGTGATCAGTGTCCCAGAAGTCCAAGAGACGTCTTCAAATGTCTTGTTTTCTTCTTACTAACAGTCCAAAATACAAAGATATTCAGTTTACAACAGAAAGCAGCAAATCTTATCATCTGAAATGCTACAAACAGACAGTTTTGCTTGATAAATTTCTCAAATGATTAAACTGACCGTGGAATTACTTGGCAAATAGTTTCCTGTTGTTATTTAAATCACAAAGTTGTATTTTACTATGTGAAGCCTTCATACCGCCTGAGCTGCTGTTGTACTTCTGTTTTCATATTTGCCAGGTGGGCAGAAGACAGTTTCTTCGAATTGTATTAAATTCTAGAAATAATCCGAGTTTTATGACTGTTTTAATAAAGCAATTTCACCATGAGAATCATTTATTTTCTGTCATGTTCCATCTTCATTTCACATATACATCAGTCTTTTACATAAACAGCAGTTCAATAAAGCGCACACTGACACATGTGGCACTCTGAAGCTGCCAACACGAAGCGCACACTGAAGGCGTACTCGATAATAACTCACAGATTTGTTTTACTGCACTAGTTTCTCATAAAATTAGTGCTGAAAAATTCACTGCGCAGTGGGTCACTGAGAGCCTGACGTAATGTTTCTGGTAACCAATTACTGAAGTCCAACGTACTGAACTGAGAAAGAAAGGGGCATTTATGTGGCTGGCTACCAAACATGCTCACACATGCATTTAGAAACATAAAACACATTTTATGCAAATTCCAAAAGAGAAAGGTGCAAGAAACTGCAAATCACATTTTCTTCCATCAGCTGCTTTTATAGGAAGATTCTGAAAATGGTTAAACAGGAATAAAGCAGCAGCAGCAACTGTTCTCCAGCAACAAAATCAAGGACACGTTTTTTCTTTTTGGGTCTCTAAGGGGAACTGGAGGCCGGTGGCAACCACTGAGGACACTGAGGTCATATCATCGATAGGGCTGACCCCTAACGGTCGACTTTACCGTTAGTCGATGTGAAGAGTGTTAGTTGATGCATGTTTCATTAATCAGATAGTCGGAGAAAAACAAAAACTGGTCAGTTCGGAAGCTGCATCTTGTCACCGGGACAAAGGTATCAGAGGATTGTTGCAACACAGACCTTTTCTGTTGAAGCACAGGGAGTCACTTACTGCTTATGCTAACAGTACTAGCTGCTATTAGCTAGTTAGTGGTTCCATCAGCTATCTGTACCCAGACTGGGAGCTTGAAGGTCAGGGGAGTTTAAAAACTGCTAGCGTAGGAGCTCACAGTCTGCAAGACTGACGGTGGCCGGCTGCTTTCCAGCGGCTCCGACCAGGACTCTGACTCTGGGGAGGAAGACACGGTAGGTTCAGGCAACGACAGCAGAGGAAGAGTTAGCGAGTTCATTTGTAACTAACTGTTAACGTTATCCATCATCCATCGTATCGATCAGTCCACCAGTATTAGACCAATAAGTAGTGGCACACTATTTCATCACATTGCGCACTTGGGAGGATGCCCGGAGCAACTGCGTGCAGGCAGAGGCACGGAAAATGGACACATCTTAAACATCTTCTTTTGGGAGAGACTGAAGGAGTTGACTTTATTTTCGAAATTCAAAATAAATTAAAAAAAACGTATTTCTCCGTATTTTTCCCCCCTTATGCCATAGAGGCAGTCTCTGTCAGGATGCTAACATGCTCATAATGATAATGCTAACATGTTTATGTTTAGCAGGTATAAAGTTTACCATGTTCGCCACCTCTGACCAATTTGCTGATTAGCACTAAACACAAACTACAAACCAACAGATATTTTTAGCCTCAGTATACTTAGAATACTAAGAAGGATTTTTCTGTTACTGTTTGTAAAAGCACCATTAAAGGTTTTCATCCCCGGTTCAACTGAGAGCTAGTTTCACAGCAGTTATATGTTCTAAAGCACCTCCGCACAATCCTGCAGAAGGTGCACAGAGCTGCACACTTCACTTTAAGGCTCATTTATTACATGATGGGACAGAACGGGAAAAAAGTAGAGCGGATGGGGATCATATTAACATTACATCAGTTTTTATATATAAATATGCAGGTCTAATATTGTACAGATTATTAGAAAGAGTCTATACGTTGTTTTTTTAGCTAAATCTTTCTTAGTATGGCTTTAAATTACTCAACTTTTAAAGCCAATGAAATGTATATAAATAGATAACTAATCAGTTAATCAGTTAATAAGTAAAATGTGATTTTTGTTGCCAGAGATTTTTGTTGTTTTCTGAGGAGGACCGAGGTGCTTTGGGGGACCTTGGACTTGATCATGTCCCAGTTTCTAAAATCCTGGCGAGGCCCTTGACTGGAGGCCTGTAACTATGGGTACGCTTCTGGATCTACAAAATACTCAGGACTCAGGACAAAAAGAAGAGGAAGAGGAGCTGAAGTGGTTTCCATAAATCTTTATCTCATCTTCACTTTTTTCAATATGCCACAAAACATTTGCAACATTTGTTTGAATTTCTGGGGTCTCCATTCAGATATCTTTATAAACAATAGCAACATTTCTACAAATTATGGGAAATATGCGCATAAAAACCGGTGGATGGAATCTCTCTCTCTCCCTGTCATATGGGGCTTCAGATTGTGGGACTTCCCTTCCTTCAGAGGTCAGTTACATTTGGTAAAACACTTAACATTCACACACGTGTTTGTCCTGTTTCAGCCATCACGCAGCAGTCTGAGTGAGTTTTATGGGCAGCACTTCTGGATCCCGCTGCTCTGTTAATGAAACAGTTCCGTCACTCAAATCACTGCAGCTCCAAACAGACCAGCTAATATGCTAACGTAGCCTGGCAACAGCAGTGCCAACAACAAAAACAACGACAAAACAGTCTGAAGAGACAAGTCACTGCAAATAATGATGCACCAAATTAGCTAGTCAGTAGAAATTGAAAAGTGTCTGTCAGGGAAGAAATGATCAGATCATTGATGGAAAGCAGGTGTTGAATGAATCGTGACTGACCCGACAGTTCAGTTCAGTTCAGTGTCAAAGCAAAATAATTCCCAAAGTCTGTAAAACATTTATCAACTACATCTTCCCAGAAATGACAAACTGTCTGCTCTCGTGTGTGAGACCCATTAAGTTATTATGTGAAAAGATATTACACTACAGCAAAGCATCTGGTATGCTCTGCTTACATACCAAACATGTAAAGTTTTCTCCCTGATGGTATAAACCACTAACCCACATGGGGAAAAACAAAGCCAAAGTGATGGTGGAGAGGGATATTTAAACATGGCCACTGTTGAGGAAATGTGTGATTTTATGGGGCTTTTGCAACTTTTATTGCTGCAAAAAGATAATTCCCCTGCAACCTGTAATGATGCAGCAGATGTTCGTAAGTAAAAAAATAGGTAAGTAAACAGCAGACAAATAAATTGTATAGCACTAGAGCCACTAAGTGGTTGCAATAAAAAGTAAAAGCAACAGATATAAAAAAGAGACATAATATATTAATCAAAAAAACTAAACAAAGGCTGAACAAGTGCGTCCTGAGTAGCATTTTAAAAGGTGTTAACAGGATCTTGGAATTGAGATCTCTTTCCTAAATTTAAGAGGACCGAGATTAAAAGTTTAAAAGCTTGCTCTGTGGTCACAATCACATTTAGTTTTAGGGCTGGATCAAGGTACAACCAAGAACAAGGTACAACCAGGAAGCTTGTTGATGTAAGTGGGTGCCTGAGCACACAAGGCTCTTAAAGAGGTCACATGAATCTTGAATTGGGTTTGATGTGTAAAAAACTGAAAGAATCCAGGAAAAAGACCTAGTAAAACAGTTTCTAACACCTTTCTGGGCTGCATGTAAGCAAATCTACGATGTCTTATTAAGGCAAGTGAAAAGAGAGTTACCAAAGTCTACATGGGATGCAATTAATTCATGTAAACTGGGAAAAATAGGGATGAATATACGTGCCACATGCTGGTCAAAATCATTAGAAAGTAAATTTAACAGAACCAACACTTTCCTTCACCTTGAGGACAAAGGTAATGAGCGAACTATCATATTAGATTATATGACATTATCTAACTTTCTATGGTTTTGAGGCAGTTATGTAGAATTGTTGGACATTTTGGGGCTTAAATGAGATTTATAATTGCATATCATCTGCATAGAAGTGAAACGTAACACCGTAAAACCACTTGTCTTCCCAAACTGAATCATATTGAAGGCAGGCAGAAAGGGACCAATAATAGAACCTTGTGGTACACCACAAGTCAGTGGTGTTAGCAGATACATTTGTTTGTTTGTCGTGTTTTTGTATAGATGCACCATAAAACATGTTTTGCAACAGTGTTGTGTTATAAACTTTGGACTAGAAATTAAGCTGTAGATGAGCACAAAGTACAACTGATGAATTACTGATTGAATGTACTGCAGGGCTACTTTTTAGCGTAGCAGAATATTATCAAATGCATCAGCCTACTGTTTTTTATTCAGATGGGTAGCTGGCTAACTGGGACAGAAAAAAATAGTTTCTGTAATAGTAATAAAATGCATAAAGACTACATTCTTGATAGAAAGACATTTTGATCTTGATCTAGTAATTTGTCACTTGTGAGATCTGAAACATTTCAAATCAAATTTTCGTTTACAGTCGGATTGAGAAGATTCAGAATTGGTATTGGTAACATTGGCTCAGCCATGCCACATTTGGTCATCACAATTTGTTTGAGTCCAGCAAGTTGATGGGTCCCCTGCCAGACCCATCTAAGGCACCATTGACATAAAGAGAACTTGTGGATTGGATGTTATGATTCAAATAATGTATCCAGATACAAATCAGGTGTAAATGGGGCCTACCTCCACATGATTCAGGTCTCCTTTGAAGACCAGTTTTAATTAAGGATTCTCTAATTTTCTTGGTTTGACTCACCGATATCACAATTGGGTCCCGTCATCCCCTCCTCACACTGGCTGCAGTCTGTTCCGGTGAACCCACGCCTGCAGACACACCTCCCTTTGACGCACCGTCCTTTGTTGTTGCAGTTGCTTGGACAGCCTTTGGTGGCGCAGTCCGGCCCGGCAAAGCCCACGTCACAAACACACTTCCCATTCACGCACTTCCCTCGGTTGCTGCAGTTGTTGGGACAAGCTTTTTTAGAGCAGTCTTCGCCGGTGAATCCATCAGCACAAACGCACTGTCCGTCAACGCAGCGCCCCCTGTTGTTGCAGTTTCCTGGGCAGGCGTTCTCAGAGCAGTCTTCGCCGGTGAATCCATCATTGCAAACGCACTGTCCGTTAACACAGCGCCCCCTGTTGTTGCAGTTTCCTGGGCAGGCGTTCTCAGAGCAGTCTTCGCCGGTGAATCCATCATTGCAAACGCACTGTCCGTTAACACAGCGCCCCCTGTTGTTGCAGTTTCCTGGGCAGGCGTTCTCAGAGCAGTCTTCGCCGGTGAATCCATCATCGCAAACGCACTGTCCGTTAACGCAGCGCCCCCTGTTGTTGCAGTTTCCTGGGCAGGAGTTCTCAGAGCAGTCTTCGCCGGTGAATCCATCATCACAAACGCACTGTCCGTTAACGCAGCGCCCCCTGTTGTTGCAGTTTCCTGGACAGGCGTTCTCTGAGCAGTCGTCACCAGTGAAGCCACTGTCACACACACATTTACCGTCTACACATCTTCCGCGGTCGTAGCAGTCATTAGGGCATGTTTTTTCCGAGCAGTCCGGCCCGTTGAATCCATCATCGCAAACGCACTCCCCATTTATACAGCGCCCTCTGTTGTTGCAGTTTCCAGGACAGGCAATCTCAGAGCAGTCTGCACTGGTGAAGCCACTCTCACACACACATTTACCGTTTACACATCTGCCACGGTTGTTGCAGTTATCAGGACAGGCCCTTTTTGAACAATCCGGTCCAGTGAATCCAGCTTTACAGACACACTGTCCATTAACGCAGCGCCCCTTGTTGTTGCAGTTTCCTGGGCATGAATTCTCAGAGCAGTCAGCACCGGTGAATCCGGCATCACACACACATTTACCGTTTACACACCTTCCACGGCCGTTGCAGTTGTTGGGACATGCCTTCTTGGAGCAGTCCGGGCCGGTGAATCCAGGATTGCACACGCACTGTCCGTTGACGCAGCGCCCCTTGTTGTTGCAATTTCCAGGACAGGATTCATCTGAGCAACTTGGACCTGTGAAGCCGCTGTCACACACGCACCTGCCGTTCACACACCTTCCATGGTTGTTGCAGTTATCGGGGCAGCTTCTCTGCGAGCAGTCGGGACCAGTGAAACCAGGATCACATACACACTGTCCGTTCACACACCTTCCGTTGTCGTTGCAGTTTCCGGGACAGTTGGACTCGCTGCAGTCTGGTCCACTATAACCAGGGAAGCAGACACACTTGCCGTCCACACAGCGACCCTGATCGCTGCACTCATTGGGACACTCGTCAATCTCTGGTTTGATGGAGCAACCTGCACCTGAAGGAGAGGGAGGGGGAGGGGGAAAGAGTGGAAGAGACAGATAGGTTAAACTGTTTTTAAGGGAGATGTACTGCATTTGCACAAAAGGCCATAGTCTACGTTGGATAATAATGTCTGATTATCTAATTTGTGCATATCTGGAACTTTTTGTACCTGTAAATAAAAGTGTACTTTTGAATCATTTGGCCTTTTTTTCTTCCATTTTATCAGTGTTGTGTTCTTGTTGTTATCTTTTTGACAAATACTTGTACTGCATCAGTTTGGTACCAGATGTACCAAATAGACATAGCTTCAACATTCTGGGATAATAGAGATAATGTCAGTGATTAAAGTTGATTTTAAGCAGGTTTTGATATTGTTCTGTGTGCATTACTGTTGAATCTGGCACGTTGGAGTGGTGGGGGCAGAAGACTTTAAAAGGTAGAAAGAAACAAATAGAGGAAATTAGAAACAGAAAGAACATTAAAGTGCCATGGCCTTGATCTAAAAACAAAATGTCTGAAAGAGGCTAACATACTATAGGAGTGTTTTACAGCCTCAAGGTGTCACGAGATGAATTGGAGAGGTGACGAGATGATGAGGTAGAGGAACAAAAACATATTTTATATCCATAAAAATGTTTTGATGTCTTGTATTAGTTTTTTTTCTACTGGAAATTGTACCCCTTCAGGTTTATGCACAAATGTTTAACAGAACAAACAACATCCTGATGATTTAGCCATCCTAAGGGGGGCGCAAAAGAAAGTTAAAGGGGTTTACCAAAACCATAAACCTTCAACATCTGACAATCATAAGCCTCCCTATGAAATCTAGTAGCCAGTAGTTGAGTAATGTAGCTCTAAAGTGGACTGATGGACCATCCTCAGGGCTCGCCTCTGTCAGGGCAGTGATGGAAGCATTTGTTTGCCGCAGTTTCAAAAATGGAAAATCATATCTTGAATGAGTTCCTGCTTTAGTATTTGGGGGGGTGGGATGGTGGCAGGCGGAGGTCTGCTCTAATTAGAGTGTAACGCACTAATTATCCCCTTGTGTGTGTGTGTGTGTGTGTGTGTGTGTGTGTGTGTGTGTGTGCTGTTGTCGAGAGAAGGGTGGAGGGAAGCTGCACTGGACTGGGAGGAGGTTGAGACTGAGATCACACTGGGCAGACAGCTGAGGACACAACACACACACACACACACACACACACACACATACACACTGCAGAGTTAGCTCATGCTTTAAGCTCTGCCAGTTTATAACGTGATCAGTCCTGAGGTCAGCTCCACTCTGACGGAGGACGTGAGTGATGGACTGAATCTCACATAATTCTGTCAAACATAATTAAAGTGACACACACTCACACATTCAGAGCAACTAAGTACATTTACTCAAGTACTGAGCTTAAAACATCAAAGTAAAATCAGTGTTTGGTCTTGTTCCTACAGTGTGATGTTTGAATGATGTCTGTGCCATCTGACACTAGAAGGATGTTTTCACATTCATCTGCTGAAAGTGGAAAGTTTCTCTGTCCTCAATGAAAATCAGATTTTAAGGGGCGGGGCCTATGAGTGTGATTTTTGACATCACAAATAGTTTGGTCTAGTATGCAACGCATAAAGTGAGATCCACCAGAACACTGAGAATGGACTTTTACAGTGAAGGAGGAGACATCTTGTGTCCAGCAGGAAAACTTAAGACGTTAACTACATCTGCATACTTTATGGATTGTGGATTTTTAAATGAGGTAGAAGGAGTAGACGCCTTTTTAACAATTCTAATATGAGAATTAGCACGACTGATATATCTGTTGACCGATTCATTTTTGGCGAATTGGTATTATATCTGTATCAGTATGTGCATAACAGTGACTGCAGATTGTGGTAGGAATCTATTCATTCTTCTTTTTATCTGAACTTTTCCTTTGTTTTTGTTTCACTGTTGTTGATTTCCTGGTGGGTTTTTTTGCGTCTGTTTATGTGTGTGTTCACTATAAAAGAAAAAATAAGGGACGGACAGCATTAAAGCTTCATTCTGCTCTCAATAAAAATAATTGTTAAAAGACTTTTAAATAGTTGGTAAATTTGTCATCTGTCTGCAAACTCTGCAGCAGGAGGTCGATGCTGTCTGTGTGTGTGTGTGTGTGTGTGTGTGTGTGTGTGTGTGTGTGTGTGCAGGATGAGTCAGTGAAAGCAGCAGAACAGTGAAGTAATATGAACTCATGCGATTGGCTGAGACAAAGACACGTGCACGCGATTGGGCAGATTGTGAGTGAATCTGCTTCCAGCTGTAATGAAGAGTTACAGCAGAAAGAGATGAACGATGAGATGTGAGGAGAAATATATGAACTGAGAACTGGAGTCAGACCCAACATGTATTGATTTAATATTTGAATAATTATTAATCTGAGGAAACTCCAGAGTGAGGCTCTGCAGCCAGACGCTGTCATGTAAATGTGGGAGGTTGTTGTGCTTTGCTCAAAGGTAACTTGGCCATCAGTGTTAAAGGTCCACTGCAGCGTGTCACCAGTGCTTTTATCACATTATGAGATACTAACGGTGCAGATCTTTCATTTAAATAACATATTGAACATGTTACAGGTACAACATAATAATATTATTTCATATTTTTTCATATTACAGAAGATTTTGTTGAAAATGTTGCTTTCAGTTTTTTCCCAGATTAGTGAGGAAATCTTGTGGATTTGAACCAGCATCCTTTATGTGCAGTATCATCACCAGATAAGCCTCTGGGTTAAGTGTTAATGTGAGATGTCACTGACAGAGATTCTGATTGCAGGTTTAGAGCAGATTGTTCAACAAACAGAGAGTTCAGCAGTTCTATAAACACACGCTGTGCAGCAAAGTAACAACACCAAACTCCAGATGTGTAATTTCAGACTGTAATGGCTGAAAATGAGTTCAACATTTCATTGGTATAAAGTGGGTTCTTCTGGTTTGTTTTGTTAATAAAACCAAAAGAATTATATTAGGTCATATGAGAAGATGTGTATTTGTATTTGTTGTCATGGTGCAACACTTGCTAACAGTGGTTAGCCTGACTGTGGTCAGATTTAAAAACTATAATCAGCTTTCTTTCACATGTTCTAGAGTCAGATTTGGGTTCAGGATGGAGGTTTTAATGTACTTATAAATGTGGATGAGAGGGCGGTATATCCAATCATTATAAAACAAAATACTTCAGAACAGATCTGCGTTTGTATTTATCACAGTCCAGTTTAACATCCATCCGATATCATAGCACTACTTTTTGTGTGAGTGGAAGAGTCAAATGTCTGAACACAGATTACAACACTGCTATCTTACTTTAAAGGGTTTAAACATGACAACAAAAAATATTTTTTTGTGAACTATTAATTATAAATCGATACACAAAAATATAAAATTGCGATGCCAAGCGGCAACCGCTGTGGCTGCAAGTGAAGCCAATACGGAAGTAACAGAAACTGCAGTTCCTCTAACGGCCACTAGAGGCTGACCCCAGCTGTGAGTCAGTCTCCATAAGGCCCCATATTAAATTGTACAGCAGAAATAAACATGTTTACAGTCTGGTACAAAAATTGGTTTTGGTCTCTATAGCTAACTTCCCCGTTCATTAGAACTCTAACTCGTCTGTTTAAATTATATTAATGATTAAAGTTATTTATAATTAAGGGTGTGGTCACTTTGAATGACAGGTGGGTGTTTTTAGTAACCAGGCTTCATTCAGCTCCACCTCTTCGCCCATTGTTGGATTAGCCGATGGAGTCAGGACTGCCAAGAAGGCGGCGGTCAGAGCCGACCACACTGAGCTCCACTACGGTGAAGTGTAAGTGTACTGATGTGTTTTTACACCCCTAGTGGATGAAGACGAGCCCGCTGAGATACACCATCTCGTTTACAGGCAGCTCCTCAGACACGATTAAAATTATTTGTTCATTCTCAAGGATACAGCCTTTATCTTGTGTTTTGCGCTGCATCCCTTTGTGCTCAGACAATAATCAACAGAGCAGAAATGACACACTGGAGATTTATTTTATTTACAACATCAACAAGAAAGACTTTGCTTTTAAGTGCTTTATTGGATTTGTTTCTTGGCCCGTTAAGACTACTGGAAAAGCCTTAAAGATGACATGATTGTCTTTATATTGAAGCAATTAATTTTGGATTGATGGGAAATCATGGGACCCCTGAGGGCCCCCAGACCTCGTTTTGATTCCCACTGACTGTCTAGACAAACTAATGGAGGTCAAAGGTCCGGAAAACACAATAGTCTCTCAGAGTGGGAACAGTTTTGCTTATTTCACATTACAGATTTCTGTATTCATGTTTTTGTCACGTACATTTTTGTGGGTTAAACTCATGATTATGTTTTTTTCTGGGCTTTAAACCTAAAATGATTGATTTATTTGGCCACCACGCAGAAACAAGTCATGAACACATCTTTGACATATCATCTCTTTTTAAGTCCTAAGTTTGTTATTCCAGCATCCAACTGACTCTACCTTTGCTCTCCTTGGAGGTGCAACAGCCTCCATCAGCTCCTCCACATTTCTCCCGGAGGGCCGACACCTCCCTCTCCAGCCTCTCCAGACGCTCCCGCAGGGCAGCAAAGTCCGTCTCACAGCCGCAAGACCCGGATCCTGACCCTGATGGGACCAGTTTGATCTTATGGGTCAGGATCAGAGGAGAACCGGGAGTCAGGTCGATTTCTTTACCTGAGAAACAGAGAGAGGAGCAGGCTGAATTACACCTGAGTGGAGAATATACTTTTACTTGTAACAGAGTATTTGTACAGTGTGGTATTAGTACTTCTACTTAAGTAAAAGGTCTGAATACTTCCTCTACCGCTCCCAGTTCTGATGAAGTTGTTAGAAAAATGACATTTGTTGACAATAGTTTTTCACTGTAGGTTTTTACCTCCCTGGCTGCCGTCGGAGGAATCACCCTGAGTGGCGCAGCCCTCGGAGATCACCACCTGTAACAATGACAGTGTCAGGGCCTCGTCTAAAACCCTACAACCCACCGGTGGGTTTGAAACACCAGTTATCAGAAACAGAAACTGAAAAAAACAGAAATGACCATCTTATTCTTAAATTTCGGGTTGTTTTTGAATGTGCGATAAACACTTCCATCAGCAGAAACAACCAAATATAATCTTAAAATAGTAATATTTCAGCAAAAACATTTTATTCTACATTATTCTCATTTAAAATTAGCCAAAAATAAATTGTTTGCTGTAACCAGACAGTCAGGTGACAACAGTTCAACCAATTAGATTGAACTGCAGGCTGCGTTTACAGGGGAGAGGACATGAAGGAGAAGGATTCATTCATGTATGTATACATATACATATTTTACACTTATATATACATAGATACATACACAGATGGCAAAAGAACAAACTTTACTCTTCTTTACATGTACAGATAAAACACTGTAAACGTGGAAGTACTGATTCAACTTCTTTACTCAAGTAAAAGGGAAAAAGTACAGGCTCTGAAATTTACCCACAGTATTAAAGTAAGTAAGTAATCATACATCTGTCATGCACTGGTCTTGAAATTGGGATACACAAAAAAATAATAATAACACTCAATGTTTTATAAATGGAGTAAAGGAGTAGAAAAATAAATACTAATTTATATTTATATATACATGTATAAATCCCCTTTACCCCCCAATATTGGTAACACTTTGGGCACTTTGAAATTGTGTCTATATATTTTTTGTGAATTAAAAAGGAAACAAAGGAAAAAAAGCATTTTTTCTGTTGTGACTATTAACGGCATTATAACTGTGTTATATTGAACAGAAGACATTTAAGTTTTCTAGAAATATGACAGAAGCAAAAACAAACAGCTGGTTCGAGTCACACATTGCAAGACAGAATATCTCTTATTATTAAACTGGAGGGTTTGTCCATCGATCTGTGGACCTGGTATAATCCACCAGTCCAACGACTCACCTTTATGGAGTCCTGCTTGGTGTCCCTCGGTGTCCTTTGACCTCTGACCTCTAACTCCTGCGAGGTCGATGGGGTCAGGAGTGCCGGAGCAGCCAGGAGGAGGACGAGGAGGAGGGAGGGGACGAAGGGACACATGGCCGGGGTCGGACCGGGAAAGTTCCTCCTTGGAAGGTTGTTCAGGAACGAAAGAGGAAAGAACTGCTCAGGATATCTGAGCTGACTGAAGCTGATGGCGTTTTAAAGGACGAGCAGATTATCAGCTCTCGGTCTGAAGGTCAGAGATGTCTCTGTGAGCTCTCAGACTCTACGGAGGTTGTTTTTCATCCCACCTCTCCTTTGTACTGCAGGGATTTTCCCCCTGAAACAAAAGAAACACATTTAAACCCACCGTAAAGTTTCATGTTAGCTCAGCAGACTACACTTTAATCACAATTAGCAGAAGTGGAGCCATTATCTGTTTATGAGCTCCTCGGTGTAGCTCGTCAGCCATTAAACCACAATGGAAAAACTAACCTGGTCTGAATGACTCATTTGTTATCCGGAAGACATTTTTCTAACATTCATACATGATGACGGCACACAGACTATCAATGTATTGATCTGTTACACTGTAATGGGTTCATCTGTCTCAAATGGATCCTCGTGTCTGATTGGTATACACACAGCAATGGTCCCGGACAACTGGAATGTGTCTTAATAGATTTATAATTTGTTTCTCCAGAGCTTCAGAGCGTTTTAGGAGTTTGGACAAATTAAATCACTTCACTCTTGTTGGAATCCTAGAAAGCTATAAAATAAATGTTAGGATGGAAGGAAGCACAGGGAATAATGGCTGCTTGAGCCACTACTTAAGTTACTGAGAGACATTTTCAAGACCTTTTGAAACTGGCGATTGATTCGTTCTGCCATCCAGCGGCACCGTCATAACTGCAGTGGTGTAGTGACAGTGTGACTGTGACAGCATCATTAACATTACATAGAAAGTAAAGAGAGAAGTAGAAAATTGCACACTTAGGACGGCTTGCATTCAAAACACATGTTAACTTCCGATACTTCCTTGGATTCATGTAAAGTCAACCACAGACAGTATTTATGGAAATATATTCTTAATTAAATGATTTTCAGTATAAAGATATTTGGTGTCATGAAGTTTTCCCCTGACGTTTCCTCCGGCACATGTACAGTAGCTGAGAGAAAAAGTATGAGTCGAACAGTAAGTGATATAACCACCGTGTCTCCCCTGAGAGGTTTATAACCAAAGCTGGTTAATACTTGAGATCTACTGTGTGTCCTCCATCCAGGTTTGAATGAAGAAACCAGCTGCTCAGAGTTCCCAGTGCTGGTCCGAGTCCAACAGCCTAACGTCATCCAGTCTGACACGTGAAGAGCAATTTATTAGTTTTAGGCAATTTGGTCATGTTTGGTCTCAATGGACACAACAGCCCAACTACTGTCCTCAAATAAGTGCTGTAATTATTTTAAATCAGAATTTATCCTCACAGGACATTTTTATTTCACTTGTACTCAGTTTAAACATCAAGGACCAAAACGTTTCTCTAAAGTGACTGAAAGTGTGCAGGATTCTTTGGTTTCTCTAAAGTCTAAAGTTTTTATTTATATACACCAACGTCCAGTGTTGGACAAGTTACTTTTAAAACAACATAATATCACATATTAGTAGTTATTTTTACATTTTAAGGGTAATGAGTTACTTTACAGTATTACAGTACTGGTTGATCTACTTTTACCAAGATAACCTCAGAAGTACAACTACTGACGTTATAAATGGAAGAGGCTCATCAAAGCACCAAAGCTCAAGTTTATTGCAGTTCATTACAAATCCAGTGGTGGGCGCTATTGTACAGTTAATGAAGGAGCACAATCTGACCCAGTCGTACATTCACATTAAGCAATTAATACTTTGTATTAAAATCAGCTGCTTAAATTAACCATAGAAAAACGTGAACGCTGCTATCTAGAGTCAGTGTTTGGTTTGTCCTTTCTGGGCTACTGTAGGAACATGGCGGTTAAACATGGCGGACTCCCTGGAAGGCGACAACCTGTAAAGCCTGTACAAGAAACTCTCTGGTGACCCCTGTGGACAAAAGCAGTAGTGCTTCTGTCGCCTCGTTTAGCTGATTTCAATCAATCAGACTTTGATTTTTACTTATTTTGTTTTCTTCTTTATCGCTACCTCCTAGCTTCTCTGATGTTTCCATTGTGCTCTTATTTTATATTTCTGTTTTTATTTTTATGTTTGTACCTCGGCAACATTGTAAATCATCACAAATCATTGTCTCTCAATGTGTTTTCTGCAGCTTTAAATGAAATGACATTGATGATGATTTGTGTAACACTTTTTATATGAGCAAAATGTAACGAATTTTTATAAAAATGTTTCACACATGAAAAAACACTCTCCCAATACACACACACACACACACACACACACACACACACACACACACACACACACACACACACTATAATACTTATCATTGTAATCAATGAATAAAACATGAACAGAGGAAACACTATCATCAATATGCAGTGAGGGAACACTAGAGGTAAAATTAGGAAAAGAAGAACACTAAGAATAATAAAAGAATATACCAAATAATAAAAGTGAGACAAATATAAACACAGTAAATAAACAAAGTAAACAGAGTAATAAAACAGATTAAAGGAATCTGACCCGGTGGCAATAGCAAGTTACAAGTATGTTTTGAGTCCTAAACAAGTCATAATGTATGCAAACAAAATTATCTTTCAACGTTAGTTCCTCGTGGTTCTCTCCTGCTACTCGACAGTCAGATTGGTTCAAGTGCATCTTGATAATAAAGTGTCGACTTGCTGAAGGAATAGCGTTCAGGAGATGATGGGACACTTTAAATAACATGCTTTTGAAACTCTTTGGGCTTGGGGGGGAAGGTTGTAAGTCTTTCAGTCAAAAGTCCAAGTGAAGACGTCTGTGTTAAAGTCTTTTTTGATTTTGTGGAGTCTAAAGTCATGAAGTTTGTCGAGTCCACTCATCTAGTATATATGAACAGCCAGTCTTCTCTCTGATGGTCTTGTCTGTTTATGTCGGTCATATAGAGACCTCAGTATTAAACAGAGAATGTTTTATAAGCAGTTGAAACTCCTGATAGTCCGTTTAAGTTGAAGTTCTGCGTACTGTCTCACTGCAGCTGAAGTCTGTGGGACCTCATTTGTGAACCGGACCTGTTTTTAACTCTGCCCACTTTTATTTCCTCTGTTACTAATTTGACTTGACCTGACACCAATGGGGTTCAGCATCTGCAGTTTAATTCCCATCGTGGTCTAGACCTCAGCCTTTTAGTGAGCCTGTTCCATTGACTTCAATGGGAACAATTAGCTCGTAAATACCTGCCAGTGACAGCTGTTCCAGCTGCTGTGGTTGGACCTCTCCGGAAACACAGGAGGGCAATGGAAGCTCCCTAAACGCACCATAAAGACTACACTTGCTCTTCACCTCTACTTTCTCTGTCTGCTGCTGGTTTTCATCTTTCAGTCGCAGCCTTTTCCTCCAGCTTTCAGGAGCCAAAATAAACTCTGTCTAATCGGCTCATTCAAACACAAGCTTGGCACTCGATACCCAAACTTGGCTCAGGTTGACGCTGTGATCGGACTGTCAGCAAGCGACACCACAAGGCCCTCAGATGTGAGGTGGATGAAGCTGTGTGCTTTTACTAATTACAGAGAGACTCTGTATTTGCAGAAGTTTAACTGCAGTTTGGCAGTTTAACAATAAAATCGCTCTTAAACTTGCATTTAAACCTGAAACACTCATTCTACAGTTTTATTTCCTTTCCACACATTCACAAAAACCCCAAACAGACCAATCTGTTGCTCCATTGTGCAAGATCTAATTATATATTTTACTTTTTCCTGCACTTTGATCAAAGATTTTATCATTTATCTTCACATCACAATGACAATGGACAGAAAATAACCTTTTGGAGGCTACATGGTTAAATGGTTTCTTTTTGACCCCCCTCTGTGTGATCAGGAGTCTATACAGGGTGTTTTATTTAGAAAATTGACTGGATTCTCTGTGCTGTCTTTGAGTCTGACTTCCTGCCAGCTCGATCTGCACTGTGCAGCTTCTGTTAAAAATATAGCAGAGAGTCGCTTCTAAAAACATGCTGCAGCACTTCTGGTGGATTTACAACCATCGTCTAAACAGCAGCAATCAGCTCCAGCAGCTTCGTATCCAGATCACAACGCCACCACACCTGCGGGAATCTAACATTAAACTCCGATAACGTCGACAAACTCACGATGGACAGTTAAAAAAAAAAAAGGGATAAAATCGATGTTTATCAATGCAGCAGGACCACAGATATCATCTGTTTTATTCCACATATATTTCTTCTTTGTCCTACATTACCCACAATGCAATCAAACCTGATTCACTCAACTGCACATAATTGGTTGTGTTATGCTAGCAGTGGCTAATATAGCCTGGAGGAGAAATGAGGAGCAGCTGCAGAGGTCCAGTGGCTCCAACAAATTTCTTTAATTATTAAAGTTATAATCTTCGACTGACTCAAGTGACATCACTTGAGGACATTTATCAGCGCCCTCTGCAGGCGCTACAGGCTTTATGCTTGAGGTGTATTTCCCAACACCTGGAAACAAGCTGAGGTGGAAAATCTGCAGAGCTCTCCTTAAACAATAATACTTTTATGTTTCTGTAAAAAAAAACGTAACTCGAGGTCCACTTACAAGCTTTTCTGCAGCTTTTAACTCGAGGCAAACTCAATCACCTGGTGAAGGAAATCTCAGAAAAAGGTTTGTTACTGGACTTTGACTTAAGGTTTTTGGTTAGAATAAGTGCAGTTTTTATGGATGTTCGATGGCGTGATACAATGCAATGACAGCCATCACACGCCTTCGCCAACGGGTATCGGTTTCTGAACGGCCAGACGCTGTAAAATCCATCACAGACTTTTACAGGCAGAGGTCACATGGACAACATGCACAACTATGAAATCACTCATAGGAGAAAAAGCTCTGTCACTCACAAAGTTTGTGGTCTTCACATAACTTTTGCTGTCAGTACAATTAACACTGCAGCACTGACGGTTCGACATGCAGGAGGAAGTCTGGAAACCACCTGACTAAATCAAAAAATTATAATCTTTAACTGGTCATTTTGTTCTTCATTTCTAAAACGTGAAGCTTAAAAATCAAATCTTATTAAAACAAGTAGAAATATGGCAGTGGGGAGATTTCACCATCAACACAAATTCCCTCGTTTTTTATATATTTCAACAACAACTTGACTTATTCTGGTTTCTGCTTAAATTCATAAGATACACTTTAAGAAAAAATATTGATTATTGCATTGCACAAGAACATTAACTTTTTGTGACTCAATAAAAGACGAAAGGGGTCTATACTGAACCAGATTACATGAGGAGACTTTCATTAACTGTGGTACTGAAAGAAGTCATTATTTTCTGTACTGCAGAGAGAGAAGATTTTTAAAACTGTTTTGTTATTCAGAATATTGAATATATGGTTGCATATTACCATTTAATTTCTAGATCAATTGATTATTTGGTCTTTAAAATGTCAGAAAAAAAACAGAAGAAAAGCAATAAAATTTCACAGTTGAGGAGCCGGGACTGTGGAATGATTGGCAACCATTAATTATTAATCATCATTAATTAATATACAAATAATTTCAGCTCTTATTCTAAATTCCTGCTCTAATTTTGAATTTAATATCTCCTCGTGCAGGTTGATGCAGAATCAAATGTCAATGAAATTATTTCAGACTCTTTTTAATGAATGAAATGAATCAAAGATGCAAAATCAAAGAGTTTGAGAGTCTTTAGAAGCGTCCTACCTGCTCAGATCTGTGGTGTCTCTCTCTCAGCTGGTCCAGAAGTGTCTCTCAGTGTCAGAGAAACTCTCATTGACTGACCAACAGGACCAGAAGGACGGGGGGTGGACAGCGAGAGAGGGGGGGGGAGAGAGAGAGAGAGAGAGAGAGAGAGAGAGAGAGAGAGAGAGGGAAAGAAAAAAATAAAAGACAGAAAGAAAGAGAGAGGGGAGGAGAGCAGTAAAATTTTCTCATACTTGAAGAATTTTTCCTCCCTCTCCTCTCTCCTCCTCCTCTCTTTCTCTCTGATGTAATTCTGTGTGCTTTACGGGTCCCTCTTGGGCGGAGGATTTGCGATGGAAAACATCTGAATTTTTAGATGTTTTTAAGGGAACACAGGGGCCTAAAATCTTTAATGTGTTTTTGAAGCGGTCTCTGTCCCCTGCTGGACTCTCCATGACGTTAGCGAGACGCTCCACACTGTGTCTCTCTCTTTTTGTTTGTTGTGGTGGTCAGAGTTTGATGCTGCGCTGACAAACCTGCTCTCCATTCACTGTCAGTGAAGCAGCTCCAGGACCTGACATCACAAACAGACTCTTGGCTGCTGCATGCAGTGTTGTTTTGCTCAGGGAGGGAGGATGTACAACAACTCTCTAGTGGATGCATCAGACTGTCTGAGGGGCCAGAATTGTAAACCAGCAGCAGGCGGTGGAGCACCGGTGGGGTGGGTTGTTATGTGACTCTGATAAACATACAGGTGATCACACCAAGAGAGTCTGCCTTTGATAAAGTACAATAAAAGCAGGAGAATCTCAAACACACACAGGAGGTGTTTAAAAACTAAATTTATAAATTTTTTTCCCCCCCATTTCCGTGACTTATTCTAGAGATATAGACATTGAAACAATAGTGAAAGTTGTAATTGTTGCTGGTGTAATGTCGATACGAACATACCCTTTTCACTGTCGGTTTTAAAACTAGACAAGACTCTGTAGTGAAGCAACGCTGCAGACATGCGACGCACGGGGCAATGTGGCTGCTCTATAATAAAGAATGAAAAATAAGATGTTTCACCGTGCACACGAGCTGCAGAAGCAGATATTGTGAGCTAGGCTTTTGGCTGCTCTACAGGGCGAAAAGCACTGACCCAAACAACCACAATCAGAAGACACAAAGCAACACAAAGCAACACAAAGCAACACAGAGCAACACAAAGCCCCCCACCCCACGCTGAGGGGCAGCAACACCAGCAGTCCTGTGCCAGAAGCCTCTGTTCTGACACTGGCAGAGGGCTTTTAAACACCTCATCACAGGGTAGGTGCACCTCGTCTAACAATCAGCACACCTGGGCACAGCTACAGGGTACAGAAGAGGAAAAGGGACAAACAGAACCAGGATAGACATAAAATGTAAATGTATGTAAATTAATGTAAGAGCGCACACACCTTGTATCAAGTCTATACCACAGTGGCTCAAGTTCGATTCCAGCCTGGGCCCTTTGCTGCATTTCATACCCCCTTTCTCAGGTAACATTAGCGTTAATAATTCCCACATTTAATTCCTCAGATCCACTTTGTTTGAACAGTTTAACAGCATCCAATCACCGCAGAGAACCATGAAGAACTAATGTTGTGATACTCAGCGGCTGTTGGAAAAAATTATACCAAAGATAAATTCATTTCGTTCTGTTGTTAAAATGTAATTTGATTTGGTGAAGAGCACATTATTATATATTGTTAAAGACTCCAAGCTCGAAGTTTAGGACTTGAGACTTGACTTGGGAACGAACAATGACTTGGTCCCACCTCAACAAATAAACACAAACATTCACGCTCACTTCTTCTCTGCATCAAAAAATGCATCAGATATACCAGCAGTTCCTCAGAAAATTGGCAGATTGAGTTCAAGCTGAACACAAACAGAAGTCTACCTGGATGCTTGGAAAGGTACAAAAAATCTTAACTGCTATATAATAAATAGATTCAGATTCTGATGAATGACTTTGGTAGTTAATCCGTTCCTTTATTAGACTGAAATATTTCAATATCTGTGGAAGTCACATCGACTTTATCTCTCCAGACGTCAAAGCTTTCTAGTAAATTCTATCTTTTTGAAAGTGAGTGAAGTGAAATGAAAAGGTTAAAGCTGTCAGTTGATCAAAGGCAGAGGTCGGAGGTCAAGTAGAGGTGCTTTGATCGAGGGTCAGGGCAAGGCAAAGGATTAAGTCGGTTCAGGTGGGGTCATCCAGAGGACTGTGAGGAGGTGAGAACAATTACAGACTGTGGACATGAGCTATGTGTTCCTCCACCAGGTAGGTTTTCCACACCTTTTAGTTGAAGTTGGGCTTAAAAGTCCAGATTGGTTGTCAAAGTGTTTCATTCTAATATCTTTGTTTAGTTCCTGCAATGTTTTTACTCTCACTCTCCACATACAGTGCACATCATTTACTGTTATCACTTTTAGTAGTGATTAAATACGAACCCTAACTGTAAAGAAATTATGTGATTTGTGCTGTTCCCGCTCATGAAAAGAGAGAAAAAAGAGTCACGATGAGCAAGAAATAAATACATGGCCTGCAGTCTGAACGCAGCCTTTGTGTCATAAGTTATTTTTCTTTAACACTTGACATTATAATATTGAATTGCTATGGAAGAACTCTATATTTCATGCCAATGAAACTTTTTTAAATATAAGAAACAGTTTAAACTCAGGATGAATCAACGGTATCTTGCAAAACACATTTAGCTAACTAACTATTATTTTCTTGATGTTTTTGGTCCATGAAATGTCAGAAAATAACTCTGATGTCTTTATGGTTTATTTATTCCTAAAGCTAAAGGTTATCAGTCATGTTCTCTTAAAAGGTCACTACTGAGAAGTTATAACTTTGGTCTGTTGACAATTAATTTCAAAAAGTTGCTAGTGAATTTTTTATCAATCAACTAATCGATTAACCCTTTCAGACCCGCCTTATGTTCCAAGGTTGTGAAAAATATAATAATGACTTTTTCCCATCCTTAATGCAACCAGAAATGAGAATCAATAAAAAAAATGTTTTTAATCAAAACCCTTTAATTGTTATTTTTCTTGTCCATTTCAATGGACATCGGGTCCAAACAATTCTTAAAATACCAACATCATATGACAACATCATACCTATTTTTTGTCTGTTAAATGTTGCAAAAAGTAAAAAAGAAGCCCCTGTCAAGTGACATCCAATGTAATGGACACATTGTTTCTAGCCTCAAACATCAGGGCTGAAGTTCACTGCTCAGTTATCAGCAGCTGCTGTCCGCCCTCCTGCTTCCCTCCCTTAACTCTCACTCTTTTCTTCTTCCATCACATTTAGCTTTGTGGTTTGTGGTCATTTTGAGAGCTCATACATTATAAAACAGAATATCAGTGGTGGAATGTAAATAACTAGTATTTCCATTACGTCTGCTCCCCAGAGGCAAATATTGTACTTTTCCCTCCACTACATTTATTTGACACAGAAGGTGTGTATATGCTTATATGATCATCCCTCCAGCAAGTTGTAATTTTGCATTTGCAACAATTAACGTAAATTACAAAACCAACCTGTGTGAATTCTGCACAACCTTACAATTTGGTCCATTCAGAGCAACTGCACATGTGACCACCATCACTGTGGTTTCCTGCACAAAACGTTGAGCCGTACGTCCCCAAACTCACTTCCTTGTTTGTAGTCATGAAGCTGCAGATGTGCAATGCGAACATCTCACATTTACCCTGTTGATCTATAATAAATTATACAAATAATAGTAATAATAATCTGTGTTTGCAGTTTTGTCATGTCCTCCCACAATTTCATTGCAAACCTCGGAACTGTTGGGTCTCTGTAAATCATTTAATAAGGAGTATGGTCTAGACCTGCTCTATCTGAGTTATGAATTGGTGCTATACAAATAAAACTTAATTGAATTAAAAGAAAAATGCCTAAAAACATCACAACATGGCTCTTAGTTTACAAGACAAACTACAGCTTTAAAGTGCTCTCACATGTATTAATTAGTGATACAATAATAACATATTCTAATAATATACATGTAACAGGATGAAAGGATTCGTTCTGCTTAACAACCACTTTCACTTTTGATACTTTAAGTACATTTTGCTGATAATCCTTCTGTACTTTTCCTTCAGTAACATTTTGACTTCAGGACGTTTACCTTTATTTTTAGACGAAGGTATCTGTACTTTTACTTCAGTAAAGGATGTGAGGACTTCTTCTTTATGAGTTGCTTTAAGCTCAGAAGATGAAATGTAGGACTTCAGACTGTCAGTTGTGAGCTGAAGCCAATCAAGTTTATTACCATCAACTTTACTACCCGACTCTAAACTCTGACTGACCTCTGCCACCTAAAGCTCTTCCTTCTGTCTGGGATTGAATCATTTCTACTTTTTTGTATTTTGACTTTTCACACAGAGATTTTGTTAAGAAATGTACCTTTAAATTGCACTGATGGGTTGATCATTATAATTTTTATTATTACTGCTTGTTTGACTAGTTAAAGAGTTTTGCAGGTTGATGTCAGCTCAGTTACACACTGGGCTGTACGCTGCAGTGTCACTGGTGGTTTCAGGCTCACTAATCAGGGGCAGAAGGCCAATCAACTTTACTATCAAGTTTATTGCCTGGCCCTAAAGCCTGACAGACCTCCAGAGCGAACTAACACTCATTGCTCCCCTGGGCTGCTCTCCTGGCTGCTCAGAAGACAGTAGCTGGCACGCCACTCTGCATACGTCACTCACCGTGGGTTTATTCCCTTTCACTCGCTAACAACTGCTATATCGTCCTTTTACATTTGGCTGAAAACTAAAAACTTTAATAATCTCTGAGTGGATTTTTAAAACTTGATACTTGGGCAACGTTGGGGGAAAAATTTCAATACACATATATTACAAATATTATCTTGTATTTATTCAGCTAAAAACTATATATAAAAATTTAATAAATATTAAAAGTGCTGTTCCAGTGTCAGAGCAGACCTTTTTTTTCTCTTTATTGAACATTCGAGTTCATAATCATAAAGAAAGAAGTCACATGCCACAATAGGAGCAGCACATTAATGTCAATTATAATGTACAAAAGGTGCTAATGTGTACAGTCATGCTGCATATTTAAACGTTTAAGAGACTTACAATATAAAAAAGTTAATTAGTGTGCTCAGAGAAGTTCATAATAAATCTAAATCATGTCAGTGTTTAAAGAAATTCCAACTGTGTAAAACATAGATTAGTTATAATTTACAATTTAAAGGTGTTTATTATAAGGGTATATTTCACACAGAATATAATCGGACATTGCATATTTATTCTTGCAGATTACCGTAAGGCACCTACAATTTGATATCTGACATGTTGGGAGTGAGAATGTGTTTCATGCAATATATAAATATAAAATATATATATAGAAAAAAATCCATACAAAACCTATATGTACCTGTATGTCCGCCCAACGTGGTGCCATGAAGCAGTCTGTCTTTATAGAAGAAATTAGTTAAATCAGTAAAAATCACATCCAGCTCCTGGAAGATGTTTTTTTTTTTACATTTTTAAGAATAAATAATTAATATAACATATCAGTACTCATTATCTGCAACTGTAATGATGCATTTTAAGACATTCACCCATATCTGACACTCCTTCCCCACAGTAGTGTGTCCGTATGCAAGGAATCATGTTTTCACCCTGTGAGTTTCAGACAGTACAGAGTTGATCACCTTAACTACTAACTTTAACCACGAAGCTCAAAAACTTTCAGTCTGCCCCCGCAGACTCATCAACAGGACTTTCATGGTCTCTGAGGGAGCACCTGAAAGGACTGAAATGCCTCAGAAACCAGGAACACATGCATGATGAAGCGAAGGCTAATTGCACCATATGCCTTTTGAACCGAGCCAAGTCCACGAGAGCGTAAAAACAGAGCGAGAACTTGGCCACAAAATAACGAGAGCGTGGATTTTGTAAAGCTGAAAAGAGCTTATTGAAGCTGACACCTTCGTCTTGATTGTTCTGTCAATAACTGTGACAGACGCACTTTGTTTGACTCATTTATTTCTGTTTTCCACTGCTGTTTCAGCCAGTTTCTGACCCACACAATGACAAAGTGTGAGACCACAAAGCCTTCTGCTTTCATTCAAACTGTGGATATCTGTATTATGATTCAGTGCCGACTTGTATCTTATTCAGATTTCTTTCATAAAACACAATCACTGACGTCTTCCTATAATAACGGGACAAGAAACAGAGAACTAAATGCCTAATGTTGTGGCAGATCTATTCAATAACACTACCCGACCCTGGCAGATAGTTTCTGCTCTTCATGATGATTATAACCTTCCACAATCTCTTTTTCAAATAAAAGCTGGTCCTGCTATGCAAGCATTTGCTGTTTCTGGAGGTTGTCTAACCACGTTACATAAATTATTGGTTTTGAAATCATATTGGAGCCTTTTCAAGTTTCTGATCAGGATTTCTGGCTTTTAGATAAATATGTACAAATTGTATTCCTATGGTTCGCTTAATTTCTTATGTTTGACTGATCAAACATCAGTCAGGCTTACATTCACAGTATTAGTAACACTATCTTTGTTATGTTACTGAGGCCAATTATTAACAAAAGTTACGTCACAAGTTGAGAGAAATGAAATATCAGACATTTAATATGATCCTTTAGAAATATAAGTTCTGTGATTGAATATTGTGCAGATACAGAAGTTTATTTAATTTGATTCAATTGTATTTGTTTGGTTGTATATAATACAATTCCCAGTTGTTGCCAAAGAACTACAGAAGGATGCCCTGACTCTCCATTAGTCAGCTTGTTATGAATGTAGTCTACTGGAAGTGGGGGAAGGGTTGCTGGTTCAATTCCAGCAGGCTGACAAGTTAAATGGCTGTTTCCCTCCGCAGAGTGGCGGTCAGAGTGCTGCTGCTGTCACACACAGCGCACTAATCCTAATGTGAGGAAACAGAGGTGGTGTTGAGGTTTTCCAGGACTGGACCAGGACTCACACACACACACACACACACACACACACACACACACACACACACACACACACACACACACACACAAACATTAATAGGTAACATACAGACATGGCAAAATGCAGGAAACTCAGAGTTTATTATTGTGCTCTTATTTTACATTTTTAGCATGAAATCTTCAGTCTTCATTAGTTTCCTGACACACAGATGTTAAACCTGTGGGATAACAATATTTAGAGAGAAATATTGTTATTTTTTCCTCTTCCTCTTCCTCATCACCACCGAATGACTTTGTTCTCCTTGTTTCAGCCCCAGACCTGATCCCCAGAGTCCTATCAGAGCCAAAGTCAAACCCATTCGGATGTGTTGACTTTGTAAAGAGATGAAGGGACGAAGATGAAGAGGAAGGAAAAAAATAGACTTGTTTCATTTTCATCCAGAAACACAGACCTCTCTGCCTTAGACAAAAGCTGCTCGACTGTGAGCAGTCAGCCAAATTTAACAAGACTTTATGTGCAAGGACTTTATGTGTGTGCTGTTCACACACATTATTAACAGCTCCTGTCTTTGTCCTGCGGCCCACACATAAACGGACTATCAGTATTTCCCTGATGTCATTCTGTGTGTGCGGTGCTGAGCAGCATTTGTCCACCACCACTTGTCAAGCTCATTTACTCTTAAAGAAACCATTAACATTAACCATCCATTAGGTTCTTAACTGAAACAGACTGAAAGTGAGGAAAATATCCCAAAAGATAAATATATCAAACATAAAATAAATGAAGTTGCAGGCAGCAATGAACGTCGACACAGCTCTGAATATTCTGACACTGCACAAAGGAGTTAAATATAACCTTCTGTATCCAATATGTGGCGCTAGAGAACACATTAATTATACGTTATACTTCGGTATATTATGGTCAAACTGCACAGTGAACATTTAATGTAATCCAAACGCTGAAGGTGGTGGTGCACGATGTGCGGTAGGTGAAGTCTGGGACAGTATTGACCAACAAAAACAACTTCCTGTTTCATAGCAAAACATCGAAATTTGACACCACAGACACGAAAACTCACAGTTTGCTCAGATTTCCATCGTAAGGATCTTTTGATCGCACTGACCCAAGTCAATGTGATTAATTCTGTTGAAGTTTGTTAAAGTACAACAATTGGAAATGGAGTTTGAACATTGTTGGAAACATTTGGGATAATGTAAATGGTAAATGGTAAATGGACCTGTACTTATATAGCGACTTTCTAGTCTTCCAACCACTCAAAGCACTTTTACACTACGTGCCACATTCACCCTTTCACACACATTCACCGAATGATGGCAAAGCCCATCAAACAGAAACTAACATCCATACACATTCACAATGTAAGAACACAACTCAACTACATACAGAACATAGGTAAGAATTTCTAGACATTTTAATGATTAAATATTAAATATTACAGCTTTAAATGAACATTAAGTGTCGTCAGTGAGAGCAGACTTCCAGCAACTTCCAGGGGCCAACAGGAGCTTGAAGGACCTGGACCACTGAACCTCTTCTGAACCACAGAGACCTGCATGGAGGCCAAACTGAGGCCAAACTCAGAGACACCTTTCACACAGAGGGTGAAGAGAAAACAGGTGAAGAGAGAGGATCATTATAACAGATCACAACTTTTGAACTGCAGGAAACCCACACAGGCAAACTGGTGCCAGCGCTAACTGCCCTTACACATAGACAAAGACTGTACAGTGTCTTTATGTACATGGAGAGACAGAGAGGGAGGGACATGGAGAGTAACAGGATTCTCGGTCACTCTGTGTCCACCGGGTCAGGCAGGAGTTGAGGATGAATTCGGTTGGTTCTGAAGGAGAAGACTTCTTTCACGCTGAAAAACAGAAAATAAACAGTTTTATAACATAGTCGACAGAATTCATCTGCTGGTCGTAAAAACACAACCTCACTGCTGAGGAGGACGACTGTCAGCCGAATTAACCGATTTTTAAAATCCTGAGAGGGATCCTAACAACAAGTATACGTCACTTTGCTGTCCTCAGAACGGCTGCGCCCCCTTTTCAGTGAAGCAAGCACTGTATTCGTGCCCAGTGGAGCCGTGCCTAAAAGTAGCTGCTTCACAGTTCACATTACATTTAAAGATCGAAGAGAATCAGAAAAGAGTCTCACTGATGGTGTAAATAAAGTGTTTACTGTGATAAAATATGTCCCTACCATAAAACAGCTGTTTTTAGAATGGAGTTTGGTTTAACAGTCTGGAGCAGAGGGTATTTTAACATTACAATACCTGATCTAGCATTAAGTAATAATAAAAGTAATAAACGAATAAACACAAACAGCTATAGAGACAGCAGTTCTGCTTTCTTACAGCGATGTAATTAGTTTACAGTAACGTCACATTGGACAGATGTCAGAAATATGAGATTTAAAAAGGTCGTTGTTGTCAGGTTCGTCCAAACTGAAAGGACACTCATCAACCCATTTAAGTCAACTCATGTAAGGCTGACTGACACTAACTCACTTTAAAAATCTCTTCTCCCACTTGCTCATCCTCTTTTTTGGCGCCTCCGGTGGAGAGTCGGGGGCGCTCCAGCCATGTCCGACCATCCATTTCTCATAGCGCTCCTCCTCTTCGACTCTCTGCGCCTCTTTTTGGCGCCTCTTTGCCTCCCAGTGAGCGTCCAGACGTTTGTTGATGCTCTGTCTCTGGTTGTCCAGCTGGATCAGCTCCTCCCTCTTTTGGCGCTCTCTTTGAGCTCGGGTCATGAGTGGTGGAGCCATGTAGGAGCCTGCACCAGGAAAACAAGAGACCAGAGGAGGTTTGATTGTGTGCCACAAAGCAACAACACAGCCCCGTGATTTACAGCAGCGTTTAAATCAAAAAGCAATAAAGATTGTTTTTCTTACTTCTATAATAGCGATCACCCTCTTCCAGCTCTCTCTGGTACGTTCTTGCGATCTTCTTCATCATACGGGCCTCCAAGCCCTCATTGAGCCAGTTCAGGAAGCGTCTGCGGATGCTTTTCTCTGGTCTTGGGTCCCCAAGCTCCTCCATCATCTCTTCTGCAAAACCTGCAATGTCTTTAAATCCCTCCAGCTCTTCAGTCTGGATGGAGTTCTGCCATGTTTGCTGCAGGTTTTGCAGCTCCTGCAGAGGTTCTTCCTGCTGTGCTTCTTCTTCTTGTGGCAGCGGCATACACTCGTCTTCCTCCTGGATTATCAAAACAAAAGCAGCAAGGGGTTCCTCTTGTTATGAGACTGGTAAATATTACATACAACTATATTTAGAGTTATCTGCTGACCAAAAGCTATTTAACTGAGGTTTAAGAAAAATCAAAGATCTTTTTTTTTTTTACTTACAAGTTTATTATTAATTAAGTAAAGAAACAAGGTCAAGATTTCAGTAATTAGCCATTATTACTTTTACCTCTTTAATTAACTGTTAACGTGGATTGATTTCTCCCCAGACATGCAATAAATTATATAATCTTTTGTAAATCAATCATGTTTTCAGCCTCAAATTCCACTATGACTGATATTCACCTCTGTTATAAACTGAATATCTGCAGCAAATTAAAGCAGTATAGTATTAAAAAAGTAAAAAGGAGTAAACCAGGAACCAATGATTTACCTTTTCATGGAGGATGGTGGCTACTGGACTCAGAGATCTTGCTCCTCCCAGAGTTATTGGAGGGCTCTCTGGACGTTGGAGGCAGATATCCAGGTCTGAACAGTCGAGTTCAGTCGCTGGTTCTGCCTCAATCCGGTCTTCAGGAATGTATAAAACCAAAGTTTTCATGGCTCTGAAGAAAACAAACACTTCTCCACCACCAAACACTTGTTCTCTATCACCGAACACTTCTTCCTTCTTCTTAATCACCGAACACTTCTTCCTTCTTCTCCAACACCGAACACTTGTTCTCTATCACCGAACACTTCTTCCTTCTTCTTAATCACCAAAACTTCTTAATCACCGAACGCTTCTTCTTAATCACCAAACACTTCTCTACCACCACAACACAAACACTATGAAGTCTTTCTGGAGAACAGGGAACCCTGTGGAACCCTGCGTAGAACTTTAACAGTGTCACAGCTGTCATTTGCATATTCCATCCTACAATCTAAATTCTGTTCAGACTAGAACATTTCTACATCATCAACCTTTGTTTTAACTAACATTTTGCTAACATTAGCTAACTTAAGATGTGACTATATAGTGCTGCTTGAATGTGCGTCAACCACCTGAGCATTTTGGAGTTTTCTATTGTTTTATCATTATTTCTTTATTCAGTCAAGTATTCTTTATATGAAATAACAAGTGTATGTTCATCACTTCCATATACTTTTTTTGAGGGAATCAATTGTGTGAGAAAAAAGTGAGTGAACCCTGAGCTGCATTGCTTAAAACAAGTAGGTAAATACAATCAGGTGGAACAAAAATGGTTGAATTAACCAATGAAATGAGAGATCTTTTGGGAAGAAATTGGGCAGCACTGATTAAACAGATCAAACCAGGTCAGTCTTACCAAAGGGAACCTGAACAGGTCAATTGTGCCGAGAGTAGAGCTGCATTTTTGAAATCTGGCTGCAATATGGTGAGTACCATATGCAAATGCAAGCTGCATTTTTATTGATTAAAGTAAATTATGTGACAAACAGCATTATAATGAGGTGCTGCAGTGCTGCAGATGTTCTGACCTACAAATCTTCTCCAGATGTAAGAAAACATGTTTGTAACACACCCCAAAAAATGTCACATCATCACAATTTTAATTGTTTTCTCATTGAAAATTGAATTTGTGATGCAAAAAAGGTTCCCACAATAATTGTGAATCATATTGCAAACCTAAAATCTGTCAGAATAATGGCAGTATGATGTTATTATAATAGCGTGCAGCCCTAGCCAAGAGGAAAATAAGTCTCAGAAGACCTCGAGAAGAAGATCATTTGTGTGGGGAAAGCTATAAATTCATCTAAAATAAGCTCCATTGGTCCAACGTGAGGGATAAATTGTCGAGCAGCACTATACATACTGTATATGTATATATGTGTATATGTATGTATGTACATACAGGACTTGCTTCAACTTTTTCAGCCCAACTGTAGTGAAGATTCGGCGGTTTATCCCTGAAAAGACTCAGCACAGCAGTCTTGAAGTATACTTGAAGGAAAGTTGAGTGAGCAACTGAGGAAGTCATCTAAAAAGGGAAAAGAAGTGAAGTCATTATGACAACAGAGGAAATAGGTTATTAGTAGTTACAACAGCCAGGTCATTAGAGGAAGAAGAGGAGCGATGATTGCTTGAGAGAAATTGCTCAAACAGCTGAGAGGAACCAAAATAAAAGACGAGGAAAAAAGTCATTAGAAGAGGAAAGTAAAGGCTTGTAAAGTGTTTGTGTGTGTTGGCGAGAGTTCGATACCGTGCCTGGCTCTTTGGCAAAAGCTTTGACTGAGCATCCAACCAGCAACCAGCTGATCTGCAGGAGCAATTTCTCTGCTGCCTCCTTCCTTTTTCATCTGCCGTCCATTAAAGGCAACTGAATTGTGTTCTTTGAGCCTCTATTTGCTGAGAAATCCAGACCCTGAGGTTGATAGTTTGCAGTGTTAAATAGTTTGGCAACACAGAACCGTTTGAAAAGACCTAAAGATTAATCCTGGAAGAGTGGAACAAGTTCCTTCATCCTTTATGGAGCTCAAATGAGTTTCTCACACAGCAACAAGTCATTGAACAGCCCACAATTCTCAACTCACATTCTTCCCTTAACTACTGATGTACTGAGAACGACGTCTGCAGCCATGTGCACAACTTCACTCAGTGTTGGACTGATGGAAAGTCTTTCCTTGGAGTGGAAGATAGGAAGGAGCAAATACACCATTATCTTTGTCTGTTGAACCAACTAAATTATCTGGACTTTAAGTTGTTTTTTATAAATAAATTTCCTGTAATTAGACGTAGGGATACTCGCTCAACCCTACTGAAAACTAAAATTAAATTTTAGCAAAAATAAAAACTAGAATTTGAAAATAACACCCCAAACTAATTAATATTGTGTATTTATAAAACTTGTATGTAGTAATCAGGAAAAGTATTAAAAGCATAGAAATGTTCCCAGTGTTAAACTATTATATGATATTTTATTATTATGTATTCATGTAAAAGAAGGATTTGACTGTTGGTTGAGGTGGAAATGTCATTTAGTTGAGGTGGATAAGGAAGCACTGGTACGTGTTTATTGAGACATATTGAGACTCATGGAAACCTTGTCCCTGACAAATACCCTCATATTAATATTATAATAAAAAAATATTAAAACTAATACAAACTAAACTGAAATGAGCGAACCTGCTCTGGAAACTAACTGAATTTAAAACAAAAATTAAAAACTATTAAACTACAATAAGTATGAACCTAGAGTGCTCACTGGGGTTCTTGGCTGCTTCCGGCCTCTCCATGGAGGGCGACTCTGGATCTGGTTTGAACTGAGGTGAGGTCAGATTGAAGTGGGGCATTAGTAGGGTGGCCTGTGTTTCAGAGACAGAGCCTTCAGTCACAGGGATCTCGGTGGTTTTTAGGGTTCATATGAAACTGAAAAGCTGCTCTGTGGTTGGTGGTGGACTGTGTGAGGTTTCGTTTCTCGACTTCCTGCGTGCTGAACAGTCCTCGCTCTGTGTTCCACGCCGTCATCTCACTCACCGGCGGTTAGATGACTTACAGCCTCTTCTAACTTCAACCACAAGAACCACATCTGAGCAGCACATCAGTGTGAGAACGAGTGTTGGTGTAAGACTCAAAGTCACTTCTGCATTTTTTATTTTGCAGTTTACACAAACAGTTTCTGGTGTTTCCAGTATGTGTGTGTGTGAGAGAGATAGTGTGTGTGTGTGTGTGTGTGTGTGTGTGTGTGTGTGTGTGTGTGAGAGAGATAGTGTGTGTGTGTGTGTGTGTGTGTGTGTGTGTGTGTGTGTGTGTGTGTGTGTGTGTGAGAGAGAGATAGTGTGTGTGTGTGTGTGTGAGAGAGATAGTGTGTGTGTGTGTGTGTGTGTGTGTGAGAGAGATAGTGTGTGTGTGTGTGTGTGTGTGTGTGTGTGAGAGAGAGAGATAGTGTTGTGTGTGTGTGGAGAGAGAGATAGTGTGTGTGTGAGAGAGATAGTGTGTGTGTGTGTGTGTGTGTGTGAGAGAGAGAGAGAGAGAGAGAGAGTGTGTGTTTTAGTGTGTGTGTGTGTGTGTGTGTGTGTGTTGAAAGAGAGAGAGAGAGAGAGAGAGAAAGAGAAATTATGAGTTTATGAGAAAAAAAATTATAAATCATCAAATTTTTTTTTTTTTATTATTGCATGAAATACACAACCACGTGTATCATGACTAAGATGACCCGCACCCCAAACCCAACAGGAAGTCAGCCATTTTGAATATCATAATAGTACAACAGTCACAGGAGACATTTTTAGTTACTTTTACTTCTGTAACATTTTCAATGCAGACGGACTTTAACTTGTAACATAATATTTTTACAGTGTGGTATGAGTACTTTTACTTCAGTAAATTATCTGAATACTTCAAGATTCAAGAACTTTATTAATATTGTGCAAGCACAATTCAAATTGCAGTCGTGTCGGCCTCAAGTGATGCATTGTATCCTGCATATTTACAAAGATAGAAAGAACACACATATTTACAAAGCATCAGGGAGTATAAGATAAAGCAGTACAATACAAATACACTTAAAGCTACAAGGTTTACATCGTGTAACATTTCACATGAATCAGCAGATAATTGCCATTCAAGGCTTACTTCCTGTGTCCTGTAGGTGGCGCTATGACTATAACTGAATATTAGCATGTAATTCACGAAATTCAACAGCAAGCCACAAACACTGCATCTGAAAGTCACAAGTAACAACTTTTCATCAGGATACGCTTTCGACTGCACTGACTGAATCTGAAGTCGATCAGATTAGTAAAAAATGACCACTAAATTCAGAAATGGACGACTTCCTGTTGGGTTTGGGGTATGGGTACATAGGGTTAGGGTTTGTCTGGTTATGATACACGTGGATGCCGATTTTTGCAATGTCCCATATAATCCGTTCAGTTTCACTGTGTTTCATGAGGGTTTGAGCATGTGGTCCTTTTGGCAGAAAGATTATTATTCCTTGCATCAGTCGCTGCTCGAGCCCTAATTGACACTGAAATATACAACTACACAACTAACAAGGATGCAAAGGCATTCATCTGCTAAAGTGCAGAATAACGTGCGATGTGACAGATTTGGAGTGACGGTGTGTTGAGGTGTCGGATGATGCAGAAATATTGCACATAATCAGCAGCTTAAAGCCCTCGACTGCTGCTGGAAGCAAAGCGTGCAGAGTGGTCCAGTATGAATTTAATTCCTATGGAAACACTGAATGCCGTCATACACCTTACACACAGATATTTACTGTTCACACATGTACAAACATCTGTCTGTGTGTGTGTGTGTGTGTGTGTGTGTGTGTGTGTGTCAGCGAGGGTCCTTGTTTTGTTCAAACGGCCGGCTGCTGTGAAATACGACTGTCCAGACTGAGAATCTATTAGAGACGAGGGGATCCAGCTCGCTACCCGTTCTCCGTACGACTCCAATACTAAGTGACTGCAGCATTACCTCAGGAGGGATCAGGTTTTCATTAGTGTGTGTAGCTCATGTACAACAGGCCCGTCAGGACCTGTCTGTCTGTCTGGCTACACGCCTGCTCTCTCCTCCGCCGAACGTAACACACAAAAAGACACGCAAAGGGAAAATCAGCTCATAGAAACACATATAACTCATGTGTTCTTCCTGCCAAGCCTCTCTTACCTAATGGTGTGTTACACTGTTGATCGACACTGTGAGGGTCCAACTCGGGGATTTTAAAGGATACAAGACAATGTTTGTAAATCAGCCTGAACCTCCGCAGCGTGGAAAAGTTTCTGCTCTCGAAGACACAAACTCTGCACCCAGCTGGTGATTTAGCATTTTCTGCTCCAGAAAGATAACTGACGTGTGATATAAATTATGCTTAAACTACACACAGAATGTGGCATATTTCAACATTAGAGAGGACTGCGAACCGTGACCTCCAGCACGCACTGGGCAGGATTACAGGCGAATGTGAGGCAGTCGGGTCAGCACCTGCAAGTCTGAGGAGTGGGGTCTTCTTCTTCAGTGAGGGTAAGATGGAGGGTATCAGTGGGTTGGTGCACATCAGCAGTACTGTGAGCGTTGTGCCATTGTGGTGAAGGGCAGGGCTGGGTACTGAACTTTAATACTTTAATGGTACTGACTGAATGGCCTCAATACTAGCGAATACACACAGAAACGGGGCTCACTGTTACTTTGACCACCAGCTGCTTATCTGCACAGACAGCTAACACTAACTTCACACTGCCAACCTGAGCAGGCACGCGTGGAGCTGCCTGCCCTATCTGTCCATACTGATTGTATACTGATACTGATTTCCTTTGATAAACACCATACAATAACAGGCTTGTTGAATTCAGTCCACAGAAACTCCAGAGAGCTTTTAATCTGAAACAGATACAGGAAGTATTAGAGTTTAAAAATACCCTTTACCATTATTTCCCTGGACCATAAATGTCTAACTGTTTGTTATTAACGTTCCTTTTGACAGCTATTTATATTTACAGATACAATAGGTTTTATATAGTTAGAACGATTGAACCCACCCCCAGTGAGAACTGAGTCGAAAGGCAAAACTTTCATTTTGCCGGTGGGTTTATGTTCCAACCATCACCGTTAGTCTCAGACTTTGACTGAAAGAATGAGGATCTGGATCCACAGGATGTCTTGGCTTAGAGACAGGGTGAGGGGCTCAGACATCCACTGCTCAGCAATGGGAGGGGGCCAGTTGAGGTGGTACAGGGACACCGATATTGTTATATTGGACGAGATGTTGAGCCACATCTCGGTTTAGGATTGAACAGATAGACAATGACTGCTGGCCAAAAGGAAAATGAACAAACAGAGGTCAGTTCAGAGTTTTGGAGCCAGTTGCCGGTATTTCTGAGAACTTTCTAGACGTTCGCACAGGGACAAAGAGAAGAACACAATAAAAACAAAGGAAGAGGAAAACACTGATGTATGAATCCTCAGAATCCAACTTCAAAGGCAGACAAAAACTTGTTTACAGGCTTGATTCAAAAAACCCTTTTTATTCCAGTGTAGTGCTCTTCAGGGCTGACACTTGTCACATTAATTAGGTCTCGTCTCAATTTGGTTGCAGGCTCAAGTTGAAACTGAATGCATGAAATTCAACTTTCCACTGACGTATTTTCTGCCATAAAAGCAGAAACGGCTCCAAGAAACACTTGAAAACATACCACTAACATGTTAAGTCTGTCATCGTGTGCAGTTCATGATCTCCTCTGTCTTGTAGCGTGTTAGCATGGCGTCTTCCAGGTGGTGAGAAGCTTCAGCTCTCCTGGAAGGAATTTGTCTCTTTGTAACGGGTCACCGTCGTCTGACTGTAAAACTCCACAATGACAGCGAGGAATCCCGAGTCAGGTTTATGGGACGTGCACTGTAACACCTTCAACAGCTTTCCAAAATAAACACACACACAATATATATATATCAATTCAATACAACAGCTTTGCCATAAAATCTCCCATTTCAAAGGTTATATGTTCGGTTTTTGCTGTTATTGTCAGAAATATGTAAACTATATGTTTATTAGTGAGGTTGTACAGTAGTTAAAGTAGTTCTCAATATAATGCAACTCCTATAACCTCAATGCTAAAACATACATTTAATTAACACATAATTAACACCTCAATAACAGTTTAAAACCTGTTATTACTCAAACATTACAAGCATCATGAAAGTAGACAGATCTGTAGGCGACAAGAGGGGAGATGCTGCCCCCGTTATTAGTGAAATCACTGAAATGCATCCGCCTTGTTAACCCGCCATACCCTCTCTCATCCCCTCATAGTAAAAAGATCACTAACATGTGGGCCGCAATCCGGGTTCAAACCCATAGCCATCGCATCCCAACCCCCACACATAACCGATAAATGATAGAGAATTATTCAGTTTTGACAGTGTTTCTATTTTGAATGTTGCAGCTTTTCTAGCCTTTACAGTGCTGACTTAATGGCCCAGGAAACTCATCTCATGTGATTCTTTTCAGCCAGTAAAATCTGTGTAATCTGATTATGTGATAAAAAGCTCTCAGATAAGTATATCATGGTGAATTTCTGCTGTTCAAAAGGCTCAAAAAGTGACTTGAAAGAGCTGTCGAGCTCAGTAATGTACAGTTAGATATTGATTCCCTGATTTATGTTGAATTGCCGCAAAATTATAACCCTGCCACCAGGGCTGAAAGCTCTACTTGGCCGTTGTCTCCCATAAAAAAAGGTTAAACAGTGAGTCTTTAACATACTGTAGATTCTAAACTAAAGAACGACAGGGAGATTAGGTGCACTATCTGCCATACAAACTGTGAGGTAAGGTGAATATACCGTATTTTAAGTATATTTTGATGATTATTATAATAATATTGTGAATTCTTTTTTAATTTTCCCAGACCTGCACACAGGAGAGACGTTAGGCAGTCGGAGAAAAATAATTTCACATGAATTTTACTGGTGCAGGAGTAGTAGAGAGGGTACAGGGGCAGAGGTGTTGGTATGTTGGTATATGTATGTATATGTTAGTTTAATCTGCCCGACAGATCTTCTGTCAGTTTTATTTTAGATCTCTAATATTCTCTAAACTGTACATCTTATAAAACGAGAGACTTAAAAGAACCGGTCCTTTCATCACTAGGGTGATATTTATGTTCTAATGTGTTGTTTTCACATGCTTTGATTAAAACATATATCTTACACTTACATATACATATACATACACTTTGAAAGTATAAACTGATTCATCCTTTTTTGGTTCATGTGAATCACAGAAGAGGAAGAGGAAGAGGAAGCCCTGAGCTCAAATTCTTCAGGTTTTACAAACTCAAAATACTCAAATCCGACACATGGCAGACGAACATACCACAGATACTCTTGCTCCGGTAGATGACTTTAATGCAGCCCAACATACACTCAGTATGAGAGGGGCCACACAGAGAGCCAGTCTGACCCCTGTTTCCTCTGACGCACAGTTTCCAGAGAGCTTCAGCAGCGAGTGGACGGTGGAGGTGAACGATATCCTCACCTTGGTCCTACTGCAGATGTGTGTACGTACGACTCACACATCACACACACACACACACACACACACACACACACAGTGCAGATGGAGCCATATAAAAGCCATGCAGAGCAGAGAGGGAGATCTCTCCACCAATCAGCTGCCTGCCAGACTGGGCAGATCTGGAGACACAGAACTCTTTCACACTCATAGCAGCATTAGACGGATAAATCCGCCTGTAGACCTGGTCCTTAGTTAGGAATATAGATACAGACCAGAGCGGTGTAGTTTAGTATATGTGCACTACTACTCACCTGACACAAAAGCTTGATTTAGATGTCTGAGAGGACTGATCAAGATTTCTGAATGGTCTCAGATGGTTTTAGGCTGTACAATGGTTCAACCAGACAGTTAGGTCTACAACAAGCTGGAAGGAGCGGACGTGTTGTTTTTGCAAAGCTATTCTTAAAACCTCAAAATAGACACAGAGGTTTGGTGTAGAGTTAGCACAGCAATAAATCACGGTTTAAACCGGTTCAATCTAACGGAGCAGACTACACAGGGGCCAGAAAATGTGTTCAAAACATTCAGAGCCCAGTTGCACCTTTGTGGTTCAATAATGATCTGGTTTCACTGTTCTGGACTGGAAAACAAATCCAGAATCAAATATTAGTGTACCGTATTATTTTTAATGGAACACTGTTGGGGCAGTGACTAAACAGAAGCTTTAATCATAAAAAGGGTCCAGTGTGTAATATTTAAGAGAATCTGTTGTCAGAAACAGGTTTGTTAACAGGCGGTTGGTCCAAACTAGCAAACAAAGCAGAAAGGAAAGAGGGGAAGAGGGCTGGTATATTTCCTGGAGAGCTGATTGGGGAACAGGTGCACAGGTGTGTGAGGGAGTCAGGTGCAGAGGATTACTGAAGGCAGGGATTATATCGTTTTAAATTTATTGTATTAAGATTCTTATACAACTGTAAAAAAACAGCTTCAGTTAAAACACATCTGGTTTTATCCCCCAGCCTCACGTCGTTCTACCTTTCTGTTGTAAAGAAACAACCTCTTTGTTCCCAATAGTATGTGTTTTTGCTGTTGTTGTGTTGTCTTTGTTTCGGTAGTTTCACTGTACGGTAGCCAATGAGCGGCCTTCAAACTCTGGTTTGTCCATCTGAGAGAGACGGACTGAGACTGGAAGAACATCAAGAAACGACGCAGCTATCGGCCCTCTGAGAGAGACGGAGGTAGAGAGAGGGATGTGGGGGCAGATTTTACAAGACAGACAAAAATCTCTGCCCACCTTTTCTTTTCTTCCTCCTCTCCATCATTCCTTCACCATATGGAGCTCCTAACCCCTCGTCTCATAAAAGGCTGAAGGACAGAAACCTGGAGCAGCCACAGGCGGAAGACATGACCTCTGAAAAAGAAAGAACGGAGAGAGGAAGAAAATACCCAAAGAGAAGAGATTTATTCATTCATGTATAGGACATGTGTGGAAACGGGATGATTTCTATCCATTATTGATGGCTGTAGCTGAATGAGATAAACTATTCTTTAATGAGTTCTTTATTGGCTTTTTACCTCACAGAATAACAGCAGATATTAATGTGATTCACTCGATACACACAGTATACATCCAAATGAGTTTAGACTGAGATTTAATATCTGTTGACTGTCTGACTGTTTTGAGGGATTTCTGCAGCCTAAAATGTTTTTTTTTTTTTTAAATGTGATGCATGTTTTTAATCACTCCCTATCTGATCCAGCTGTCTGTCTGTCTGTCTGTCTGTCTGTCTGTCTGTCAGTGTCATTTGCACTCTCAAAGGTTGAACGTCTCTCAGTGGCAGTTGGCTGTGGAGCTGGACAGACGCCAGCGACGGCCTTTGTTTTGGCCTAGTATCGCTCTGGGAAAAGACTTCCTGTGGGCCGACACAAGGATGCTTGTGAAGTTACTCATATGTCACTGAAACACAGACAGTTGTTGGGAGGTTTTCAGCCCCCGTGTGATTGTCAGCATTTTTCTACATTCTGCAGCAGGCGTGCAGCCATGTAGATAACGCTGGTATTCGTGTCTGACCTCACTGGAAATAAACTCTGGACACAGCAGAGATGTTCACAAGTCTTTTTTTGCAAGTCCAAGTCAAGTCTCAAGTCTTTGTGGGGTGAGACTTGGTCAAGTCTCAAGTCTTTGGTCACGAGTCCAAGTCAAGTCTCAAGTCTCTAAAAAATAAAAGTTATATGTCTCTTCTGATTGTAATGAGCCGTCTTTCATCTGCTGCTATCCGGTCTACTAAGAATACTGCACAGCTTTATCTAAGACATTCAAAGCATTTACTGTATTATTATCACTCCTTTATCTATTAGCATACAGTATCAGTACACCCTTGCACATATTTTCATTTCTGATTACATTATTTAGATTATATTTAATTACATTATTTACATCATATTAGTTTGATTTTATTCATATTTATCTTATTTATTCTATTTATAAGGCCAGTTTAGGAGTAACCAGGAGACATTTCACTGCATGTTACTCTGGGACTTCTGTATGTGACAAATAAAGTAATATTGTAATCTTGTAATCTTGTAAATCAATAAAACATTATTAGTCATGCAATAATAACTAATCATCCAATCTCAGTTATAGTTAGCTATATCTGCTGGACACAAAATGAACACCATCCAGATGCTGGTAAATCATGCAAGTGGCTGGTACTGTATGCTGCACTCACCAGCCAAAATAACAATGGTAATCTATTGAGTGGCTGGTAACATTTCAACAGTCACTGGTCTAGCCATTTTTCCAGTGGACAAAAAAGTTAAAGGTTTGCACTCTGCAACCGTATTGTTTAATTACACTGGGTCTCTAATGACACATTCCTCTATCCTCTCACTCAAACAGTGTAATGGTAACCTGGTAAACCTGTAACATTCACTCAATGCAAACAAGTGCGACAAGCAAACTATCATTCACTCATCTATTCAAATATTCAGTTACAAAGCCAGTAGCAAGCTAAGTGAACATTACATAGCTGATGCTGAGCTAACCGTCCATATGCGCTAATGTGACTGATCTATCCGGGTGAGTTTTCAGTTGCCTGATAAAATGTGATGTGGTGGATCCAGCATCCTTGATTCGGGAACTGCAGACTTTGCAGTCAGCGCTCCTTTTGTTGGTGCCGTCCTGTTTGAAGTTTTTATAACCAAATGTAGTCACAAATGGTACAGCAGCAGCTGCAGGTGTGCTGCCGGTCGCCATAGTCGTCATCCGAGGTACTAGTGCGTGAGGCCGCGAGGCACGCACCCAATGCGTAATATGGTTACCATGGTTATCATGAAAAAAAGGAAGGAATCAGATTAAGCTCGTCAGACGTTTCAGAGTTTCCTCAATAACTAAAAAAGAAAACATAATGATTGTTCACGAGTCCCAAAACACGAGTCTGAGTCGAGTCTAAAGTCTCTGTGTGTGCCACTTAAGTCAAGTTCCAGTCGCAAACTCAAGTCCCCATCTCTGGGACACAGAGTTCAGTCTGCAGCACTCAGACTGTCCACTAACTATCCATTAAACATATAAAACACCTGCTGTATGTTAAAGCTTATAGAATAAAATTAGATTGGGAGGAAAAAATGTAAAAGAGGAAACAAAGTTCCTCTCAAACCTTTGAATTGTAGTTTAGTGCAATTAAGGTTTCTTCTGTTGGGATGGTATTCAAGCACCATTACACCCATAAAGTTAATTACCTTCGTTAGTATACGACACAGACGCTGCAGGTTAATGAGGTTCATCAAAATTCTGTTCTTGAAGTGGACCAGTGGCCCAGAAAAGGAGTTGTTCGCTGTTCCCAGGAAGCTGAAAGGAGCCATTGTAACGGTGGAGAGGAGGAAGAGGATTTTCCTCTGCATTACTCGGATTCTATTGCTCCATTTGTGATTGAATAGTTTGAATTTCACAGAGACACAGAGAGTGGGAACCAGAGGAGTGGGAGAAGTTACACAAATATCAGAGTTGTTGCAAAAAAGGAAAAGCAAGCACTGCAATCGTCATTGGTCGCCCATGAGGATTTTTATCTGATAAAAAAACAGAAAGACAACAGAGGGAGTGAGTGCAGGATTAAAGGACCAGTGTGTAGGATTCAGTGGCATCTAGTGTCGCCTGCTGATGGCGTCATATCCCCTTTGTGCCTGTGTCAGCGTTGTGGTTGTCTGCCAGAAGCTGTCATACATTGACTGTTGATCCAGTCTGATGTCCCTCTGGGACGTCCTTTGTCTGTCCAACAGTGTGGGAGAAGCAGTGATTGTTAAGGTGGAACTGCTTTATTCAGTGTGTTTAGTGGTTTTAATCAGCAGGTCTGTTTGTGTTGGAGAGGAGGAGACCTCTGTGGATCATAGGACTCCCGGTAGAAACCTCCTGAACCATGAACACTGAAGGAATCCTAACCGGGAGAAGCTGACTGCAATGACGCCAATGGTGGTGAAGACAACAACTCCCATGATCCCACGCTGCTTCACCACCTCATCAATGTAAAAGACCCCCACTTAAATTAAATACTGCACGTTTAAGTTAAGAAATCAACAACAGCGTCACATTAACAGGTAAAATAGAAATGTAGAAAAAAGAAATTCGTAATCCATCTGCCTTCATAGCACAACGTTCTGCACTGACTCTGAGTGACTGAAGTGAATCTGGACTTCCTGAATGGTTCCAGTATGAGATCCAAACGTGAAACACAGTCTGTCATCTGAGACCGCGCTCGTTAAAGACACAACAGTGCTTCTGTTTGTCGGAGCCAACGGGAGCCGCTCCACATCAACGGCTCCCCAAGTCACATCTGTAATGTGAGTTTACTCTATCGTCGGGGGATTTGGTAACTAAATATTTGAAGGTAAGTGCTGCTGGAAGGACACTGCAGAGAGAAAGAGCAACAGTGATGTCATGCAGGTCCAACAGGCAGCTTTCCAAAGGCATCATCATCATCTTCATCAGTGCTGCTGTTGGACAAACTGTTGCGGAGATAAATTCGCCCACGTGCTCCGTCTCTGGATCTTTCTTCTCTGCGTGATATTCTGCTGAAGACTGGAAACAGGGAGAAACAGCTAGCCTGGCTCTGCTCAAAGCTAACAAAATCCAGAACCTCTGAAGCTCATTAATAACACATTATATCTTATATCTTGGAATTATTACCATTCCCCCAGGAAGAGCACCAGGCTTCAAAGCAGATTTCACTGTCACGGCCAAAAATGTGTAATTACAACAATCACATGATACACACTGGCCCAAAAGACTATTCCCCCATAAGGTTCATTTAGTTTTTAGCATCAACACTCTGCAAACAGTTTCCTTGCTGTAGGTTTTCTCTCATGGAAAAGCAAACAGGTTCTGATAAGGTTGAACCAACCAACCCCTGAACCAGCTCGAGCACCGGCCCAGGACTAGTTCACATTGATCGAAATGGGGCATATATTGACCACACAGACATAAGATTGGTATCAGTTTAACATCTAACGCTCAGCTAAAGACTGTCCAAAATGTTGATTTGTAAAAGCTGCATTTAAAAGTATTTTCAGCTAAAGATCCAGTGAATATGGACTCAGATTCCTTTTTAAAAAGTACCTTATTTTTACCAAACAGGAGCAAGTTACAGGATAATACTGTATAAAACCATATGAACTAACACTTTTATGATTGTTTACCTCCATAATGTGCATAAATCATTCAATCACCTCCTCTTCACACACTAACACGGCACAGAGCGCCCAAAACAAACTGTAGCCACAAAGTAAGAAAATATCATTAACCCAGACAGAGTCAGCTCATAGTCTCTGTCCTCGCACTGCCCTCTCAACAGAGTGAGATCCATGTGGTTTGATTTCACGGAGCTGAAATATGGTCTGACACTTCAGACGAGCGCAGAGGGAGCAGCTCCTGTCTGTCATGTGACACTCGATGTGAATGACTTACTCTTTACTTTTATTGAATATCAAAAACACGTTTAAAGTATAAAGTGTAAATAGAGAAACCAACTTTTTCCTGCCATTAGAGGGAGTGTTTGTCTGAGGTTACAGTCTCTCTCTCAGCTCACAGAACTTCTTTTATATCCAAAGTAAGAAAGCTGATTTACATTTTAAATATTTTTCATTCATTTACGCACACTTCTCCGACCGGGAGCAAAGAATTTCCTGCTTAAATAAGTAAATTAAAGCACAGTGCAGGCGCTTGTTTGAATCAAGACAGGAACATTGGCATTACAGTTCTGTGTGTGTTTGTTTGTGTGTGTATGTGTGTGTGTGTGTGTGTGTGTGTGTGTGTGTGTGTTTCATTCACACTGTCACTTTATTTTGAAAGGTTGGATATACAGAATCCACTTGCCACTGGATGTCGCACTACAGCGCTGGCATCTCAGAGCAAAACAATGAGACAGAAGCTGCTGACAGACTCAGGTTGTTATTGTCAGTGTCTGACAGCATTATGGAAAGGATCCCTACAGAGAGAGACCTTTAGTTTAACCACAAACAGCCGTAATATCACTATCACTCTCCACCAGACTGCAGAGACACAAACAGTCACTAACACACAGACTCTCTGTCAGTATCTGTCTCTGTGTATCTGGTTGTTGATGTTGGGAAATGGACCAGTGATGCATCCTGATGACAAACAATAACTCTTTAAGTTACCTTCATGTACGACATTTGACTACAGAGCTCGTTCATTCAAGTCCAAACCAAACCCCAAGAACCTGTTTGTCCAGGAAACACATCCAGTGTGTGTGTGTGTGTGTGTGTGTGTGTGTGTGTGTGTGTGTGTGTGTGTGTGTGTGTGTGTGTGTGTGTGTCTGGACCAGCTGCAGGTTTCTGAACACACACACACACACACAAACTACAGAACTTACATCGGTTTGAATGTGAGTGAAGTTTAATGTGTGTGTAAACCTGGAAAAAGGAAACAGCCTCATGACTAATATTAACTTAATCTGCAGGACAGCAAATCTCTGTGGTACACACACACACACACACCCACACACACCTACACACCCACACACACACACACACACACACACACACACCTACACACACCCACACACACACACACACACACACACACACACCTACACACACACCCACACACACACCTACACACACACACACACACCTACACACACACACACACACACACACACACACACACACACCTACACACACACAAACACCTACACACACACACACACACACACACACACACACACACACACACCTACACACACACACACACACACACACACACACACACCTACACACACACCTCACACACACACACACACCTACACACACCCACACACACACACACACACACATACACACCCACACACACACACACACACACACACACACACCTAACACACACACAAACATCCACACACACACACACACCTAACACACACCCACACACACACCCACCCACACACACACCCACACACACACACACCCACACACCCACACACACACACCCACACACACACCTAACACACACACACACACACACACACACACACACACACACACACACACACACACACACACACACACACACACACACACACACACACACCCACACACACACACACCACACCACACACACACGCCCAACACACACACACACACACACACACACACACACACACACACACAGACACACACACAAACACACACACACACACACACACACACACACCTACACACACACCTACACACACACCTCACACACACACACACACCTACACACATCCACACACACACACACCTACACACACACAAACACCTACACACACACACACACACACACACACACACCTACACACACACCCACACACACACACACACACACACCTACACACACACCTACACACACACACACACACACCTACACACACCCACACACACACATACACACCCACACACACACACACACACACACACACACACACACACACACCTAACACACACACACACACCCACACACACACCCACCCACACACACACACACCTAACACACACACACACACACACACACACACACACACACACACACACACACACACACACACAGCCTTGTCTTTATCGCATGGTAGGGACACCAGACCAGACCATGCTTTCTGGGAACCACCCTTTCTGGTGGTTGTACAGCTTTGAAAAAAATCAGGCAGTATCCCAAAGGGGCCATAAACACAGATGTGACTTCAAATAATCAATCAGACAAAGTAGAGGTCCTAGACCTGACCAAGACCAGCCTCCTGAGGACCTGTCAGGTTTTTAGATACACGTGAGGTCAGTATATACACACTGTCTGGTTTTTCTTCTTCCTGAGTACCATTTTACACAGTTTCAGGTTAAGCCTTCTTTGGGGACCCACAATTGACTGTCAAGGTGAGTGCTGTATGATTCAGCATGATATTCATCAACTGGAGTTTGGAAATAGACAACATTTAGGTTCTTTTACATAACAACGTTAAATGTAGACCACTCAATACAGGCTCAGTCAGTATGAAACCTACTATTAGGTTTGCATTAAATGTATCACCAAGTCCCAACAATGACTATAAGTAATAACATTAGACTGATAAAAGTATAATGAATCAAACATGTCAACATGCCAACATCTCTGACTACAAAAACTGTTTAAAATGGAACAACAAAATAGAAAGAATAATACAAAATATTCTATTTAAGTACTTAATGTGCCTTAGATTATTTATACACCTGCTGCTGTATTAGCAGTATAATATAATATGTTTTATTTCCTTGGTTGAATTTAACACAAGTTGCTCCAAATGAGAGACTTTAATATAATTTTAACATTCAAAACTTTTGAATGAACCAAAACATGTTTTTCTTTTACATTTCTGTAAGTAACGTATCACAAAAGTATCAACCTAAAGTTTCAAATAGTCACTAACACCCTTATATCACTGTGATATAGGTTTGGGCTTTTGGTTTGACAAAGAATATTGCAAATTAAAGAGGTCACATTGGACTCTGGAACATTGTTATGTTCAGATTAATCTATTATAAACTTAATAGTTACAGCCCTTGTGTTTGTACCAGTACAAACTGCTGCAAACTAAACTGTTGCACACAGTCTTTACAGGTTAACAGAACTGCCTGTTTTTTAAACTTTAAAATAAGGGATACAATGAGAAGACATGAGTTAAATTGGAGAAAATGAAATAAAAGAAAATAGGTAATAACCTAAACTATGAGATAAACTGAGTAGATGACATCAAATGTAATAAACTGAGATTAACAAAAGATAAATTGTGATAAGAGTGGAGAGGAGAGGATATTTGTTAGAATTAGATGAGAAATGACAGTGAGATTAGATTAGATAAGATAAAATGAACTGCGATGAGATGAGTGAAGATCAGATGAGGTAACATAAGGTGAGGATAGATCAGGTAAAAGAGGGGAAATGGCAAGACATAAGACGGGGGACATGAGACAAGTGGAGATGGGTTGTGACAATGAGATATGATGAGAAAAGATGAGATAAAATAGGAGATGAGAAGAGAGAAGATGAGATGATAATACAAAAGATTAAATTTGATTAAATAAGAATAGAGGAGATAAGGCAAGGTGAGTTTAGATGAGATATGGCTAAAATATATAAGATCAGAACAGCTCTTTTAAGATAAGAGGAGATTAGGTAAGAGAAATGTATCCATATTAGTATCAAAAATAAAAAACAGAAACACTGAACAGTATATATCTATATCTATCTACACCTTGAAGTAACAAGCTCTAAATGTTGTGTAGTAAACGATAAAGTAATGAATAACTTACATGTCGTGACACAACAAGCATAACAGGTGTAAACATACATTAAATGACCACTTTAAAATGTCTTCTTGAGAGCTGTGATTCGATTCTTAATGTAGAACTTTATGGCCAACCAATTTCTGTTTTTGAGTGCTACTTTTTCCTGTTGAAGGCACTTATCACAGTCGTTTTTCCCCGGGAGGCGACACGAAGTAATGAAGGAAATCATGTGCTTCTCAACAGCAAGGATCTCCTCTTTCTCCCACATCTTTCTCTTGAAAGGCTGGCGACCTGTAAAAGAATAAACAACAAATTAATATTTCTGTGCTCCTCTATGGAAATGTTTTTTCAAATAGAGCAGGTCGAGATTGTACTCCTATTAAATAAATAAATAAATAAATAATAAATATAAATGAGGAACAAAAGTCAATAAGTTATTGATCATGATATCATGAGACCTCTAGCTTATCCAAATCTTTTACACAAATACTGTAATAATATAGGTCAAAAATCATGTGAAACTACATATTTTGTATTGAAAAACACAATTTCTGTGGGGGAGGGGGACTCCCAAACTTAAGGAGAATACTGAATTTTTAAGCTACTACAACTTGTGTGAATAAGGGCTGGTCTTGGAAATTTGATCTTAAATCTTTACCTCTTTTCCTTTTTGGTGACTGGTGGTGAGGTGTCATTGGGCCCTGCTGTGATCTTGCATCGCTCTGGCTCACATCTGGCGATGTGCTCTCGTCCTCTTCCCTCTGACTGAATGTTACCTGTGTCTCTAAAACCGGAAGAAAACAAATTACAAATATCAATTATGTCCCAATCCGAATCTAAGGACCGGTTTTGGGACCAATTCAGCCCGCTAGTGTTGCGGAAATTCTCTCCATACAACCAGGCTCTACAGTGGAAGTATTTTGCTGCATATGAGAGAGAATATAATTTGATTGCACTGGTCAGTGGCTGAATTGTTACACTGAGGTTAGACAAATTCCGTGTTATTGAATTGTACTGGCATTGCTTTTGAGGAAAAAACCTGCACTCTATAACACAGCTGAGTGGACTGAGGAAGAGGACTGAGTGTTACAACTCAGACTGTGTCACATCAATGGTAGGAATCCTCTGTAAATCTTTCACTCATATCATATCAGTGACTTAGGTCTATCAACTTAATATTTGTGACCTAAGATCTTCATATAAATATAAGAATCAGATCAGAGTTGGAGACTTGGAACAGGATAAGAGTCAAAAAACTTGGAACAACCCTACAGTAAAAGGACATCCTGGATTACATAGGTGTTACATTTCATACCATAACAAAACTACTTACCTTGTGAGTCAAACTCACATGCCACCTCAGTGTCACTGTCCATGTACACATTTTCTGTGAGTTGGGCAGGGGGTGGGAGGGAGAAGAGTGACTGTTAGTGACCATAGAATGCAATTCATTCGATTCTGACAATCAATCACTTTAGATAAGCAAATACAAGAATCCAAGAACAACTGAAAATAAATAATTAGTACCATCGGGATCAATGCTGATGTCATTCAGACTCTTGCCCTTGAATTGTGCTAGGCGTCCCTGATCCAGAGCCATGAGAACTTTGCTAATTTTAGCAAGTTGGAGTGTGCCCTCAGGAAGTCTGTAGAACTGTCGATGCACCATTATGTCACAGCCAAGGAAATCAGCTAACTGATCCAGCTCTGTATTACTGAAGTTGAGAACTTGAGAAAGAGTTCCTGTTTGTTTGCGCAGTTTTGTAGAAGTGAGACATTCAGGACTCTTTGCACCGCAGACCTTCGCAAAGTGTCGAAGACAATCAGACCCACGGTAGCAGGTAAAAGCAGATGGTCTTGCAAATAAGTAGATGTTCTCCCGAGGAACCCCACATTCCTCCCGTTTGCTGACAAGCAGATCCAATGCTTGTTGCATTGCTGGGGTCAAAAGCACAGGAACTTTTCTTCCCCATTTTCCTCTTAGCTCTATCCTCCTGAAGTGCTGACAGAGTTTCTTTTCTAGATCTGAGAGGGCTATGTTCACATTTTCGTCAGGGTCTGTTGGATTTTGAGACAAATACGCAGAATGGGGCATTTTTGACACCTCTCCTGCTCTTTGTCGGTTGAACAAGATGACTTGTGTCAAAGTGACCTTTGCCAACTGTGTCCACGCCTGGGGAGATGTCTCTGTGGACAGCTTGCTGTAACTATGTTGTTGTTGCACATCTAGATAAGAATGGAGCGTCTGGACATCTTTTGTGAATGGTAGCAACAGGGGGGCATTCCACGTAGATTCCTGAAGTGTTCTCAGTGACGCAGCTGATAACAGTTCATTCCACCTGGTTTCATATACTCTGCGGAATGTACGAGCATCTTTTGCTGCACTATAGTCACTCTGTACATTTGCACGTCTTTCAACAAGAAGCGAAATCTTTGTCAAGCTGTCTCCAATTTTGAGAGCAAGACTTGGGCGCTTGTATGCATTGGTTTCACTGTCATAGCCAGCTACGCGTTTCACTGCTTCCACAACATGCATGAAATTTACAGGTTTGATGTGGTCTTGAATGGTCTTCAAGGGAGTGGTTTTCCTAGAGCATACCAGAAGCCTTCCCAGCTCTCTCAACTTTTGCCGAATGTATTCGTGTTCGCCAACATCATGTCCAAGCCGGTTGTATAGATGCTCACCAAACTCCATGATACAGACATCCGATTTGACTGCGAAATAAGCTTCATCTTGAACCATGTTGCTTAAGAGCTTCCAAAATTCTACTTTGACACCAGGGGGTGGAGGTGCAGCAAATGCACAGAGAGCCTGAACATGATTTTTCTCAAGATCTGGTGTTGAGTTTTCTAAAGGGGTTCCAGTGTCTCCCCTTACACTTTGTTTTGAGGACTGACCACTAGTGGTTTGTGTTGTAGGACAGGGTGCACTGCTTAAACGTCGTCTTTTATGTCTCATTCCAGAGCTGCTTCCTTTTCTTGAGGGTGAGCGTCCTCTGTCAACCACATTCTTTGAAGAACCATTGTTCAGTTCTGTCAATGAGACACCTCTCTGTCTGATGTCATCCATTGTCCTAAAGTTTAAGGGCCTGAGCATGCTCTCTTTCTGTTCAACTGGCTCCAGAACTTTACTTGTGTCTGTACCAGCAGAATAATCCTCACTAGTCTTGGGGATATATTCCTCTCCACTACCAGCTGAGGTGAGGATGAAAAGCTCATCTGAATCGGAATGAATCTGGGTCTTCATCTTTAGAAAAGAAAATATGAATTAAATTAAAGTCAGCAAACTAATATATTTTGTGATATATCAGTAAAGAAATGGAAATCTCTACATTGTGTGGGTTACCTGTGTATTACCTGTATGCTTTTGTTCCTTCTCAGCCTTGGGACACACTCTTCGTCATGTTGAGACAAGCTGAGTTCAGAGTCAGAATTCAGATTCCAAGTCTGCAGAGTCCAAAACAAATTTATGTTATCTTTATTTGGACATTGATATAAAAAACCGATTGATATCACAATACAGACAAATGCTAATAACCTTTAATGATAGCAATTTACCTCAGACTTCTTATCAAAATTGGCAGGACTTGAGGATGATCTATGAGATTCATTAGAATCCATGTAGTTTATGCAGGACTGATTCATTCCAACTTTATTCTTTGGAGGATTGAGTCCTAGTTCATCTGACCCCTAGAGAGAAAATAATAGACATATTGAAGATCAGGTCAGACATAGTAGGATTAATAATAATTAAAATAATGACAATGATAATGACAATCATCATAATCATCATCATCTACAAATGTGGAAAAATGCCATTGGCTTCATAGATTAGTTAAAAAAAGGTCACAGTAAACTAAAATACAAACAATAATGAATAAAAGAACATGTACAGTACAGAACAACAATAACAGACATACGTCAGTGTAAGAGGTGTTTAAAACCTGAACAATGTTGTAGCATTATGCCTAATAATGACATTTTGTGAATGAACTTTGTTGCTACAAAGGAAAGTTGCTTTCATGGTAACTAAAAGTAATGATGCTTGATGCTTGATGCTTGAAAATTATAGTAAGAGCTCAACTTCAATAACATATGTCATACAAGAAATTCAGAGAAATATTAATACCTGGTTCTGGGAGCAAGAAGATCTCTCAGAATCCTGGTCTGTGGTTGTGGAGAGCTCATCCTCAGAAGACTCAGTGACAGTTGATGGTCCTCCAACCTGAGGATTGAGGTCAACATCATAAATAAGTAGTTGGTCAGCAGTAAATTACTTAAATTCAGAAACAATACAATAAGCATATACAAAATACTACCCGAAGGTAGTGTCGAAGTATTATGGGACTAAAATTAATTGTTATTTTTGATAGGTTCAACTTCCCTCTGATATTTGTCATAAATATGTTGCCAGCTGTAGCACTGCTGTAACCATTACAGCCCTGAACAAGTAAAGGTGAGGGCTGGCAAGAGGATATTGACCTGTAACCAACAGCTGGTATGACTGGTAGAAAGCAAACTGAGCTCAGCTTGAATAACACATACCATACATGGCATTTTTAAAGTTTTGGGCCAGAAAAACTAAAAGAAATATAATTAATTATGTACAATATATCTCAGTTACCGTGGACCCCACAACAACAGAAGACCTGACAGGTGTGTGTCAAACTGGTCTTCCAAAGCACACTGATTGGACCCAATTAAATCACATAAACCAGAAAGTGTTTGTTGGCAGGATATATATGAATTCAGACTGGGACTAATGTTAAGAAATAAGCTAAAATGCACCAACACTTAATTTATGACACTGGAGAGGTTTAAAAACTGAAATATGAACAAATAATTGACAAAAAAACTAATTCAGACAAATATTAATACCTGGTTCTGGGAGCAAGAAGATCTTTCAGGATCCTGGTCTTTGGTTCTGGATATGTCAGCATCAGAAGACTCAGTGACAGTCAGTGGTCCTCCAACCTGAGGATGAGTTCAACATCATTAATGAGTAGTTGGTCAGCAGTAAATTACTTACATTCAGCACCAATAACCACAAGCATATACAAAATACAACAAGAAATGAGTGTGGAAGTATTATGGGACTAAAATTAATTGTTATTTTTGATAGGTTCAACTTCCCTCTGATATTTGTCATAAATATGTTGCCAGCTGTAGCACTGCTGTAACCATTACAGCCCCGAACAAGTAAAGGTGAAGGCTGACAAGAGGATATTGAACTGTAACCAACAGCTGGTATGACTGGTAGAAAGCAAACTGAGCTCAGCTTCAACAACACATGCCATACATGGCATTTTTAAAGTTTAAGGACAAAAAAACTAAAAGAATTATTGTTAATTATGTAGAATGTCTCTCAGTCACCGTGGACCCCACAACAACAGAAGACCTGACAGGTGTGTGTCAGACTGGTCTTCCAAAGCACACTGATTGGACCCCTTTAAATCACAAAAACCAGAAAGTGTGCTTGATGGCAGCATATGTATGAATTCAGACTGGGACTGATGTTACGAATTTAGCCAAAATGCACCAACACTTAATTTATGAAACTGGACAGGCTTAAAAACTTAAGTATGAACAAATAATGGACAAAAACACTAATTCAGACAAATATTAATACCTGGTTCTGGGAGCAAGAAGATCTGTCAGGATCCTGGTCTTTGGTTCTGGATATGTCAGCATCAGAAGACTCAGTGACAGTCAGTGGTCCTCCAACCTGAGGATTGAGTTCAACATCATTAATGAGTAGTTGGTCAGCAGTAAATTACTTACATTCAGCACCAATAACCATAAGCATATACAAAATACAACAAGAAATGAGTGTGGAAGTATTATGGGACTAAAATTAATTGTTATTTTTGATAGGTTCAACTTCCCTCTGATATTTGTCATAAATATGTTGCCAGCTGTAGCACTGCTGTAACCATTACAGCCCTGAACAAGTAAAGGTGAAGGCTGACAAGAGGATATTGAACTGTAACCAACAGCTGGTATGACTGGTAGAAAGCAAACTGAGCTCAGCTTCAACAACACATGCCATACATGGCATTTTTAAAGTTTAAGGACAAAAAAACTAAAAGAATTATTGTTAATTATGTAGAATGTCTCTCAGTCACCGTGGACCCCACAACAACAGAAGACCTGACAGGTGTGTGTCAGACTGGTCTTCCAAAGCACACTGATTGGACCCCTTTAAATCACAAAAACCAGAAAGTGTGCTTGATGGCAGCATATGTATGAATTCAGACTGGGACTGATGTTACAAATTTAGCCAAAATGCACCAACACTTAATTTATGAAACTGGACAGGCTTAAAAACTTAAGTATGAACAAATAATTGACAAAAACACTAATTCAGACAAATATTAATACCTGGTTCTGGGAGCAAGAAGATCTGTCAGGATCCTGGTCTTTGGTTCTGGATATGTCAGCATCAGAAGACTCAGTGACAGTCAGTGGTCCTCCAACCTGAGGATTGAGTTCAACATCATTAATGAGTAGTTGGTCAGCAGTAAATTACTTACATTCAGCACCAATAACCACAAGCATATACAAAATACAACAAGAAATGAGTGTGGAAGTATTATAGGACTAAAAATCTTTGTTATTTTTGATAGGTTCAACTTCCCTCTGATATTTGTCATAAATATGTTGCCAGCTGTAGCACTGCTGTAACCATTACAGCCCTGAACAAGTAAAGGTGAAGGCTGACAAGAGGATATTGAACTGTAACCAACAGCTGGTATGACTGGTAGAAAGCAAACTGAGCTCAGCTTCAACAACACATGCCATACATGGCATTTTTAAAGTTTAAGGACAAAAAAACTAAAAGAATTATTGTTAATTATGTAGAATGTCTCTCAGTCACCGTGGACCCCACAACAACAGAAGACCTGACAGGTGTGTGTCAGACTGGTCTTCCAAAGCACACTGATTGGACCCCTTTAAATCACAAAAACCAGAAAGTGTGCTTGATGGCAGCATATGTATGAATTCAGACTGGGACTGATGTTACGAATTTAGCCAAAATGCACCAACACTTAATTTATGAAACTGGACAGGCTTAAAAACTTAAGTATGAACAAATAATGGACAAAAACACTAATTCAGACAAATATTAATACCTGGTTCTGGGAGCAAGAAGATCTGTCAGGATCCTGGTCTTTGGTTCTGGATATGTCAGCATCAGAAGACTCAGTGACAGTCAGTGGTCCTCCAACCTGAGGATTGAGTTCAACATCATTAATGAGTAGTTGGTCAGCAGTAAATTACTTACATTCAGCACCAATAACCATAAGCATATACAAAATACAACAAGAAATGAGTGTGGAAGTATTATAGGACTAAAAATCTTTGTTATTTTTGATAGGTTCAACTTCCCTCTGATATTTGTCATAAATATGTTGCCAGCTATAGCACTGCTGTAACCATTACAGCCCTGAACAAGTAAAGGTGAAGGCTGACAAGAGGATATTGAACTGTAACCAACAGCTGGTATGACTGGTAGAAAGCAAACTGAGCTCAGCTTCAACAACACATGCCATACATGGCATTTTTAAAGTTTAAGGACAAAAAAACTAAAAGAATTATTGTTAATTATGTAGAATGTCTCTCAGTCACCGTGGACCCCACAACAACAGAAGACCTGACAGGTGTGTGTCAGACTGGTCTTCCAAAGCACACTGATTGGACCCCTTTAAATCACAAAAACCAGAAAGTGTGCTTGATGGCAGCATATGTATGAATTCAGACTGGGACTGATGTTACGAATTTAGCCAAAATGCACCAACACTTAATTTATGAAACTGGACAGGCTTAAAAACTTAAGTATGAACAAATAATGGACAAAAACACTAATTCAGACAAATATTAATACCTGGTTCTGGGAGCAAGAAGATCTGTCAGGATCCTGGTCTTTGGTTCTGGATATGTCAGCATCAGAAGACTCAGTGACAGTCAGTGGTCCTCCAACCTGAGGATGAGTTCAACATCATTAATGAGTAGTTGGTCAGCAGTAAATTACTTACATTCAGCACCAATAACCACAAGCATATACAAAATACAACAAGAAATGAGTGTGGAAGTATTATGGGACTAAAATTAATTGTTATTTTTGATAGGTTCAACTTCCCTCTGATATTTGTCATAAATATGTTGCCAGCTGTAGCACTGCTGTAACCATTACAGCCCCGAACAAGTAAAGGTGAAGGCTGACAAGAGGATATTGAACTGTAACCAACAGCTGGTATGACTGGTAGAAAGCAAACTGAGCTCAGCTTCAACAACACATGCCATACATGGCATTTTTAAAGTTTAAGGACAAAAAAACTAAAAGAAAAGTGTGCTTGTTGGCAGGATATGTATGAATTCAGACTGGGACTGATGTTACAAATTCAGCCGAAATGCGCCAACACTTAATTTATGACACTGGAGAGGCTTAAAAACTTAAGTATGAACAAATAATTGACAAAAACACTAATTCGGACAAATATTAATACCTGGTTCTGGGAGCAAGAAGATCTTTCAGGATCCTGGTCTTTGGTTCTGGATATGTCAGCATCAGAAGACTCAGTGACAGTCAGTGGTCCTCCAACCTAAGGATTGAGTTCAACACCCATATTCAGATCATTTTGATGACTGGTCAACACAAGTTATCATACATGAAAACTGAAATTCTATTCTGAACAATGCAAAAGTTAAATTAACCATTGGCAAAACACCAGTATTGGATTAATTATTTGGCATTCAAGAACTTAATTATAATAAACCTTTCTCCTCCAAGGCCAGTCAGTTCCTCCATAGTCATAGGTTATTTCTTCTCCAACATTAATGTCCCGCAGAGCAAAGAGACACAGGTGTGGTTTGCCTTCTGATATGACCTTCTTCATCTTGCAGTTTGGATGGTTGTGGTCATCATTGACAAGTCTTCCCAGACTGCCATCTTCTCGACCTGCATCAATACTTCAGAAAAGACAAATCCGTGATTAGGCTTGTCAATAATCCATCAGTATTTTGAAAAAGTACTTCAGATTATCTGAAGTGACTGATGAATTAATATCACACATTCGCTGCTTAACTGTTCAGAAATGTAAAATTCATGTAAGCCTTACCACCATGTTCTTTCTTGCCAGTGGAAGTCAAACATGAAGACCGTACATCTAACATGATATGTCCTCCTCCTCCGTTGAGATTCTTCTGAATTTATCAGTTCTCCTCTGTACTCCACCACAAAGTCTCCTTTATGGAAATGTGCCTTGGCAAACACCCCTCGACCTAGTGCACAAATACAGATACCACACTGGTTCTCACCCTAGAAGTTAGCGCAATGGACAGGGTATCATTAATAAAATCAAGTAACAAATATCAAAATGACACTAATATATGTTCAAACAGGTTTAAATTATTATTAGTACAAAATAATAATTCGTAATTTGGTTTTAGCATCCTTATGGCACACTATGTTGGTCAAAGTATTGTATAACCAATATAACTGGCCCAAAATAGTGGCAATATTGAAAATATTCAGTCAGGCCATCACAACAAAACTAGGCTAAGATGAACAAAATTCACCGCCTTATTTTATGCAATTATCCTTTTTATTCAATAAATCCCTCAGTCTTATCAAGAGGACTACATAAAACACCCATAATATCAAAACCAAATTATATCAGATTATTACCTTTAAAAGAGTTTATGTATTTCACTTCCAACTCTGCTGTCTTGTCCAGGGCCTTGGCAGCATGTTCTACTGCATCCGTTTTGGGAGATTTCCTGGGTCTCACTGCAGCCATTGATGATCCTATAATTACATATAGTGGCGTTTTAATGTAACCAGATACTCCACTCAAGCATACACTGTATTAAAAATATTTATATGGTAGGCAACTACATCGAAACATTGAGAGTACATTTCAGCAATAATAAGTGGCTTATCTCAGTTTCAGCCCAAGAAAATTTACAGATCCTTCAGAAAAAATAACCCTATTTAACATTAAATTGCCATGTGTCATTAAATGTCCTTCCTGGTCAGAATCAGACTTTCAGCTTGAACTTAACACTCAATCACCCAATGCTGGGCTTTTTTACTGGGGATAGTTGGCACGCTAAACTTGAAACTGTGTCACATTCATCACACTGTAATGTGGTTTATTGATTCAATTACTGATCAAACTCAGGTGGGGCACGTTGCTGCTACAGCTACCAGAGCCAATTAGCTAACACTAGCTTAATTAGTAACCTAGCATAACATCCCACGGTAGTAAGAGAAGCAATACACAAAGCCTGTTGCTTTAAAACTTTATAATGTGCAAAAGCATTGTAATAATTCACATTTGATTTCATGTTAAATTTAACAAAGTTACCTGGTTCATGTTCAGGTGAATGTGTCCTTTTTATCAATTAAAAAAACTCTTCTCTGATTTTAACCACATGCTAACATTTAGTGTGTTTAAAAAACACTTAAACCATATAAAATCTGCTCAAAAAGAAATCTTGATAAATGTAGGCATAACTTACCGTTTTATTAAGGCTCTCATTTCCATGTGCAGACATCAAACAACACACAAGTCCAGTGCTCCTCTCTCCGTAGCTCCGTCGTGTGTTGAGTAAGGGAGCGCTTGTTTTGTCTAGTGAGCACGTCCTGTAAGGGTGGTCATGCGATCATTGCCTAAGACTCCAATGTCCGCCCACCAGGCATGTCACTGTACTTGTATCAAGTGAACCCAAGCTGTCTTTTAATACAAACGAGGCTATTTATTCAGAAATAGATGATCAATTTGTATTTATTGATATAGGTTAACAAGATAACTTTTAACTCAGTTTCATTTTTAATATGTGTGATCACTAGTTTATCTTGTCTTAGTTTATCATAGCAGCTAATCAGTGAGGTTAGCATAAGCATGGCTATATTTTTAGCTTAGCGTTAGCATCTCCGTGCTACACATACAAACATAAAATGTTGCTAATTAATGTATTTACTGGCAACCCTTCAAAAGTTTAGGATCTTATGTGTGAATATTATGGACATAGTGCATTTAATATATATATGTTCAACAATTATTCATTGCTGATAGTATTGAGCCCCGTCTTTACAGTTAATTAATTCAATTACCTTTAAATTACCTTTGTATTAACAGCTAGCTAATCAAAGAGTTAGCCTCCGTTGAAGTCAGCTGCTTGCACATGCGCATTTAAGCCAAGTGTGTGTAAAGTGTGTGTAGAGGTAGTACCACCCTCTGCCATCAGGGGCCGGTACTGAGTGAGATCGTCTTAGCACACTTTAGCACACTAAGTTGGTAAAAGTGCATTGTGGGAAAAACTCTGAAAATTTCACAGGGCATTATTTTGACCCTCTTTTCACTGAATTTGAAGTAATTTTCGTGGGGTCCAGGGTTTGGGTCCCCACGAAAATTTTGGACCCCACACTGTGACTGTGCTGTCTGGCCGCGGGCCCCACCATGTGATAAAGACAAACACACACACACACACACACACACACACACACACACACACACACACACACACACACACACACACACACACACACCCACCCACACACACACCTAACACACACACACACACACACACACACACACACACACACACACACACACACACACACACACACACACACACACACACACACACACACACACACTTGACAACCTTAATCAACCTGTGTGAAGGAAACAGTCCAACAGAGGAAACTAAACACTTTATTTCTAAAATGTCTCACTAATCTGGCCTATCTACTGTAACTGTATATATAACTGTGTAACTGCACATTGCAACTCCCTCGCTTCACTCTCTCCTTCCAGGTGTGTAGGAGAAATAACCGTGGCCCCAGAAACATGCAAACACCCGACTAGAGCCAGAGTTTGTCCCTTCTGGGTTACTGTAAACATGGCGGACTCCATGGAAGGAACAAACACAGTGACTCTTACTTTCACTAATGAAAACATACCCATTCTTACTTTCTGTTTTCTTACACCATAAAGCTAATCCTCTCACGGCCCCTGACATTTCTCCGGTGGCCCCCATGTTGGGAACCGCTGTATTAAAGGATCTGTCAATCAGTCCGGGGCTGATATTTAGTGCCTTTAAGTCCAGATGTTGAGCTGTACCGCTCTGGAAAACAAGCCGAGTGTAAATCCTCTCACACTGACAGTCCTGACGGTGTGTGTGTGTGTGTGTGTGTGTGTGTGTGTGTGTGTTGTCTTTTGCGTGTGGTGCAGCAGCGACCGAGTGGGACTGAATCAAAGCGTTTGACTCCAGCTGCATCTCCATCTCAACCTGCTTCCTGTTTTCAAACATGTCCACCGTCGGCCAACTGGCTCTCCGTCTCGTCTGGAGAATTTCAGAAACATGGATTTATGACGTGATAAATTCTTCTGCTTCTTCCAGTCAAACGATCTGTGAGGGTGTGAAAGCGAGGTGAAGGTCTCACAGGTGTGTCTCATTATGTAGGAGTTCACTGCGGTTTCCCATAATGCAACTGCAGTGTGATGTTTGTATCCATCACATCACTTTATGACTTCACTCTCTGATAATTATTAGATACAGATTATAACCTTCATAGTTACAAGATACCACAGCCAGTAGTATAATATAACGTCTCCATTTTTAAATTCTTTGATTAATGTATTCGTGTTTTTGTAGTTTTTAAGGTTTTCAGGTGCAGTATCGATTATTTTAAATTCAGTTGATTCACTTTGTTTTTAAAGGTGTCAGATTCATGTATGCCGAATTAATCACAATCACAAATATCAATATTTACTCCAGATGAAGATATTTGAACACAAAAACATTATCGTGAAATATCTGAAGGCACGATTAGAAATCAATAAGTTGTTTTTATTTTTTCATTGAACTTAAGCTTTAGTCTAAAATGTGTCCATAATCATTCATTTCTATTTTTTTAATTTCTAAATGAATAAATTAAAGATTCCTTGTAACATGTAGGATGATTTATATTCAATATAATATTTCCTTCTTTGAGCTCCACTTAAAACATTATATAAGAATATATTCTTACTGGAATATAGGCGATAAGTCTAATATGTGTAGGACATTATTATATGTCTCACTCCCTCTTCATCTGAGTGTGTGTGTGTGTACAGCTACTACAGGTGATGTTCAGGTGTCGTACAAACATCAAGATTTCATAAAGCCAGAGGTGACGTCTTCAAATTACTTTGACTGTTTAAATATTAAAAGGAGAAACGTTTATAAAAACATATTCTTCCTGATAAATTATTTAAATGATAATCAGTTGCTATAAAAGTCGCTACAACAAACAACAGGTTGAAATATTAATAAAGATTCACAAATACATTTATTGCTGTAATTATAAATGTAAATTAACTAAATGTAATTACTACCGTTAATAAAGTTAATAAACAGTGTGTTTGTCCTCAGTGCTCTCAATATAGTTATTTTTCAGTCACACACACACACACACACACACACACACACAGGCTGCAGGTTCCTGTGTTACATTAGCGATGCATATTTCACTCACAGCTGTTTAAACCATCAGTGAGAACCTGAACATCTGGCTGAGACGGGAAACACATTTATTGGGGACACATGACTGCATCGCACACCCCCACGAAAGCCCCCCCCCCCATGGAAACACAGCTGTCAGGTTAATGGTTCCCAGGTGAAAGCCCCCCCCCACACACTCCCTGTTTACCTTTGTTTCTCTATCAAACAGAAAAAGAGCTCATTGTAGAGGTTACAATACTTGTGACGCTAACATTTATACCCTGAGTTTGTCCTTAAGGCAGCGCTGCGGCCCGTGTTTAGTTCTGTTTACGAAGGTACTTTAAGGATTAAAGTCAGAGAACAAACGTCTCCTGTCCACAGATTACATGGCCTGTAACCCAATCTCTGTAGGTATCCCTCTATCCCTCCAGGGCAGCATGTCCCAAAAATGTTTTCTCACTCACAGTGAGAAGAGCGAATATGTGCATAAATGAACGTTGCCGACCATTTTACTGCTGTTTCTGCGTCCTGTCATATTGTCTCGAACAGTGTTGTGCAGAATGTGTTCTTGACCCAAGACTTTATAAATGAGACCTAATGATGATAATGAGTTACTGTGACTGTAGCAGACTGTGTTTTAAAGTCTTCTGTGACCCACGTCTGGGTCACGATCCAGCGTAAGTCCACACACGGAGGTGTCGGGGTGGGTGGTTGTAAAATGACGTTGGGAGTGAGAATTTCTCCACTTTACATCCATTACCTGAAGCTTATCATTCATACGTTCCCTTTATTTTACTGCTACAGTCGAATTAGTTTCTTAACCACCAATGTCAGCTTTCAAAAAAAAAACAAATTAGTTCTGTGTGCTACCAGCCGTCATGTACAAGCAGATGTCAGTTATTTCCGTCACTGTCCGTCACGATGGAACAATCCTCTTCGTTTCATGGCGCCGGTTCCTCACTAAATTGGATCCATCCCATCACCAACCCTTTCAAAAGGTCATTTCTTCCTTTCAACTGCTTTTATTATTCACTCTAATCACCAGCAATGCTCTCGCCATCTCATGCATCATTACCAGAATTGGGAGGACGTTTCCAAACGACGAGCTCTGCCCATTACTGTCCATCAAATAAAACTCACCGCGCTGCAGCCGCCGCACTTGTATCCCCGTCCTTTTATTTTCCACTGCAGCTCCAACCGCCGTGACCACGTCCCCCGTTCCCCCGAAAACCATTTCATCTCCTCGCAGAGCTGCTCCATCATACTCAATTATTATCTGGAAACCAAACCACATCTGCATTAAATTCATTAAATGTGAAAATTACCTCGAGTTAACATCGATTAGACAGAATGACCCAGATACTGCAGAGTGTTTCATACACCACGGCACTGGTTGGCTCCACTCTTACTGTAACTATAGAAAGGTCTTCTCTATCAAAGGTCTCTTGGCTTTCTGAGAATTCAATGAGAAGATCGGTTGTTTTTTATTATTATTATCTGTTTTAAGCAAGACGCTGGAGGCAATTAGCATAGCTTAGCATAAAGACTAGAAGCAGGGGGAAACAGCTAGCCTGGCTCGGTCCAAACCTCCACAGATGATCATGTTGGGTTTTTTTTATCTGTACAAAAACAGAAATGTAAAAGTTTCTCAAAATGTCAAAACTATTTCTTTAAAGATTCATGTTCAGGGTTCAGGTCTTCGTGGCGAGCGGCTGTTGCATCGTCCTGATTTTGATGTGAGGAAACTCTAAATGAAGGGATTTCCTGTGGTGTTGTAACGTGTGGCGTGTCAGCGCTTCAAGTTAAAGATTGTTTGGAGATGAAAAGTTTAGTTCTAAAATTCATATTTCAACTGAGGAAAGATTTAGATTTTCCATCTTCATCCGTCCACCGGTGAGAACCTCAGTGAGCCAGTCTCACTCACAAACACTTATCGTTTGGTTGCCCGGCGACCTGGAAACCTGCCTGTGGAATGTTGGATTGTGGGAGTTGGAGGCGCTCTCTGACCCAGGAAATGGGGTTGGATGAGGTCACAAGCAGTAGCCGGGGGCAACGGTCCAAATAACAGCCTCAACAAACACTGACGGACACACGGACGTCACTGTTTAGAAAACTGTCACTCTTACATTGACTTGTTATTCCTACCACAATACTAGTTGTCTATTGTCACAGTCATCACTGCACAGAATCTGTTTTTCTTAAGGAAAGTTAAGAAAGCTAAATTCTTGTGCCAAGTTTTTGTTAATCCTGACTGGAAACATCACAAACTGGCATCATGGGATGTGCACGGAGGACTCTCCTCCTTTAAATTATTATTATTTGTTTAAATTTCTCTGTTTCTCAACATCATTGTAAATGAGGGAAACCTCAGTGATTCTTGAGACTTCATTCAAAGTTAATTCAATTTATTTTAAGACAAGGGCTGCGATAACATACAATGAACTGTTTATTACAACGTCACAGCAACGAAAGAGGAAAAAAGACCTGTTTGTGAAGACAAAGTGTGGTTTCCCTTCTTGCAGTGGGCCAACAACATCACCAGGAAGATAATCAATCAACAGTATGTATGACTGTTAAAGAGATTGTCGTTACCCTTTATGAGGACTTCTATAGAAAACCCTTAGATGTTTCTCACTATCTGTGCTCCTCCAGCTCCACCAGGCACAACAAGGTCCTTCTGATTGAGTCATTTTACAAAGAGCCTGTTCACTGGAAGGTTTCTCCCTGAAATCACAACAGATTTATTCATAACTTTAAATATAATTCACCAAAATGATCAAAATACAGTGACTGAGGAAGAAAACAGCACTCTGGGGGTAATTACAACCTCAATCTGTGTTCATACTGACATTAGTGTGCATACTTTCCCAGTGTAATCATACTACAGACTGAAAACCTGCTTAGAATTAAGGTGTAGTTTGGAATCGGGACGCAGGTTCAATCTCTTGCCGATGAACTGTGATGATTTTGTTCTATGGGGCAGGAAAAAATCAGACTTAATTTGCCTTTTAAAAGCCCCAGGAACAGATTAGCACCGATTTACACGCTCGTGCTGCCAGACATTCACTACCTTCTTTTCCACTGACTTTCTATTTCCCCATTTTTCTTTCTCTTCGTGTCTCATTAAATCCAGTTTTTTTTTTTCGTTTATTGCTCTGACAATAATATTCCACCTCAGCCAAAATACAGAATGGCGTCTTTGTGTTCCTCAGGCAGCAGCAGATAAGACACCTGCCTGTTGTTGGTGAAGACGATGGGTTTCCACACTATGAATCAGTCTGATCTTTTCACCGCTGCCAGGATTCAATTTCATGCGTTTATTTCCAGGTTGGAGGAAAAGTCTGGCTGTCAGGAGGTTTGAAGGTCCAGGTCCAGGATCAAACTGTCTCTGTCTGTGTCACGCTGTGCAGAGACGTTTGAGCTGGTAGAGGTCTGCAGTATAAGTTAATGACAAGCTAACAGTGGTGGAAGTATTCAGACACACTAGTAACAAACAGTAAGACAGAAACAAATTCAAACTCATTCAAACCAAAACCGTCTGTGTTAGTCTTCAACAATCACAAAAGCTGCACTGGCTGCAAGGATTAACATCAATGTTTCACCACTGACAGACTCAGATTGTTGTTCTTAACCACAAATTCCACTGGGCACGACTTCAGGTCTGAGATCCACGCGTCTTCAAACCCCACTGAGAGCGTTACAGAAGCCTATCAGAGCGTGTTGCTGCCCGACATTGTTTACTTGTGTATTTTGCCCTTAAAAAGGAAATAAAATTCTGTTTCTCTGTTTAAAATCTCCTCTGACATCTGGCCTGGTGCAACAACGTTGCTGTAGCATGAAAACTGATCCAGAGTCTGCACGCTCTATAAACAAACCACAGAGAGGCTGTGATAGCAACACAGAGGGAGTCCACTATATCTTTACATAGATAACAGCTGTTTTCTGCTATATTCATGTTCTAAATGATTGTTTTCATTATGGACTATATTAGTAAAATAAAACCTCGAGCCATTTAAAAGCACCTTTTAATTTTTAAACGTTTACATTCCCCTTGAAGCAAATTCAAAAGTGTATGTGTTATTTATATACATAACTAAATATATTAGGGTTTTTTCTTCATGTAGCATTAAGGAGCTGCAAACTTCCTTCATTTATTAATAACGACTAATAAAACAGTTGGCAATTCATTCTACCAGTGTCAGCTGTACTTGATATAAATGTTTTATATACAAATTATGTAATATATAATAAATTATGCTTTGTTCTAGATTCAATTACACAATAGTTTATACAATTATTATATAAAATGAACGTTCACTAGAATAAAGTATGTACATGTATGGAATAAAGAAGTATACACAATGCAGATCATCATACTTTGGGACGGAGATAATAAAAAATGACTTTTAATATAAAACCGAGCAGACGGTGAACTCTAACTCTTCCACAGTTACACCTGTTGAACCTTGTTATTTCTAAAGAAATAGGACGTAGTATTTAAAACGCAGCAATATCTCCATTAACAGCTTGTTCCTGGTGTTTCCTCCGCTCAGTGAAGACGGAGATCTCTCTGACATTTTTCCTCCCTCTACATGTGAACTGTAAAGAGCCGTGAAGAGAGAGAGAACAAATTATACGACCCACATATGGAGGTTCTCGTTTGTTTGGACTGATCTCAGAGCTGCTGCTGGCAGAGGGAAAGGCCTCTGGCTGTCAGCACCATCGGCCTGGAGTTTACTTTGGCTGTTGGATGGCAACGTCCATATATTATTTTACTTTTACCACACAGGTGGTGGAGCCTTAAGGGACGGTGACCTCAGCTCTTCAGTCCATTCAACACTTCGGTGCAGAGTGAGATTCCTGTCTGCGCTCCAGATTTGTTCTTCAGCCATCCAAGAAGATCTTCGTCCAAAACGTCCACTTATAAACCGAACAGAAAACTCTATTGAAATTTAACATGTTAAAAGCATCACGTGACCTTCACTCTACTGGACAAACGTTGAGTTTCAGCCACAGCGCTCTCGCTCAATACTGGACTGCTGTCTGTTTGTCACTTATGCTTCATTCTCACGTAACACCAAATTACTCCCCCTCTTCCACAAAGGTAAAAACAAAGTCTGTATTTTGTTGGAATTTACTTTCATTCTGGCTCCTCGGTTGCCGGAGCTGCTAATGCCCATTCCTGGAAGCTGTGACCCACTCGCATCAAACAGGCAGGAAGTCAGACACAGAGACATAGAGAATACACAAGTAAACAACGTCAGGCAGGCGACACGCTCTGAAGACGCTTCTGAAACGCTCTCTGTGGGATTTGAAGATGCACAGACGTTATAAAGCCGTGCCCGGTATGGTTTCTGCTGCTGTGTGAGGCTGCAGGCTGCCTCATGTTGAACGTTATGTTGTCCTTGGTCAGTTACCGTATCACATTTTGGTAAACTCACCTTTCAACCTCTTGTTGCAGATACTTTACTTCCTGTCCCTGTGTGTTTCCCGCCTGTGTGATTACCTACCCTGCCCCCATTAACCTTCCTCTCTTTGTGTATTTAGTCTTTGTGCTCCCTGTCTGTCAGTCTGTCTGAGCTCCTTGTAGTAAGTGTTCCTGCATTGTGTGTTCCTAGTAATCTCTCCCAGCCTATTTGGAAACCTTTGTCTTTGTGGACTGTTGATCTGCGTACCGAACCTGTTTTTGTAAAGTAAAGACTTCAGTTATGTTGAGTCCTTTGTCTGGTGGCTCCTGTGTGATAAACGACAGAATCATCTGTGTCAGAATGCATGAAAGTTAGTTGTGTTGCTGAAACTGTGACGGTTGCTCTGTGCTGGAAGGAGCAGAAAAAAAGGCCCTTGAGAATATCACAAATAAGTTGTTACGCTCAGCTTGGGTGGAAAATTAACAAACTTGGTGAATAAATGATTTTGTAGATGAAAACATCAGATCTCTGTGGAGCGATGACTGTAACCTTCCTCACGTTAATACATGAAACTATAAATATCTGATTTTCATCAAATCCTGATTTACTGACGTCACCTTGTTGTGTCCTCTTCTTCTGCAGTGGTTTAACAGCACCGACTGGAGAATTAGCTCCAGATATTTATCTCATCAACCAATAAACTCACATCCAGCAGTGGATAGAACATTAATTATTACATTAAGTCTCGTTCTCTTTGGGATTTTCTGGAAATTCATTTAAAATTTTCACCACATTTTAATGGAAATTTTGTTAATGAGACGTAATGAGAAGTTAAGGTGCAGTATATATAGAGACACTGCTGCTCACCAAATAAAGGATGGTTGGAGGGGCTGGAGATTCAATATGTAATGATAGAAAAGATATAATGCACTGATTGCAGTGTGCAGATGCTTTCTATCATCTACAATCACTGAATGGTAAACGTGTCTCAGCATTTATATTCTATAAAGAATTGCTTTATTTTTACTGCATATTTCTTTGTATCTATGTGAGACCATAGTCAAACTGATGACAGTGGTTCCGTTGCTAGCGTCTCTCACTGACAGATGTTGATGTAAAGAGCAGAGGGTGATCTGTTTCCTCACATATGCTGTTGTTTACTTGTGTATCTGTTTATTCCTTCATCGTTTTGCTCCTCGCTGGCCTCGGTTTCGTTCCGGTCTTCACATAACGACTTGTTGGAAACGCTGACAGAGTAACTTGGAAACTCAGGACGCTGCGTTGTTGCTGAGCTCAAGTACGTTGATGAGTTTTTCATCTGAGACCTGGGAGACGGACGAAGACGTCAAACACAAACATGGCCGTCCTCAGCACGCGGACCGGCACTCGGCTCCGAGTGTCTATAAAAGACTTTTATTCAGGAAAAGACAAACTGTTCTCACATATTTATAACAGCGACTGTTAACCTGCTCCATCTTTTTCCATTTCAGAGCGTTTGCTACAATGTGAGACTCTCTGCAGCAGACTGGCTTTAAAGAGATAAATCAGCTGACACTCTAGTGCCCTTGAGCTAAACATCTCCATCTTCACTTATTTTTAAAGACCAAACATTAAAGATGCACTCTGACAGTCGCTGTTGTTGCTGCTCAACCTCTGAAAATCTATATTGATTATATTGCGCACTGTTGAAAAGGAACTTTAAGATCTCTGGAGATTGACTTGTAACCTTGAGATTGTTGATATTTTTCCACAATTTTGCTTCCTAAGTCCTCAGACAATTCTCGGCTCTTCTTTCTCTTCTCCATGCTTGGTGTGGCACACACAGGCACACAACACAAAGGTTGAGTCAACTTTTATACACTCTAACTGGCTTCAGTTTCGATTTCTATATTGCCAGCACCTGTTACTTGCCACAGGTGAGTTTAAACAAAGATCACATGCTTGAAATGAAATGATTTACCCACAGTTTTAATAGGGTGTCAATGATTTTGTCCAGTCGATTTTTGGAGTTTTGTGTAAAATGATGTCAAATTTGGCTTTTTTCTTCTGCTTTTTTGTGTTGTCCCAATGCACTTAAAGGAAATAAACGTGTGTATACCAAAGCATTTGTAATTGCAACACTTTTCTGGGAGAAATGGTCCATTTTCTGGAAAGGTTCCAGGGGTACCAATACTTTCGTCCATGACTGTATATATACATATATGAGTTTAATGAATCCATACGTATTAGGGATTAAAGGCCAAGATATTTGACCTCTTCTGCTTTAACTAAACCCAGTGGTTTTCAAATGTTTTTCATTAATATTTTTCCAGCCAAGTACCCCCTGACAGCATGAAACATTTGTGGTAGGAAAACAAAAAGGTGTAAAGTAAAGAGGTAAAATACAGTGCTGCACCATCAGGGTCTGTTAAAAACACACAACGCGGCCGTATGCAGGAGACAGAGTGTGTTTGACCACCGAGTACTGACGGAAGTATTTCATTGAATTAGATAAAAAGTTGATTGTTCTGTTGGTATCCAGCTCCCTTCGCTGTCAGCCACTGGCACGCTGTCAGAACCACGATGTTTATTTGCTTGTTTAGTGAGACTCCAACCACTGCAGCACGTTTATAACGGAAAATACCTTCACATACACATAATGTACTCTCGTTCCCACACATACACCTCCACATATACAGCCTCTCTCAGGCTGCTTCTGATGAGGTCATCAGGTCCAAACTGCTGACAAAACCTCGGAGCCAAACAATTTCCTTAATAGCTGTTTATAAAGAGATAATTCTCCTAATTAAAATAATAAACAGCGATTAAAAGATGGTTAAGGGAGAGTTTGTGGCCTGGCTGCCTCTTTTATTTCTCACATGTAGCTGTTATTTTTTTGTTATTGTTGTTTTATTCAACGCAGTCGCAACAGAAAAGTTGTTTGTGTGAAAATCATGTTCATGTGCAGCTTTAAATCTCCCAGAGTGCTACTGTACTTCCTGCACTGTTTGAGGCTGCAGCAGCTTTTGGCCCTCCAACAAAAACTCTAAATCTGATCCTGTAACTGAGACTCGCTGGTGTAAATCTAGACCTTGTTGCTCCTGCGGGATGCAGACCGCAGACTTACGAGCTCCGAGGAGGTCGAGAGCGGCATTAAAGCTGCCATCACGACCGTCGTAAGTTAGAAATATCACCAAGATCTCTCCAGCATGTTAACTTTATATTAAAGGAACTATAGCGTTTTTCTGCAGCTCAAACCTTCAGTGCAGTTAAACTTTTCTACTTTAACATTAACAGCTTCACAACCGTTGAGAGCGGACGGTGCCTCTGTACGACTTTTGGTTGGACGTGTGCTGGACTCGTTTATGTTGAAAAGTCAACCACAATTTAAAGATAATTAAAAGAAAAGAGATATATAATAAAAAGTTAGCTAATCCAGCTATCTAAAAATATGTATGTAAAATAGTTCATTTGTTGTCATTCTACTAACATTACCTTTGAGATGTAACTGCTAACGACTGATCATTATTTAGCTCAGTGTTTCTCTAATGAGGGCGCATGTACCCCTAGGGGTACTTTGGAGTACTGCAGGGGGTCTGTGAGATTTAAAAAAAGAAATTTAATTTAAAAAATAATTAGTTCAATAAAAGTTACGGTTGTGGCGTTCCTACGTCCATCGGGAAGTTGGTGCTCAACTCTCATTGGAGGTCAGAGTAAAAAGGGGTGGGACTTAGGAAAGGTTAGATCTGCTCATAAACGTCTGTCTGTCTGTCTGCTTTCATTCTTACATCGACTCTGAAAGTGAACACACATGTTCTTAAACCAGCAGTCACAATTTTGAAATGAATAAAAAGCCCGACAGTTTTTTTTAATGATCTTCCATGAAGAACGAGGAGTGACAGAGAGAGAGAGCGAAAGGGCGAGAGACATAGAGAGTGAGTGCTCTCTCACCGGCGTCTGTCAGCAGCTGCAGATTTAAAGGCTGCTGAGGAGGAAAACAATCATTAATACGGAGCTTTAAAACCAGACAGTGAAGTACACACCATGACTTCATCTGACACACACACACACACACACACACACACACACACACACACACACTCTGTCTGCCAGGGAAACTCATCAATGAGTTGATTACTAATCCTCAGTATGATATCATGTCCTAACTCTTGTGCGTGTGTGTGTGTGTGTGTGTGTGAGAGAGAGAGAGAGAGAGAGAGAGAGAGAGAGACACACAGAGAGAGCGAGAGACACACAGAGAGAGACAGAGAGAGAGAGAGAGAGAGTGTGTGTGTGAGAGAGAGAGAGAGAGAGAGAGAGAGAGAGAGAGAGAGAGAGAGAGAGTGTGTGTGTGTGTGAGAGAGAGAGAGAGAGAGAGAGAGAGAGAGTGTGTGTGTGTGGAGAGAGAGAGAGAGAGAGTGTGTGTGTGTGTGTGTGAGAGAGAGAGAGAGAGAGAGTGTGTGTGTGTGTGTGAGAGAGAGAGAGAGTATGTGAATTTCTGAAATTAATTTTGTCTCCAGACGTTTTAATGGTCGCTCCGCAGTGCTGTGACCTTTGACCTTGTTCACTGTCTTTTTCCTCCAGTGGTGGAGAGTAACTAAGTACATCTACTCAACTACAGTACATAAGCACAATATTAAGGTACTTGTAACTTGTGAATGATCACTTTCTGTTATATTGTACTGCATTACATTCACTGATCAACAGATAAATTATGATGTAATAATAAAACTTTATTGATCCCTGAAGGGAAATACAAAGTCACTAAAACGAGCTCCAGATTCAGCAGCTGCAACATTAAAGTGACAAACACATTAATACATCAATGATTAGAATACAGTAATATATCTGATTCTGAAACATTCAGCACAATGTATATTTTGATGCTTGGTTTACATCAGTACCAGAACGAGATGTGAGTGTTACTTTACTTCCAGTTACCACACAGAGTTATCTATCTGAACAGCTGTGGACTCTGAGACATCCTCATTCTGCAGAATTTATCCAATATAAGAATAATTAAATAAACAAACAGGATGAGAATGAATCAGTGAACCATATGAACAACAGATATAAAGCACTTTTCTATATTCAGATTTAATTCAACCAGCTAGTTCATTTTAACATGTTTGAGTTTAATAAACGTTGTAAATGAACATTGTAAACATTATTGTGTCATATTTCATAATACTTCCTAAAACTACATCATTTACTACATATATTGGGATTTTTATGATCCATTCTGTCCTCTTCCAGACCTCCATGCTGGTGTTTCTGTGTCTCTGAATTTATTTATTATATCTACAGCTTTCTTTATATTTTATAATCTCTATATATAATCTATAAAATAATCAGATATTGTTCCTCATGCTAGAAGCGTTATATAAACACAGTTTCTCTTCATTGTGTGCTCTTTTTGCTCAGAGTGGCTGAGAGCAATCGGACCAATATAAGAACAAAACATCTTGTTTTCAGTCCACAAATATTTTGTCCAACACAAAGAAACATGATTTAATATCATGTAATCAGATCAGATATGTTTTAGAGTAATTATAGTAATGGGATTATTAAATTAGTGGGCTAATGAAATCCTTTTGCTCCACTGGTTCTTAGTAAAACTAGAAAAACCCTGGGATGATACTGGAGGACATAAGGAGTATTGTATATAATGTGATGTTATTGGGTTGTCCGTCTGTCCGTCCTGGGAGAGATATTCCTCCTCCGTGGCTCTATTTGAAGTTTCTTCCACTGTATTCTGGGTTTTTTAGGGGAGTTCTGTTACCTGAATCGAAGGTCTGAGTACAGAGGGAGATAAAGAGGCAAACTGTGATTTTTTTGTAGAAACAAAAAGAAATTAGACTTGCCATAAAATATATGATCCTGTAGGTCCGTCCACTCTCGTCAGTTTAAACAGTTTTCACTAAAGACGGTGAAATGTGCGTCTGTCTGTCTGTCTGTCTGTCTGATCTACAGTCTGCAGCGTAATGTCGCCCTCCAGCTGCTCAACCAACCACCAGCAACAAGCAGCCTCAGATATTCTGGAGTAAAGCTCCGGATTCACCAGCTGCAACATTCAACTGATGAATATATTAATGCAGTGGCTTTCAAACGGGGGTCCGGGGACCAACAGGGGTCCTTGAGTGGGTTGTAGGGTGATTTGTATTGATCCTAGTTTGATTATTGATTGACTATGAACACTTCTGTGGTCTAATGTGAAACTATTATGTAAAGTTTGGGAACCTCTGAATCACCCAAGTGATGAAAACAAACTAATTTCGAGAGATATCTGCAGACTACATTTAGCATGCAGGAATAAAATACAACTTTATTTTGTAGAGTTTCCTCCTGATGTTTTTAAGCAGCACTTTACTTTGCAGCTGCAGGATCACATTACCTTCACAAACACATGTTAAATACCTGCACACTGCTACAGGAAGGGTCTTCCTCAGGTAAAGGACACCTGTACATACAGAGGAGCAGTGATACCCCCGACCCAGTGGCCTCCACCCTCCGGTCTCCTCAGGGACGGGTATTAACTGCAGCTCTCTGAGCTCCAGGCCGAAGTCTTTAAACATTTACAGCTCCACAGTTAGACTAAAGGTGAGCCTGAGAGCTGACGGCCTCAGGTGGTCTGCAGCGGTGTCATGTGGTCTCTGTCAAACGTCCATCAGGGGTATCTTTTCATTCGAGTTTAATCACCTGACAGTAGCCCAGAACGGACAAACCAAACCAAAGAAACGGCCTGTTGCATTTTTTTTGAGTTTCATGGTCACCAGAGTTTCTTCTATCTGTGCAATCTGCAACTTTACCACTAGAGGCCACTAAATCCTACACACTGGTCCTTTAAAGTTCAGACTGCAGGCGAAGGAGAAATAAATCAGATATTTTTGCTCATATGTGACTCAGAGAACATGTGAGCAGCATAAATCACTTAGAGTCTGTCTATATAATTCTGATGTGGGAGCCGAACCAGTTCCCAACCACATAATAAAAAAATATCCAGTTGGAGAACAATGAAAAAATCAAACAAACAAATGCCTCTTTTAAAGGGTATTAAGGGACAATAATAAGCCTTTAGTCAGCGAGTAAACCGACACTGACAATCTAACTTTCAATCAGAGACAGCGGCTCCATCCCAACAGAGCTCAGAGAGTTTCTGTCCGGCTGTATCAGTTCCTCTCTCTATCCACCCTGATAGAGAGCAGCTGTTGTTGGGGTGTCGGTCTGAGGGATCCTCTGATCGACCCAAAGGACTGTTGAGACTGAGATACAATGACAACCAACTGAATACTGCTCCCCTCTCTAAGTGTTGGGTTCTGGGCTACTGTACAAACATGGTGGTCCAAAATGACACCCTCCATTCACAGAGCTGAACACTTACTTTACTTCTTGTTTTAACTGACTGCAGATTGATTTTGTCTCTAATTCCTGGACAATGATTAATAGAAAGAAAACTATTCCTTTCTATTCTTCCTTAACAGGTATTGCTCGGCCTGCTAACAATGTTGGTGAGTGTGTAACAAACAACAGGAGCACTGAGCGTTACTTTATTATATCTTTATCAAAGTCAACGCTTCATTTCATACAAACATAAACGGCAGCAGTTCAAATATCATCAGAGGGAATTAGAAAGATTTATTTACATATTTATGATTTTTTTTCCATTTTAAAAAAAAAAACAAAAAGGACAAAAAGGCGTATTGTATCGTATTTACATGGTTACCTTTAGTCACCACAGGGCACATGCGTTCACACACTCAGCTGTGTGTTTATACGGCGGAAAGTTAAAGGAGCCAGAAACAAGCTGAAGATCTGATATCTCCACTCAGAGGTCAGTGGTTCTTAACTGGATCTCAAACTAAAATTCTGGCTCACAATCACATTTTACTTGTGCTGAGTTTGTGTTTCATATCGCGTCTTTAACACAAATTCACACAATAACAATTTAAATCAAACAGTATCTGATTCAACTTTGAGTTCTTGTTTATTATTCATTTCAGCTGTAAAGCATCTATTAGTTCATTAACTGATTGAAAATTAATCTGCATCTATTCTGATAGGTTCACTGGTGGTTTCTGCTCAAAAGTGAATATCTGCTGGTTTTCTGCTTCGTCTTCACAAAATCAACACGTTAAAGCTGCAGCAGGGAACTTTTATAATAAATAAAATAACCCTTTTTACTGAAAATTTCACAGCATCCTGACAGCAGAACGTGTGACAGATAATTTGTGAAACTATCAGGTTCCTCTGGCTCCTCCTAGTGGCTCCTAATGGCATCTGCAAGAATCCATCACCTGAACAAAAACAACCAATCAGAGCCGAGAGGACAAAAAGTTTGTTTTTTTTAAATAATAGTTGTTTATTGCAGCTTTAATAAATGTAATTTAAATTTAAGTTTAATAATTGTATTTATATATTTTCTTACATTTATGACTAGGGATGCACTAATAGCATTACCGTGCTAACAATGACTTTGAAAACATGTTTTATTTATATAATTTGTAACAAATTAAATTGCTAATGTTGTTAAAGTTGCTTAAAATATCTCTGAACTAACGTTAAGGTTAAGTGGTATAAGTGTATCAGCAAAGTGTCGGTACATAGTTAGTTACAACCTAAATTCATCTGCTAACCGAGAAAATAACCGACAAATTAATTGATAATAAAAGTAACGATCTGTTGCAGCTCACTTGATACCCAACTACAGACAATGTTACATTTCCTGCATCGTTTAAAACAGGGAGTAAAAAGGTTTTTCAGTTAAGAACCACAAACCAGACGGGAAACGTTGATCTTTACGAACTTTAACCAGAAAACAAACAGTGGTGTTTTATAAGAACGTGACTCTGTGAACACAACAGTTCACTTCATTTTTTTTTTTTACCATCTTTGCATTTTTCTTTACACAAAAAGTAACAAATTCAAACAGTATAAAAAATAATAAAAAAAGGAAATTGTATTCATATTTTTACATTTTTCTTCAGACACAAATGATGAGCAGCAGGCTGGAGACGACAGACGACAAAGCACTTCACACACTAAAACACAAAAGGAAACAAACAGAGAGCGACTGGAGCAAGAAGACATCATCATCATCATCATCATCATCATCTCCTCTGGTTTTACAGGAGCAGGGTCGGGGTTCTGCAGGCGGTTACATTTTTGGATCTGCTTTCAAGTTGGTAAAAAAGTTAAAGGTACTGCACGGAGCTTTTAAACAAACAAGAACGTTTGTGAAAAGATTGGATATTTCTATCGGACTCTATCGATCGGCTTCCCCTTGGAATCAATGAAACGTGGCGGTAGACACACTACCGCTTTTGTCCACGGGGGCGCCAGAATCAACATAACATGGAAGTTCCTTGTAGGGGCTTTAAAGTGATAGTCGGACTGACACCACTCTCATGTCTGTACAGTAGATGTGATGCCTGTTAGCTTAGCTTAGCATAAAGACTGGAAACGGGGGAAACTGCTAGCCTGGCTCTGTCCACAGGAAACAAAATCCACAGACAAACGGCTAAAATCTTATTCTCATTAACTAATTAACAGGTTATCTCTCGTTAGATTCATCTGTGCAAAAAGTGTAAAAACAACAATTCACCGTTTTACTGAGGTTCATGTGTCAGAGTATTTCTTAACTTTCAGGAAAATGGTGAACTTTTGGCGGGCAAACCAAGAAGTGCATTTAAAAAACCTCCAACTATTCTCTTACTGAATCTCGTTTTTCTCACACTTTGTATTAACAAATACAAAATATTCAGGTAGTTCTTTTACGATACGGCAAATAATTAAGTGGTAAACCTCAAATTTTAATTCTTTGATTGTCAATCTTTGCTTTTTGTTGCTTTAAACCTGTGAACTCTGAAGAGGGAACTGAACTGTAGTATTTTACTTCCATAAAGTAGAGGAATTAAAGAGGTGACACCCCAAAACCACTGGATCCTACATTTCCCATAATGTAACTCAACAGCTTCTTCTGATAAATGGACGCATCTTTCAAACTCTAAGGCTGGAAACTGACACGAGTGGCAAAGACAGAAAGACAAGATAAGGAAGACGGAAATAATCTGAAACATTGTTTTGGTCAGAAGAAAAAGCAGAAAGTTCGACAATTTTTTTACAATAGAAAATATTACATCGTCTGCAAAGGCTCGATTATTATCTTGTTTTGGCAGTAAAGATCTTTTCTGGGAAGGTTTCAGTAATTTTTTTACAACCAAACTGATCATATAGTGTCGTTACAGGAGGAACTGTAGTTTATTCTGTACAATAAAAAAAATCTGCGTATTAATTTCATAAATATATCAGGACAGAACATCCTGAGTTATGAGCGAGTGAAGCTGGTTGGTCCACTGAACGGAACACAAGAATAAAAAATATAAAAATTCAACATCAGTCTGTTTTTCCCCAATGCCTCATTATTCCAGGACTTTATTCTTTTTTTATTGTTTGACTTTTTGTTGTCAAAAGACAAAAGAAATAAAAAAAATATAAAAAGTGACAAACAAAATATCTACAGTAAACACTGATATTTACAGATATTAAATAATCCTCCATTCAAAACAACAACAGGAATTCTCTTCAAAAGAAAATAAACATGAATAAATCTGACGGATGCAACAGGAAGTCAGATCTGAAGTGGTCCTGGGAAGAGTCCATGAGCAAGGCACTAAGACTTTTTATTTTAACCTCCGTATTCTAACATATTACATTATGATAAACATATAATCATTTATTATTATTATTATTTTATTATTATTATTATTATTATTATATATAATCTCTCCTGGGCTCAGCTGAGTTGATCTTGATAACAGATTTGTGGAATGATGCCGAACATTTTTCACTTCCAGCTCCGTCTGTCTGTCTGTCTGTTCGCTTATATCTGTTTATATTTTGGTAAACTGGCGACTTTAAAGTACGCCAAACGATCTATTAGCACTTCCTGTTTGCAGTGTACCCATGAATGTTCAAATCACTGGATTACTCTGATACTGAAGAAAAGTGTCCAATGATCCAATGTTTCCAGTGGTTTCTGAGCAGATTAATGGACGGTTATCTGTGATGGACGTCAGAGAGAGTGATATTGTTGGAAAGTGTGAGTGACACTGGGTCTGAATATGTGTCTGTGTGTTGATATTTGACTGAGTTGCTTCTTTTTCTGATGATAAACAAACTAATTAATCAATTGTCTAATTGTTTGTATTCTGAGATTTGTTTTACACTGTAAGCTGTTGCAGCTCCTCTGAGATGTGTGAATAAAAACCACATGAACAAAAACCTGTAACTCAAAATGTTCAGCTGCCAGGAACTGAAATAAACTGATATATTATAATAAGCTTCGGCTGTATGTTAATTAATTAAAATAAAAGACGTATTTGAGGTCATTTAGTCTCCATTTAAAGTTTGTAAAATGTCCTGCTCACTACACAATTCTTTGATAACAAACTTTAAGGGATCCATATTGTAAATGTTTATTTTATATGATCCTTTAATAAATAATAAAGACTGATATTTAGTTTTCTGTCTCGTCCTCCAGAAGCAGAGGATCTCTCCTTCCAGCCAACTTTTAGATCCGACTTCAGGCAGCAGCCGTCAGTCCTGATACCGTACTCTCTACATGTAGTCTAATTCCCACAACAACACAAATATACAAATGCAAACACCACAGAAACCACGACTGAGAGTGGGAGAGTCAGGAGGAGGAGCAGGACCTGCTGGAGCTGCACAGCTACGAGCTCCATGATTCATAAACTGGGTTATTGCTGATTTCACTCTGACGGGCAAAAAGGGCAGAAAAATATGGATCCTGATCTCTGGAGAGGTTTTAAACCGTAACTGTGCAGCCCGGTGGCGCCACCTGTGGGCCGAGCCGGGTGGTGGACCGCCCGACAGCTTCCTGTCTCTGCACTTCATTCAAACATTGTCACTGTTAAATATTAAAACGCAGCACTGGTTCTAAGTGCAGTGTGCTGCCGTGTCTGCATCCCACTTTCATTTCTACCAATATATTCTTATATATTAGGACATTATCTTCTACCGGAACGAGGACGTTGTGTTTGGCGACAGGAACTTTTTGTTGTTTTTCAGGAAGAAGAGACGTGTATGTGTTACCTGTCGTTGGGATGATGAAGTCATTTTTAAAGATATCCGTTTTTATCCTTCTCTTCTGTCCAAATCACCATGGCAACGCCTCATCAGACCCCTTCTGATTGGCTGATTAAAAATTCCGCTGTCCGTCGGCGGGCGGGTAAAGGTTGCTGCTGAGGCGATGGCGAGGATGGTGAGGAGGAAGAGGAGGGGTGATGATGGTGGCGCCCTCGCAGCGAGGTGTGGTTGCCGTGTTGATGGTGGGAGTTATGGTGGGAGGAGGGGGGAGGCGGAGGGGGGTCGCGGAGAGACGGCGGGACGGCGGAGGACTTGATGGGGACGATGCGGGTGTCCATGACCTCGCAGTCCACCTGCATCATCATCTCGTAACCCTGAGAGGAGTTATACAGACTCTCTGAGGGAGGGGGGAGAGAGAGTGAGGGGGGATGTAGGTAGAAAAGGGGGGAGAGAAAGGAGGTGGAAAAAGTGTTTGGAGGGAGAGGCAATTAATAAATATAAGTATACAAGAACAAATATATCATGTCTTTGTAAAAAAATAAAAAATATATATATACTTTGCTAAAGGAAATATAAAATGATATGGGTGAAACCAAAAATTAGTTAGTAGTTGCAGTCTGAGCTCATATGTGAATATTAAACATCTCTGCAGCTCTTATTTTGAAAGGACAGGCTGTGATGTGTTTAATAATCAGACTCACCGTTCACAGACATGGCCGGCATCACCAGAGACATTTTAGGCCTGCTGGTTTTATTGTGACTGATGGCCGGTAACAGCAGGTGATCCTGTAGAGACACACAGGAGACACGTTAAAGTACAGGGTGCTTGAATAAGTCTCCAACCAACCACCAACCAACCAACAACCTTTACTGAGATCAATCTACAGCAAACACACGGAGGAAGGTGAGCACAAGAGAGAACACAGACAGCTCAGTTAACTGTCTTTCTGGTTTGTCAGGACTGAGCTGTGGAGCAACTCCTCGTACCCGTCTGAAAGAGACGACGTAGAACGTGTCCTCTCTGCGGTCGATGGCGTCCAGGAAGTCGCTGTAGGTGACCTCGGGACCAGGAAGCACCTGCAGCTGACTGCACACAGAAACAACAAGTTCAACCCCATTATTAACCTTCACTGCACAGAACCACAGAAACACGACTTGTGTTGTTTCTCAGTTTCTGTTCGATTTCAGTTTCACAGCAGTTTGCATTTCTGACAACTCATGTAATGACTGAACGAGCTCTTTAAGGGGGAATTACAGAATATCTTTCATATATTTTCAGATGTGTGTTGTTGCTGAGTGTAACCAACCTTTCTATGGAGCGGTGAGTCTGGATCGGCAGGTATCTGGAGAAGTTTGTCTTCCTCAGCTGAGCTTTCTGCAAGAGAAAAGACAGAAACAGGATTAATATGAAACCTTGATGATCTCTGATAATGTGATTAGTTTAAGTTCTGAAGGGAAGAGAACATAAAGTAGAACTAGAACATAAATAAAGTGTATTTAACCCATCTTATATAGACTATATGTATGCTTTTTTGTTGACTGGACCTGAGCGATTTTGGCCTTCTTGGCGACTTTTGGTTTCCCTCCGGACTTCTTCCTGTCGATCTGGTGCCGGTGGACCCAACCTCTGAGCTCATCTGCCAGCCTGAAAAACACCAACAGCTCAGCTTAGACAGAGATCAACATTAAACTGAGACTACAGAAGTTGTATATGTATTCCTGACTGCTAATGGATGGATGGATGGAGGACAGGAAGAGCCAGCAGAGGTTGATTCAGTAAATAAATCATTTTCTAGTAGAATTTTAATCTTAGCTTCTCATTTGTTAACTTATTTAATTTATTAATATCATATTAAGTTGCTCATTCCTAACTGCCAGCTCCTTACATCATCATCCTGTACATTTACATCTAACTTGTATGGATGGACAGAAGGAAGGAAATAAGGAAGGGTGGAAGTTTAATATTTTATTGCTGATGTGTAAATGAACCAATAAATGTTTATTGTCATTAGAGGAGAATAAAAAGTTTGGTTAAGTTCATTCTGAGTCTGAAGAGGTGAATGAGGGTGAGGAGGAGATGAAGGAGGAGAAGAAGTAGGGAGGGAATGAAAAAGAGGTTTTAGGGACTGACCTGAGAGATTCGGAGCGGTTGAACTGTCTGCAGTCTGAGGAGGAGAAGTAACGATCGATGTCCTGCAGCACCAAGTCCTTCATGTCACTGAACACATCGCTCAGGTTCCTACACACACACACACACACACACACACACACACACACACACACACACACACACACACGCACACGCACACGCACACACACACACACACACACACACACACACACACAGTGAAAAGAGAAACCATCAGTAAGTAAATCACTGTGTGTGTGCAGCAGGTGACAGTTTGAGAGCCAGTTACGTTGGCCGCTGTAAACATGTTTGTCTGCATTGCCGATGGTGTGATCACCTGTGGAGGGAAAGTGATTATCTGTGAGTGCAGTGGAACGTGTTAGAGAGAGGCTGGAGTTGCTTTCATCAATCATTCACCGAGCTCTGGACGGTGTTTACTGGTTCCCTCAGCTCCTGTTTAAAGCTCCTCAGTAGAGAATCAACACTTTCCAGCATCGGCTCTTAATTAACGGCATTATCTCCTCTGTGATCATTTACAGCATCAGTCTGCAGCTCTGAGGATTAAATCTGCTCTTTTAGGGTTCAGTATTGACTTTCTGCACGTGCAAACACTCATTAATTAATAACACTGCAATTATACGCTTCTTTTCTTTCCATTGGCACACTTATTCATGGATCTGTCCTATTATTAGTATTAGCACACTGATATTACATTATTTTACATTCTTATTCTTTATATATTATCATTATTATACACTGTAGTATAATGAACATATTTCCGCACACTTATTATTCATATTTCTCCATTTTCATTATATATTGTTATGTATTGTAATACAATGCACATATATTAACGTTCTTCTTATTACTATTTCTTAGAATTCTCTTTGTTTAGCACATTAGCAACTGTAACACAATAAAGTATTTCTGATTCTGATTGTGTAATTTAGGAAAACTTAAGTATCAGATCAGACTCTGGTGATTATTTAATGCTAATTCAATTTGTTTTATTGTTTATCTGTATAGGGACACGTACTGTATGTAGCATAAACTAATGCCACACACCGTCCCCAGATGGGTTCAACAGAGGAGACAACTAATGGAACAGGATGGATTCACTTCAGACATTAAAAGATTTCTGGTTTACTCGTCTCACCTGAACTGGTCTGACTCTGGAGCCTCGTCCCCTGCTTCCTCCTCCGTCTCCGTCCTGTCCTCCACTGTGCTCGCAGGCTGAGCCGCCGCCGCCGCCGCCTCCTGCTGCTGCTGCTGATACCGCTGTTTCTCAAACTCCAGCAGACGCCGTCCCGTGTACGACACCACGCCTTCCTGTAGGCCCGACAGCTTCCTGTCTGTGATGCTGCAGTGAAGAAGAACAGCGAGGTTCAGTCAGAGAGCCCGAAATTGTTGTGTTCTGATTCTGTAATCATGAAAAAGCAAGAGTGCGTTTTAAGATGTCTAATGAACAGCTGTATCAGGATACCTGACGGGTCCGAAGCTGAAGGTCATGAACAGCAGGACGGCCATGACACACACGGCTCGCTTGTTGCTCGCTGAGTCGCTGCCCTGAAAGACATCAACAGGAAACTTAAACACAGATTCTGAATGTGTATGTGTAAACCAGCAGTTTGAAGTTAGTTTGATTTTAAAAATACATTATATATATTCCTTGTGTCTGCACTGGTTATTAAACAACCTGCTCGCAGACTGGCCTGCAGTGTCTGACTCTCCCACAGATTACCATCATCTGGTTTTACAGGTTGCTCTCTCCCTGCAGTTATTTCCTCCTGTTCAACCTGTTGTTGTTAATTGAATTTAAAAGCAGCAGCTGTCCCTCTGCAGGGAAATCAGTGCAATTATTGCTTTAATCACAGCTTCAGAAGAGATATTTACTCCTTTCTTCCTCATTTATTGATTCCTCTTGGGAGGGCTCAACTTTAAAGTTTAAAGAGTTTGATGGAAACTGTGAATCAAGTCAGCAGCACTCATATGTAAGTGTACAATAGTTTTAATTGCACAGCAGCAGATGAAAAACGGACGATGAAGAGGATGAAGAGCCCGCACCTCTTTCCCAGCCAGTCTCTCCCTCAGTGTCTGGTTCTCTCTGCGGAGACGTTCGTTCTCCTGCTGGGCCTCCCTGAGCTGAGCCTCCAGGTTCTGCAGGTACTCCTTCTTCTTCTTCCTCGACTGGCAGGCCGACTCCCGGTTCTTTATCATCCTCTGCTGCCGCTTCAGCACCTTCATCTGCGCGAGGAAGAGGAGGAGGAGGAGGAGGAGGAGGATTGGAGGAAGATGAAGGAAAGAAAGGGCAGGAAGAAGGAAAAAAGAGGAGATGTGTTGGAGAATCAATGAGGAGGAGGAGGAGGTTGGGTGGAGGGAGGATGAAGTTCAGCTGTTGTTTGAAGTAATGCAACAGCCTGAGGGTTCTCATAGCACAGCCATTATATAAGAGGCTGCAGGTGGATCCTCCCTGTGAACTGAACATACTGCTGTGTTAACTTCTTTTCCTATATTTATTATTCCTGATTGATAAAGATGATCTAGAGTTTTAAATGCTAACAACAATCAATTATTTTTTAACTTGAGAAGATTTCTAACCTCAAACATTTCTGGGAAATCTGGGGGGTCTTTCTGTCGTAACTGGAGCTGCAACAGCAACAGAAACCACCTAAACAACCTGGAGGAAAGCCTCGTCCCTGCTGTAGGTGGGTATTCCTGCCTTTAAGACCCAACAGCAGACAGTTACTGTGGCCAAAAGTGGGAAGCTTTCTTTACTTGGCCCGGTCCTTATTAACAAGTCAAAGTCAAAGTCAGCTTTAATGTCAATTACTTCATATGCAACAGACATAGAAAGGAATGGAGAGGACGTTTCTCACTCTCCCACGGTGAAACAGATAAAGTGCACAGGCACAACAGATAAGACATTTCCTAATACTAAAACAATGAGAGGATTTAACAGAGGTGAAGATAATAATAATATTTGATCACTTAATCCTTTTCATTCAACACTAGATCCCTTTGGTAAACATTCCTCGTGTTCCTATTGTCCAAACTAAGACAATGAACTCAGGCGTGGCACTCCACCAGGGGCGGATATCTGTTTGAGGTTTGATCCGTGTGAGTAAATACGTCCAGCCTACTCACGTCAATGTCGTTGGAGTTGTTGCCGGGTAACGTCGTCGACGCCGGGACAATGGGTTTGCTGGTGGGCGGAGCCGTGGGGCTGGAGCAGTGCTGGGGGATGCTGGGAGAGACGGGCTCCATTTTGACGATGGCCGGAGCCGAACCGAGGCAGACCGACGGAGACAAGACGACTGGAGGAGGAAAGACAGGAAGAGACGGACCATCACTGCTCTGGTACTGCTGGAGGTAAAGGTTCAATTCCCAATGAACTGATAGTTAGAGCTGCTGAATTAACAAGATTATAGATTACTTTGCTAATTTAGGGCTGGGATTTATGAAGTTCTGTTGGTGCCAGAGAGAGACCTTGTTGGTATCTGAATTTAAAAGATTTTATCTTCTGTACAGTCACCATTTAACGCCTAAATTCAGCATTTCAACATGCATGTTCCAACTATTGGCTGCTACTGTTTATCTGTCAGCAGCATCTTCAATATTTGAACCAAATTTCACTTCAGTTCATTCAATACATGTCCGGATATTTAACTGAACCAAAGTGGTGGATGGAACCAGCTGTTGAGATCCATTTCTACCAAATTTGCAACCTGCGATTAACAACATTATAATATAACTATTTACTTCTCGCATTCATTTTGTAATTTTCACTAAGAAAAACAAGCTTCACACTGGACCAGGGCTCAAAATGAACAGCAACCACGCACCAAATACGGGTAAAGTCAGGGTTTGGCTGCCAGGTGTCTGGATTTGGAATCACAGCGTAGGGCCACTGACTCACTTTACCTATCATAACCACTGTTTGTTGCTTTCTATGCAGTGTCTATGTACCAACACATTCCCGGTGTTAAGCCACCAAAAGGAAACACGAAGGTGGCGTCTGACCGATGCAGGAGCCGAGACTTCCTGACTACAATATGAAGCTCAAAAGGTTAAAAAAGGCTCAAAATCTGAGCTGATTAATAATGCTAGATGCAGTTTTGCATGAGAAACCACTGAAGGACAAATCTATCTGCCATCTGCGTGTGAGGACCGTTTGTGAAAGAGAGGTTAAAACCTGTAAATCTCATTTGTCCTCAACACAAACCTCCTCACAGCCACAGATTATATAACACATCGAGTACAGTACGAGCTCCTTCACATCCAAACACACAAAGAAACAGAACACATGATGTGTGTGTATTTCTGCCCTCTTACCAGGTCTGGTCTGGTCCATGGGGGGCAGGCCCTGCAGTATGAGGGTCTTGGCCGGTGCGGGGGTCTGGGGGACGGGGAGGGTGGTGACACACACTGGTCTGGGCTGGATGGGGGGTTTGGTGCTCAGGATGGTGCTGGCCTTTATTGTGGCCGAACTCGGCAGAACTTCAGGAAGAACAAACAGAAGTCAGTTAGACGCCGTCAGCTCAGCCTTCGTAGGACGCTGAGATCTTAGACAACAGACGGAGCCGCTGTAGAAACACTGCAGCCGTCCACAGTGACTCAGGCTGTGACCTCAGAGTGGAAACCCTCGCAGAACTGATGCAATGATCGAGTTATGTAAATAGCTGTTTGCAGACGGCGAGCGCTGCGTCACATGCACACACTCTTGAATCATTTGCATACACACAAAGAAAGACGACCACGGTGTTTACTGGAGCTGCTGTTCTCTCAACCACTCACACACTTTCTGCTCTCCTTCCAGGTTCTGAGCTGCAGAGCAGAGCTGGAACACAACTACGTACTTTAACTCAAGTACTTATACTGAAGTAGTATTTCCATTGTCTGCTACTTACTGGACATTTTACTCCTCTACGTTTGTTTCACAATGTCTAAAATACAATACATTGTTAAACATTAAGCCAGTGCTTTACAACCTTTGTGACCCCTCACATTCATGCAGTGTTTAGTTGTGGCTCCTCAACATGTTTCAGATGTTTATAAGTTGTTCACAGTTTCATTACTTCTCTCAATGTTTAACTGTTTGAGACCCAAAGAGGTGAAAAGATCCAAAGATAAAAGTCTGAAAATCTTTACTTCCAATACTTAAAAAGTCTGTAGTGGAGTATTTTATACATTATTGTATTAGTATTAGTGAAGGAGTATTTTTCCCACAGCAGCAGCAGAGTTAACCATCATTCTCTCACCAGATGAGACAGTAACCCTCCCCAGGTTGTGGGTCTGTCCTGGGGTGAGGACTGTACTGAATACCTCTGAAACTGAAACAACCAGTAAATCCAGAGTTTTCCCTTCAGGCTCAAACAACTTAACAACCTGACTGTCAAACTCACGCTACACTTAACCTCCACGTGTGAACCCTGAGATATCGTCAGCAGACGTTGTCATGCTGCCTTTGTTGCTATACATTTTATTATATAAGACATATCTTTCTATATATTTCACATGCTTCATCTCAGTCCATCAGATATGAAGCTACTGAGCTGGTTTTATATGTGTCAGTAAATGTTTGTCATTAGGATTGTGGGTCTTTGATTTGTCGATGCAGGAAGTGTTTACCATGAAGACTGAGAAATCTAAATAAAATCTTCATTCTTCTTCGGCATCTAGAGGTGAAGTTGCAGTTTAAGACTAACTGAAACCACTGGACTCAACCGAGTGTGGAGGAGAAACTACGGTGGCCTCGCAATGTATGAAAGACCGTATGTAGAGCGAGTGTTTGTCTGTTGGGTGGTTCAACATTGCAGACTCCATAGAACCCGTCTGTAGATCAAAACTAATTCTAAAAGGTAACAAAAACACATTATTCTCTTTTTCAGGTGACTACACACTAATGGAAATATAGCTATGAATATTATATTCCATTTCTGACAACAGATCCTTTAACTGCTTGTACTGAATGTCTGATTAAGATTGTTTTTGTATTGTCTGCATTGTTCATGTCCTACTTTACAAGATGCTGCTTCACTCCTCTGCTTCACTCCTCTGCCTCACTCCTCTGCCTCACTCCTCTGCCTCACTCCTCTGCCTCACTCCTCTGCTTCACTCATCTGCTTCACTCCTCTGCTTCACGCTGTTCTAATTTTAGATGTTGTTTCTTATTGTTAATTTAACTCAGGGACAACAGCTGAAACATGAGCGCAGTCACTGTGATGCTAATCAAGGAGCAGTGTCTCTGTAAAGAAATAAATAAGTGAAAATAAGTGGAGGTGTGGCAGTCTCAACTAAAAACCAACAACAGCCTGAGGCTCCATTTCAATAACAAAGTGATCCCTCTCTTCTTTTGTCTCTCACACACAGACGCAATACTAAAGTCCTCTGATCCATCAGTCCATCCGTCAAAAAACACTGAGTTCAAGAACAACCTCATTCTGCTGCCAGTCCAGCCAATCCATCAGGGTTGTAGTACTGCGGGTCAGTAAGGAGGGAATATGAACAGCAGCAAATGCCACCAAAGCAAAAATAAAAAAAAATATTAAAGCCTCTTTCCTCCAATACAACACATCTGACCACCGTCACCACACCGGCAGCTGCTTCTACTTTCAGCCTTTCACAACAGTAAGAGTAGAGAAACACAGCAGCAACCTCAGACCCTCTGCTGGTGACCGACCTGCAGCCTGCGTCTGTATTCCACTGATGACTGCTGGGATCTGCGTCGTTAGCGGCGTCTGTAGCTGTGTCTGTTGTGGAGGTACGGCTGTTGTTGCCACGGTGATCTCCATCGACCCCAGCGGAGGAGACAGCACGTCTCCGTACATGTAGGGAGGAGTCGGAGGGTTTTCACCTTTAACTGTGATCTGCACGGGAGAGAAGACGGAGAGTTCTATCCTTCACATGATGCACAAGAGAGGAAATAAACCTTCATGCACTCAGGTAAACACACACCTGTGGGTCCGGTGAGGACGCCGAGCAGTCGGACCCGAGCGAGGATGCGGGAGAGGGAGGCTCCGCTTTCACCTGGAACACTGGACACACAAACAATCAGAGTACGAAGGAAGATCTGTTTCTGTTCAACAGAGGATTCTTAAAAGAAACTGGACAACTTACACATTTCCACTGGTAATGGTTGAGTGATGGTCATTTCATTTTTTATCACAGGAGTTTCCCCTTCAGAGAAAAGAGACGCACAAACATCAAGAGACTGAGGTCATGTGACGTCAAAGTGGCAGCAGAGGAGTTTCAGGTTCTAATAATGAATCATTTACAACCTCAGAACCCAGACTGGTAACAGTAATACTAATAACACCATATTAATGAACAGGTAATGATGTGCAGCTCCAGACAGCGATACTCAACCCTCCTGCTACTCGCTAGCATCACAACAACAGCATGTGTTGGCAAACTAGGAAGTAACCGTGTGCCGTGTGGCTCGGTCCGATCCACTTCCCGGTTACAGAGCCAGGGCTGTGTATAATAGCTGGATTCATTTTCAGTGTATACTCAGAGCTGAGAGCGAACAAAGCTACCAAAAGGCTTCACTTTATCTCTGCTGTGAGACTTCAGTAAGACAGTGGACATTCATTTTAAGTAGCGTGTGGAAATAATATATACAATAATAATAATAATAATAATAATAATAATAATGAGAGTTGCTGGCAATCTTCACACAAGTGAATTAAAGTAAAAGCTTCTTCCGTAATAAAGGACTGAGACAGTGTAAGGACAAATGAACCTTTTTACTAATACTATTACTGTCTGATATTAAAGATAAAGCAACGTAATATCAGGAGGGAAGTTTATTTCTGTTCCTGCTGCTAAAGGATCCGTCTGGTGACATCCTGTGTTTATCTTCTGATCATCAAAGCTCATGTTCACCCCAAAACCAAACAATGAACGTATCCACTAACAACTATTATTATTAGTGGATCAAAGCCTGAGAGAGCGCCACCGCTCCAAAAAACGATCAAACACATCAATGAGTCCCACTGCCATTACACACACACACACACACACACACACACACACACACACACACACACACACACAGTAGTTTATTCTATTCATGAAGCTATTTGTGTTTTCAAAGATTAACTTTATCAGTAGGAACCACAGACTTCGAGCTGAGAGCCACAGACAGGAAGTCAGAGACTGTTAGAGACGGAGTAACACGCTGTTTGTTGACGATAAAAATACAAACTAGCTTTCTTCCTCAAACACGATCTCTCCAGGATCAAATCTGTATTTAGAAAATGTACTACTGGACAACTTCTTGACTCCAGCGAGTAAAACCGCACAAAGACACAGCGACTGTGGGGACGGTGGGGACTGTGGGGACTGTAGGGACTGTAGGGACAGGATTGAGGATGAAGCGTCTCATGTTTCAGAGACAGTCTGAGACGAAGGTGGTGTAAGGTTCCCAGCGAGCGCCCCCGCGGGCTGGCCGGTCTGTACCTGTGAGAAGGTTGTCGTCAAGGTGGCGCCATGGCGACGTGGGGTTGTCCGGATCGAGGGTGAGCACGAGGTCATTGTCAAACTGCGAGAGGGAAAGGGGGAGAGAGGAGAGGGAGGAAAAACAAGGGGGAGGAAAATTAGGTCAAACAACGGTTGGATTAGTTAGTATGTTAACCTGTGAGTGTGTGTGTGTGTGTGTGTGTGTGTGTGTGTGTGTGTGTGTGTGTGTGTGTGTGTGTGTGTGTGTGTGTGTGTGTGTGTACACGCTTGTTACACACAATTAGCCTGATTATTGTTTGACCCGTCGTCTGTGCTCTGAGGGTTTACAGACTGAGGGAAGCTGCTGCTGCCAACACAATGTGAATGTGTTTAGCTACAGGGTTAAAGGGACACTGTAAATAATAATAATAATAATAATAATAATAATAACAATAATCACTTCTGCGCCGGCTAAATGTTGAGTTGATTGTTTTCAGCTCGCGTTTTAAAGCTTTAAACCATTGTTTTTGGTTGCTATGAGCGGTGCAGAGGAAGAGCAGGGAGGTTGTCGATCTGGCAGTGAAGGAATTTAGCCAGTTTCAGGAGTATTTTGACCTCATGGTGGCGCTACATGAAAACTCAGAGGATCACCAAAACCATCAGGATTCGTCCTGTAGAGGCCGCGAACGTCTGCACCAAATCTCCCAGCAGTCCGTCCAATATTTGTAAAGATATTTCACTGTAGACCACAGCAGCGCACTGAGGGACTAACAGACAGCCCTCACTGTTAGGCAGAGACATTAACACATCAGGCTGAGCATCAGTTACACTCTCAGTGCGGGACAGAAACCAGAGCGACGCTTTCTTTGTGTCTCCTTACCGGCGGTTCGTATTTCAACCCCCCGCTGAAGTCTCCGTCCTCGCCCTCCTCCATGCTCTCACACTGGTACAGGCAGGCATCTGCGGAGAGACGGACAGCGTTTAAACACATGAGCTGTGAACGAGTGAATACTGAAGACATGTTATCCTCCGCTGTACCACCACGCACTGGAAGGGACACATTAAAGTATTTATAGTGTTGTAGAAAGCTTCATTCCAACGTGACCTCGTGTGCCATCATTTCTCCCATCATGCGTGACGATGCTGAGGTGAACTCTTGATTTGGAAACTGAAACAAACACTGCGGTGATTTACTGAGCCCACCAGAGTCAAACAGAGCAGCGAGTGGGTTTTATCAGCGAATGATCGGTTTCATTTCCTGCAGACTGACGTGAAGATAAGAGACAAACACTGATGGGTTGCTGTATGTAGTCCGTCACACAGTTATATCATTATTATAATAATAATAATAATAATAATAATAATGAGGATTGTCTATGATTCACTGCTTCTAGTGATCAAACATCCTGATCGGAGCACCCTCAGAGTCAGCGTCCAGACCTACACGTAATAAATGATAATCAATATAAACCGATAACTAATCGACTGTATTTTAACTGTCCCAATAATGTAATCAATATCAACTTCCCATTATCGTCCCACCGTTCATCTGTCAACAACGGAAACTGTACAGATATTATTACGTAAACCCGTCTCCTTTACAAGCCTGGTGTGGTTCTCAATATAGGCCTGGTCTGGAATATTATCTGTCTGTCTGTCTGTCTATCTGTCTGTCTATCTGTCTGTCTGTCTGTCTGTCTGTAAAACGACGGCAGTGAAACAGTACGACCTGTAATGAGTCGTCAGCACAGCGAGACCTCTGCCCCTAATAAAGGCGCCTGAGCTAATATTTCCTATAAAATCCTCTTCTTCCATTAACATACTCCATAATGTCTGTATGTATAACAACAACAACAACAACAACAACAACAACAGTACAGAATATGGAATAAATAAACACACGTTTTTATATTTTACTTTAAAGAAACATCCGTCAGTTACATTAATAACCCCAGTCCTCTGCAGCGTGCACAGAGGAGGAGGAGGAGGAGGAAGAGGAGGAGGAAGAGGAGGAGGAGTGCTCTTTTATTAATGTGTGATCACACTTCCACCCCCACTGTGTTAAAGATAAACTGACATATCCGGGTCTGCGCGCGCACACACACACACACACACACACACACACACACACACACACACACACACACCGTTACCCCCCCCCTTTAATGTGAACTCACCCCAGTCTTCGCTCGTCAGGAGGTTATCAGCGAAGAACCGACAGTCCAGGTCAGAGAGCAGGTCCGTACTCATAGCCACAGAGGGGGGGCCGGGGGCCGGGGGGCCGGGGGGGGGCTGCAGGCAGATAGCGTGATAACAGCGAGCTTAAACAAACAGACCCAATACGACCGCTCCGTCCACCATGAAGGTCCCGCAGTGCCACCGGGCGTTAATGTAATCTATAATGTAGAGTAACGGGAGAACTCCTCCGTCACAAAGTCGCTGGTTCGATTCCTCCTGCTCGCTCTGTGGCCTCTTCCCTTTCGCTCCGCATATGACAGACAAGGAAACGCACTTTCCGGAAAACTACCGCCCACTTTTGCGACGGAGCGGCCAATCACAGCGCGGCATGTGTGATTGACGGCGCGAACAACCAATGGGATGATTCGGAGAGAGCGATTGGGTCGCTGGTCAACCAATCGCGGAGGGCGATGCGGAGAGAGGGTTTAAAGGTGATTCGGTCCAATCGGAAGAGCGTATTTTGATTGACAGGAAGAAGCAACCAATAGGAACGAGGACATGACATGCGCACTAGCCAATCACAGTTTATCACAGCAAAAAGCAGTTCTAGTGAAACTGACGCTGGTTGAAGCATTACGACAACAACACAAACACACACTAACAAACCCACCGACTATTAAAGTTATGATACCCCCCCCTCCCGCTGCAGGGAAGGTTCATTTGAATGTTAATCTTTGGGGTGGAGTTGTTACATAAGTCCAGTGAGGCTGTGTGAGGACAGACTGGGACACCAGCAGCTTGTTGTGGAGGATGGAGCAGGTGTCGGTGAGACCTGCAGGGAGGCTTCAGTCCTCAGAGCAGAGGAGGTGTGACATGTATCATCCAGGCCATGGTGCATCATTACACAGCTGTTTGCAGTCAAAGGCAGGATGGAGGGATGGAAGTATCCTGCATTGTGTTTGTTGTTTACTCATTCTGTAGAAGTCAACAGATTCTGAGGTCACAATGACCTTTGAGTCCATAATGTCACATGTTAGTCACAATCTCTGTTCCAGAGTTACAGTGTTCAACTCATCGTCCGATCAATTAAAGTATGAAATGATGAAATATCATTTATTCTTAAAGATATGGTCGAAAACACGTTTTCTATTCAAAATGTCCGACTTCCTGTTGAGTTTGAGGTTTGGGTCTAAGAGGCTTTTTTGTCTCATTCATACACATGCATAACAAAAAGTACAAGTACCTAAAACTTTCCACTGCTCATACTTTCTATCAAAAGAGAAGAGTGTTCATCGACCACAGAAAGACTTGAGATGGGAGGAGTGTATTTATGACATTATAACCACACAGTTCCTGTTCTCAGACAGAAGTAGAGGTCGGACGTCGTTCTGTGAGCGGATCATTTGTCTGAAGATGACGGTGAACATCTACATCTGCCTGTTTGCTTTTGTTCTGGGCTGTAACGTCACTTCAGGTGAGAGCATTTTAAAATGAATAAATTACTGTAAACCTGTAAAAGGTTCTGATTGGTAACATTTCCTTCTGCTGAACTGGGATCCAACTGGTTTATATTGTTAATCTCAGCAGGGATGAACTGAATTTAATTAATAATAATAATTCATTCAGCATATATAGTCTGCTCTATAGTGTGAGGTCTTGAAGGTTGTGTCAGTGGTGTATGGGGTTGTTGACTTATGTACAAACAATATAACAAAATAATAATAAAAAATAATATAACTATATTTGACAGTTCAGTGTGAACTTTATTTATTAATGTGTCTGTTTCTTTTACAGCAATAATCCATAAAATAGTCGAGGAGAAGAACCCTGTCTCTCTGCGTTGTCCTCACTCTGTGGAGGGTAAAGTGACGTGGAGCAGAGAGAGAGATGGAACTAAAGTTGACATACTTACAATTGATGGTGACAGAGAGATAAGACACAATGATCCAGGCAAACGATACAGTTCATTTACAGATAAATCACTTTACATTGGTAGAGTTACTGTCTCAGACACTGGAAGATACTTCTGTAATAATGAACCAGCTGTGGAGCTGACGGTGATCCCATCAGGTAACATCAGACTTTAATAAAGTTGTCCTGTTTTCTCTTCATGTCTCTGAGCTAAATGTTTCATTTTTATTAAACTTTGTATTGTATGATATATATAATATAAAAATACTTATTTCTCAAAATTATATTTTAGTGTCTCACATTACTTCTTGGTACTGTAATAGAGCCTTTTGGTGGACTTTAAGTTTCACTTAATATGAAGTAAAATACACAAGGTATCTATAAAACTGTCTGATCACATCTCAGCACAGTCTTCTTCTTCTTTTGGAGAATTGTAAACATTATACTGAATGTTTCTTCTTGTGCACAGTTCTCACACAAAAGATATCTCCCTCTGATCTAACACCTAATTCAGGAAGTTATTTGATGACGTATATTTCCAACTAAAATACAGCTGTGTGGTGACAGATGTTAGTTCCTCGGTTTCACATGGTCTCTGACTTTATCCTGAATCTGTGTGATAAGTTTATGATGGTACATTATAAAATATGAGTCCTGTGTTGTTTGCTGTGTACAGGAACAACCAGACTTGATGCTGCAGAGAGGACCACCATCACTCTGAAATGTCCTCCTGATGTTGGAGGATCAGATGTTCCAACATGGAGCAGAGACGCTGTTGAAATACAACAACAGAGACGGTTTCATGTTTCAACTGTGAACAACACGTTGATAATAACAGACCTGCAGCCTGCTGACTCTGGACTTTATTACTGTGATGGAAAACCTGTTGCGTATCTGACTGTGAACAAAGATGAGACATCTGAGAGAGGTGAGACACAAGAAGACATTTTAACTGGCAAAATAAGAGAAAAGCTGAGGTACAACATGACCTAGAGTACAGACATGAGAGCAGATTTAATACTGACTGCAAATAAATGTAAAGAGACTGGATCAATAGAATACAAAGTACGTAATGTACACATCCTGCTCAGGTGGTTTCTGCTGTGAGAACGCTGCAGCTCGATGAAACGCCACAAAAAGTGTCTGTATTATGAGATGCATTTTTCACTTGTTATATATATTTTATATATTTATATATATTTTCTCTACTCCACAATGAAGGGAACAAGACACCAACAACAACTGCATCAACAAATACAGGTGCGACTACAACACACAAACAAGATGAAAACAGATATAAATGTTAAACTGGTCCAAATACAAACCAAAAAACAGAAAACACATTGGATGCAAAAATCAGATTAAAGCAGTTCCATCAAAATATGCTATAAAAAGAGATATAGTGTAAGTGCATAAACATGCTAAAGAAAGGCTAATATGTCTGAAAACCTAAAATGCAACCAAGAGTAATGGACGGAAACAACATGCTCCCGGCTACCGACGAGTAAAAGGTCTAACACAGGTGCCAGACATCCAAACTGAAGGAGGTGTTTGGTCTCTGTAGTCTTTGTGTGTCTCTTTCTGGTTGTTCTGTGTCTCTGTAGTCATTTAATTGACTTTCCAACAAGAATTACTGTAACAGTTACTTCAAACAGAGGTTCTGGTCATTGGGGATCCTTCCTGATAGGTCTGTACAGTAATCCAGCCACACTTTGAGTACAAGTTTAATGCTGTCTTCAAATTATATTTAAGGTGGTATTTCAACATGGGAAGTTGAGCACAAACTATGTGCTGCATTCATTAATGCTTAAAGTGGAATGGAAAATGCAATTTTAACCCTTTAAGATCACATCCTCAGTTGTATTGTACCTCTAACAATGTATGGCAAAATATTTTCAAACACTCAATCAATAATTCTATTTTTATATTGAAATCCAATAATATTTTTTCTTGTAAAACAAAATGTGACATGTTCTTATGTAAGCATGAACTTACTTTATCTATACTTTCAACCAATAACATCATTCACATTCAACCATCGATGTTGAAGTCTTCTTGTTGTTGATTGTTGTGGAAATCAACATTTGAACTTGCAGTTCCTTCATCCTCATGTGACCAATAATGATGTTTTCAGCTTCCTTTGTTCATTTTGCCTTCATCATGTTTGTTGTTCATGTGTCTCTCAGCTATGTTAAGGAGATGCTTCAGGTTTATAGAAAGTGTGTCAGCTCTTTTGTACCAAGACAAATAGATAAATGCCTGAACATTGACTGTAACTGTTGATAGATGATGGTCTGATTATGAATGTTTTCTTGTCTTCCAGATACTGATTACCTGTGGCAGATGTCTGTTCGTACGGTGTTGGGAATACTTTTTTTAATCATCATGATCAGCATCACTGTCATTATCTGGAGAAAAGGTGAGTATAGTTTGACCTGCAGGAGGTTTTGTTCATCAGAAAATGTTCAGCACCTTTGTATCATAATAGTGATGTGAATGTTGTAGCTGTTTGAAACTAAAAAAAGACTCAAATTTACCTATAATAACTGAAACAACTTGATATCAACAATAGGATTTGGCAAGTACTCGCCGGAAACAAGTTGCTGGTACAGATTATGTACTTTTTACGAGTATCATGAGAGTAAACTGTATTTATATCGGTACTCATACAAATAGCAACTTTTATAGGAAAAAACATTTTTATGTAAATAGTTTCTATTCTTTCTATTATGATCAACAACATTGTTCTGAAGCTCAATTCTGATACTGTTGAGAGACAACTACAGATCATTTATACCTTGGTTTTGTACCAAGATGAATTTTCAAAATCCCTTTTGAATCAAACTTATGTTAAGGTAGTTATGACCATTTAAATTCATCATGTTGCTGTACCGCCACCTATAGGTAAAATGTTATCAAATCAACCAGCTCAGATCAAGGCTGATATGTGCACATTTAATCTAAATTCGTTTGTAAAACCTCACTGCATTCAAACACTGTTTTAAAAACAATTATAAAACATATATCATAATTGTTGTTTCAAGCACATCTAAGTATTTTTTTTAATCGGATAAAATGGCAGAAAATCTGTATGCGAGTATGTGTGTCTATACTGACAGCTTTGTCTGTAACTGTGAAAAGTTTTGTGCTACTGAACATACCAATTTACGAATTATAACTCCAATGTATTGTTTTTTGAGATATTCTGCTAACAAAGAAAGTTGGAACGACAGAAATTAAACAAGTACCGTCTCCGTCTTTATTTTCTCTCTTTGACAGCTCGACAGATAGAGAAGCGACACACAGAAACCGAAACTGATCTCTGATCCTCCATCAAAGAGAAACAAGAGGTAAAAACTGAACTTTCATCAGTGTTCATCCTCATACAGTCCAACAGTTAACAGTCATCCTGCTTTAAACACTGAGACTAGTACAGAAACTACTGTCACTACTGCTACATCCTCTACCACTGATATACTGCTGACACCACTATCAGTGTCTATCACTAAAGTGTGACTTTTTATGTATTCATTCCAACTTTTAACTGTTATAACCTGTTAGTTTCAGAGTTTACAGTCTGTAAGCTCAACAGAGTCCACACATGCTTATGTGACAGTCACAGCTCACTGTATCTCACACATTATGCTATGGGGGCTGCCTACCAACATTTGTGAGTTTGAATTTATTTTAACTCCACTTTCTGAAAAAGTTGTTCCAACACATACAGTATACAGAAACGCAGCACAATATCTATAACACTATACTGTCACCTGTGGGGTTCCACAAGGGTCAATCCCTGAACCCATCTTGTTCAGGTTTCTCCCCCTTTGGTTATATTATTCATCAGGTTAAGATTGTTGCCTACCATTGTTATGCAGATGACCCTCCGCTTTATGTATTATTACGTATTGCGTAATTCTGACAACGTTAGTAATCTGGATACTCTACACTGCTGCCTTACTGCTAGCTAAGATTGGATATCACTGGATGTTACAACTAAACACAGACAAAAAAGAAACCTTTGTCACTGGACCAGACCAAGTCTCAAAAACTATTAGTCCTCACCTCAAGGATTTAACAGGGAATATAAAACCATCTGCTAGTCATCTTGGTGTTGTGCTTGATAAAACCTGAATATTTTTCTGAGATTATAACACAATACTCAGCATCAATATTACTCAGATCTAGGCTCAAAACAAAGCGGTATCGTGCTTTTAATGTTTAAGGTCCAACATTATGGAGCTGCTGCCAGGTCATCACTTTTTTGTTGATGAGTATCTGCTTTTGTTTTAACTAGTATTTTTAAAGGCTGTTTTGCTGTATGCCTGTATGGATGCTACTATGCATTGCTTTTATTGTTGACTATCCGTCTCTTTCTTTACTGAGAGATAGACCAGAGTAAAAATCTAAAAATACATTGGAAAGAATTAAATGATGTCTAGTACTTTAAAATAACTGACCACACAGGAAACAGTCCAAACCCTCAGTCTCACAGTTTAGTGTTGGTGCTTATTTTAAACCCGAGTCTATGAGAGTTTTTACATTTGGTGTTCAGAACTGTTGGTGATATTTTCTGATCTCGCCTCTTGTGTTTCCTCACAGGTGTCTGGTGGACGTCCTGCACACTTTAACAGTCTCTCTTGTTTTTGGCCTTTTGTTACCTTGGTGGCTAATTTCTCACATTGCTTTTCACTCGAGCTTTCAGTACATTATTATATTTGTTGGAACTTGCGTACATATGTCCAATACCCATAAAATGCTGCATATGTAACTGTAGTGTTAAAGAACAGGAAAAAAAGCTTAAAAGGCAATTACACATAAAGTGTCATTAAAAGTGGCGTTCCCATGGTATCATGTTGGATAAAATCAGTTGAACTGTTGAAGAGAATCTTTTCAGGACAGATCAGTCCCACATGGTGTAGGTAAAAACAGCCTCGGTCTGTTTTCAGTGCATGCTTGGAAATATGCAACAAAACACTTAACATTCAACCCTTCTTCATTCTATGCAGGTATACTGTCAGACATACAAATTGAATATGTTATGAAAATGCTGAGATAACGGACTTTTCTAAATCAGGATCTGAATTAATTTAGACTGCTTTATAATCTGGAGACAGAGCCAGTACAGCCAAAACTACCTGACAATCAGTGTAGTAAAGAAAGTGTAATGCACAGTGGAACCAGTCATTCTAGTGCTAAAACACCCCTCTTCCCCATTTCACAGACTGAAAAAATGTACGTAATGTATTAAAGGGTGCTCTAATGTTTGCTGCTAACATTAGCATCTCTAGCTAACTAGCTCAAATCTTTTTCTTTTGTAAATGTGAAACATGTTGAAAATATGCACAATAAAGCATAAATTTAATCTCTCTGTTGCTTGTCCAAGTATGTTTTTTTAGCCTCAAGCTTAATTCTCAGTCCTGTTAAATTATGTAGCCAAAAGATTTCATATCCAAGACCCTTTTAAATGGTTTCTGTTTTAAAACAAGTTGGTTTTAAAACTAATTTCTACAGCTTTAACAAAGTATGTGGGCGCCCAGTTAGCTCACCTGGTAGAGCTGGTGACCATGTACCGAGTCCTTGCTGCAGAGGCCCAAGGTGCGAATCAGACCTGCGGCCCTTTGTTGCGTGTTATCCCCTTTCCTGTCCATCTTCAGCTGTCACTATCAATTAAAAGGCAATAAAAGACCAAAAAAATAATAAAAGACAAACCAAAAATGAACCTTCAGCTGCCAAAATCAACAGGATTCTTTCTGAAAATGAGAAGCCTGTTTTTGTCCGCTTTTGTCTGAAATCAAGGACACATGGCGTCCATCCAAATGTAGCACACATTTCAACCGAATTTCCAGAACATTGGCTAGATAAAATGTAAATTTATGTGCATATCCCTCCACTACTACTTCTAGGCCAGTGTTAGTTAGTGCTGGTGTCGCACTAATGCTCCAGTCAGGTGACATTATACCATTGTAGAGGACAAAGGCTCAATGAGATAACGTCATTAAAAAAGCTCCAATCAAACCTCAACTTGTGGGAAACATGATGGAAATATGACATTTGTGTTAGTTCCATGTGTCGATATAAGGAAGGGGACAGTCTCTGCACACAGATCTGATATTATCTAGCTCTTCGCTGGAAGTGACGAGTGATTCTTAACCAACGTTTCTTGTGAATCATCATTTATTTAAGTCTTTGCATATTGGAGGGGGTGTGGGTTGGTGGGGGACTTTCCACATGTGTTTTTACTCATGCATTCTGGGATTGGTTAAAGGTTTTGGATATTTACTTTAGATCCAACACACTGGGTAAACCTACTGATAATATGACAAATAGAGGTTTGATTTCTTTACCCAGGACTCAGCTTTTAATAGCAAACGTTAACAGCTTTCTGGTTGAACCCGTAGCCGAGTGAACTGTGTGGCATTTGATGTATTCTGCTCATGTTTATGTATCATGAACATTATTACCAATGACGAATAACAATACTCAGAATAGAATATCATTTAAAACATTCTATAAGCATCTCCTCCTGTTTGTTTCATATGTGTTTGTGTTTGTTTGTCTCATCAGTTCAGCTGTGAGCGACACAAACAACAGTCCGCTCTGTCAGTGTGTCTGCGGGACGAGGACATAGACTGTTACCATTTTAGGTAAAACAGCTTTAATGTTTATGTACTGGACATACGTACCTACTGTAGTAAGTCAGGATGTGGCTTTTTCTTGTACATAATTAGTTGTGACTAAAATATCATCATACTAAATAACCGGAACCATAAGTGTTCATTTTCTAGAAAAAGACCAAATATGAATTGAAGTGACGTTTGAATGGGCTTTATATTTCCAGGCAACTTCCTGTTGTCAGTGCAGAATAAAACTGCACTCACTGTTTGTTTTCCTGCATTCAGTCACTTCAGACTGTGAGGATGAGGGTGAATATCTACATCTGCCTGTCAGCCTTTGTTCTGGGCTGTAATGTCGCTGCAGGTAAGAACTTATCAACGATCCTGTGCAATACTATTTCTCATCAGTTTTAACGCATTTCATATTTTCTGACTGTTTTTTTTATTTCATTCAATATAGTATTCATATGTTACATCAGGAAGTGTGTTTGTATATAGTATCAATACTGTATGTCTACACTAAAGCCTTATTCACATGGGACCAGTATTATCAGGGGACCTCATGTGATGTAATAATTGCAGAAGATGTCTGTGATCCTAATCCCGTACGAATGCAGATGACCTAATATATTTCATTAATATCCTGTTTGAATCAACTTCTCTGTGAATTGTATTTTTTTATTATTTCTTTTTTTTATTTTAAAGTAAGCAGAAGTGAACTGCTGTCTGCAGTGTCTCAGGCTTTTTTGCCTCCTTGGGTCCAGAATGAAAAATATTACAGAATCATTTTTATATAAAGTTAGAAGGAGTAAGTTGTTCTTAATCAAATACTACTACTCAAATAGTAGTCACTGCTTTTTTGCTTAAGTTCAGACACCCGTTAAAACCTCGGTGTCAGTCTCTTCCTGCTCTCTGGGAGGCTACTGAACACTGACCTGAAATGATCACAGAGCAAGTTTGATGCAAAAGATTGTCTTTGTAACTTTAGTGCCATGCAGTCCCCGACACTCACTGAGCTGCTGTTGTAATTGTTTTGGAAAAGCTCTGTTATCTCCTTCCACACTGATCTTTAAGTGTTTTTATCACATGTATTGTGCTACACGTCACATATGTTCCAGTATGTGGTCCAACCATGACAAAAAAGTATTTGGAAGTATTCTTTTAGAGTTTATTTTGTGAAAAACAATGAACAGTAGTTGATGACTCATCCTGCTCTCTGGGGTGTATACTCCTAACACCTCACTGATTATTGTATAATAGCACAACTTTATTCACTGATTTTGGAGAAAATAGATCAGATTTTATGGGGGAAAAACTTTCTGGTTTTCCCTCTGCTCAGCATTAATATGTATTGACAAATGTGTTTCTTTTGCAGGAATACACCCAAAAATCATCAGGGAGAAGAACTCTGTCACTCTGCGTTGTCCTCACTCTGTGGAGGGTAAAGTGAGGTGGAGCAGAGAGAGAGATGGACACAGAGTTGACATACTTACAGCTGATGGTGGCAGAGACATAAAACATATTCGTGATCCAGGCAGACGATACAGTTCATCAGCAGATAAATCACTTTACATCCAAAGAGTTACTGTCTCAGACACTGGAAGATACTTCTGTAATAATGAACCAGCTGTGCAGCTGACGGTGATCCCATCAGGTAACATCAGACTTTCATACATTTGTTCTACTTTCTATTTTCTGTCTGGGTTTGAAACAATAATTTAGTAGCTGTGGAAAACCCTGGTAGAGGACAGCACTGATAGGTGTCAAAGTTTCATTTTTTGTATGAACTTAATGGAAAACTCACTCACAGCTGTTCAGAAGAGAGAATCTCTCTCCATTGATAACAGTAGCCTTCTTCAATGTACAGTCACTGACGGATGAATGTTATTCTGACTCTGATGGTTTACATAGATCTAAGAGTTACTCACAATGAAAGAAATAGAAATAAAACACATTCATACTTATTAAAAATGTGTTTCTTTTGCAGGAATACACCCAAAAATCATCAGGAAGAAGGACTCTGTCACTCTGCGTTGTCCTCACTCTGTGGAGGGTAAAGTGACGTGGAGCAGAGAGAGAGATGGACACAGAGTTTACATACTTACAGCTGATGGTGGCAGAGACATAAAACATATTCGTGATCCAGGCAGACGATACAGTTCATCAGCAGATAAATCACTTTACATCCAAAGAGCTGCTGTCTCAGACACTGGAAGATACTTCTGTAATAATAAACCAGCTGTGGAGCTGACGGTGATCCCATCAGGTAACATCAGACTTTAATAAAGTTGTCCTGTTTTCTGTCTGGGTTTGAAAATAATTTCTGCACTCTGAATGTTGCATGTACAGTACAGTTGTGTTGTACTGGAAGTGATTTGTCTCAGAAGGTGCAAAGTAAATCTCAGGAACAAAGAACTTCATTTTTTAAAAAAAGGCCACAGGAAGTGACATCATGACTGCAGCTCTCTATTATATATTCTATCTGTAACAAAAGCTCGTCTGACATCACCAACAACAACACGAGCAACAAAAACTACGCCTCCAACAGCGACTTCAACGCCTGCACCATCAACACCGTTGGCAGCCTCAGGTATGACTCCAACATAGACAAAGTCTTACCAAACAACCCAAAAACAAACAGTGAAGGATCTATGTGTCTGTACAGTATATATAATAATCAACATTATACAGACATTCAAAGTCAGATAATGACACAATGGTACATACAATATGTCTGATCTAAAGTTTCTACGGCTACAAGTGACCAATATTCAACCACATGTAAGTGAAATCAGATTTAATCAGTTTAGTATCTGAATATAACTTACAGTAGCTTTAAAGGCACTTCATGAGGAAGAAGAAATAAATGGTTTTGCTGAGATGATGCTACCACCCTGTATCATAGATGACTTCCATTCTGTTTGTACATCCTCTTTTATTTTACAAGTACGTGTGAATTTTACTCTATCTTCCATCTGCCCATGAAGACCAGCAACCATCTCTTTCTTTGGTGTTTGGTGTAACTGGTGATGTATGATGGTCTGATTAAGAATGTTTTCTTGTCTTCCAGGTCCTGATAACCTGTGGCAAATCTCAGTTTGTATCGTGATTGGAATACTCTATTTAATCATCATCAGTTATCTCACTGTCATTATCTGGAGAAAAGGTGAATATAGTTTGATCTGCACATCTTCATCAAACAACAACGCATTCAGGATTTAAAGGTCCAGTGTGTGACATTTAGGAGGATTGGCAGAAATGGAATCTAATATTAAAATTATTATTGTTACCTGACAATGAGTCCTCCGTGTTTCTACAGAAGCCCAAAACGGACAAACCAAACACTGGCTGTAGATAGGGTCTTTTGCCTTTCAGTCTTTTTTTTTTTTAATTGGGTAAAAGAGGAGAAAAAGGCAGAAGATCTGTCTGCATTAAAACATGTGCGTGGTTTATGTTGACAGATTTTTCTGTAACCATAAACAGTTTTGTACAACTGAATATCCCCGTTCAGGAATTATAACTCCAATGTAAAGTGCTCTATAAACGACCACATTCAATTCAATTCAATTTTATTTGTATAGCACCAATTCATAACAGAAGTTATCTCAGGACACTTTTCAAATGGAGCAGGTCTAGACCGAACTCTTTATAACATTATTTACAGAGACCCAACAGTTCCCACCATGAGCAAGACCTTGGTGACAGCGGCAAGGAAAAACTTCCTTTTAAGAGGCAGAAATCTCGGACAGACCCCGGCTCTAGATGGGTGGTCGTCTGCCTCGACCACATGGTGGCACTATTGCTACAACTGGATCTGCACATAAAAAATTAATTGTTTCTCCAGATATCAATGACATTTAAAAAGTAGTTTTGAGATATTCTGCTAATAAACCATAAACAATCTTAACATTGACTGAAAAGTTACAACAGAAGTCAAATAAAAGTACCGTCTCCATGTTTATTTTCCCTCTTTCACAGCTCGACAGATAGAGAAGCGATACGCAGAAACAGAAACTGACCCCTGATCCTCCGTCACACAGAAACAAGAGGTAAAATAATCCTGCTTTAAACACTGAGACTAGTACAGAAACAACTGTTCCTACTGCTGCAGCTTCTACCACTGATATACTGCCGACACCACTCTCAGTGCTACTACTAGTTTAATCTGACGTCACAGCACGAGTTAAAATGACCTAAAGTTATGACCTCTCAATCTGTCATGTGAATTCTGTTTTCAAGAGAGGAAGCTCAAAATTAAAAATTCATTCAAAAAATGAAGATGTGTTACAAAAATGAAAAAAACGTCATATAATAAGTCATTAAAAGGAACTGAAATAATTAAATAATGTCTAGTACTTTAAAATAAGTGACCACACAGGAAACAGTCCAAACCCTCAGTCCCACAGTTTAGTGTTGGTGCTTATTTTAAACCCGACTCTAAGAGAGCTTTTACATTTGGTGTTCTGAACTGTCCTCTCGTGTTTCCTCACAGGTGTCTGACAGAGCTGGTGGACGTCCTGCACACCTCAACAATCTCTCCTGTTTTTGGGCTGTTGTTACCTCTGCCAAGAAGGACTATGCTGTAATTTAGACTGTGTGACATCATTAAATATCTTGTATGAGTAGATTGCAGTAGTTAATTGTTTACTTTGCTTGGTGGATCACTTCCCTCTACTCAGCAAGTGATTATCACATCCTCTACTATTTCTATTTTTGGGATCTTGTGTACAAATAAAATGAGTTCATTTCTGTTGTACTTTATGTGTCTTCTTCATGAATTTATAAGCTCTATTACATCTACTTTGGTGGTAATATTAGCAGTGGGGGTCAAGTATGACCATGGCAGCATGAAAACCTGCAAGACAAGAAAGCACCCGGGGAAGAAGTAAAGTTAGTAACATGCATTAATGGGACATGAATGAGTGCAGAAAGAGAGGGAGAGGAAGAGAGGAGCTCAGTGCACCATGGGAAATCCCCCGATAGTCTAGGCCTATAGCAGCATAACTAAGGGATGGTTCAGGACTCACCTGATCCAGCCCTAACTATAAGCTTTATCAAAGAGGAACGTCTAAAGCCTACTCTAAAATGTGGTGAGGGTGTTTGGTTCCACAAGCTAGATGTAACAAATGCATGGACTAGTTTTTCTGCATGTGTCAGATTTTTTCAATGTTACGTCAGTGAAAAAGGCAGTCCGAGAGATTTGCTTGATGTGGGAGTTAAAGCACATATCTTGATCAAAGATAATTAGAAGATTTAGACACTGAGTCTAAGAGGTGTTTGGTGCCCAGTACAAGAACTTCAGTTTTGTCTGAGTTTACATCAGAAAATTGCAACTCATCCAGGTTTTTATGTCTTTAAGACATGCTTGTAATTTAGCTAATTGATTAATTTAATCAGGTTTGATCAATAGATATAACTGGGTATCATCTGCATCACAATCAAAGTTAATGGGGTGATTCCTAATAATGTTGCTTTAGAGAAGCTTGTCAGATGATGTGGTATATAAGGAGCGAGAAAGTCTGCATCTGGAGGAGTTTGGAGTTTATGGACAGCTCAAACAAATTCACCCACAAGGCCACTGTTCATCTCACGTGTGAAACCAAAAGTCAGCAGTGAACAGCCTTGAACAGGTGCCAGCCGTGGGCTCAAAAAGTCTCTCACTTACGTCCAGGCGCTCCCTGAAGGAGTCCCAGCCCCAGGCTCTGTGTCCCCTGTTCTCGACACAACCCACCCACTAGTCTAATGTATCTGGCATTTCTTTTAGGAACTTTAAGGAGCTGACAGGCAGACAGCACTACCTACCTAGCTAGCTGAAAGGTTTCACTTCTCCCACTTCCAACCAAATATTATTTTACAACAACTTTATATTAGCAATTTGTATTGATAGCCTGCTGTATCATCACAGTCTCTTTGAATTAATGCAATGAAACATTAATCAATAGAAATAGTAATGGAGAGAGTATGAGTTTATTAATGGACCTCCCTGATTACCACACTGAGATGACACAAAAAAATGACAGTTTCACCGCCGACTCAAAGTCTCTGTTCTGCAGTCACCCTTGTTTTCTATTCTGTTGTTGCTTTGTCTGTCGAAGCACTTTGTAAACTCTGTTTTTAAAGGTGCTATATTAATAAAGTTATTGTTTTGCTCATCTAGAAGATTCTTCTCTAATAATGAACTTGTGGTGGTGTCTGTTTCTTTCTTCCTGTACTGGCACGTCATTCGTTGCGTATGTGATCATACTCTATATTTAAATTAGCCAGCACCAACAGTGTCCAGTAACCATAAAATTACCACATACACAAAGAAAAAAGTAAGAACGTGGGTTTTAGTTCCTGTTCTCAGTGCAGAATAAAACTGCGCTCACTGTTTGTTTTCCTGCATTCATTCATTTCAGACTGTGAGGATGAGGGTGATTATCTACATCTGTCTGTCAGCCTTTGTTCTGGGCTGTAATGTCGCTGCAGGTAAGAGAATTTTCTGATTTTATAATTTCATTGAATTTATTAAACATACATATAAGTCTTACCTAATATATCAGGAAGTGTGGTTGTAAATAGTATCAGTACAGACTACTGTATGTCTGCATTAAGCCAGCCTACAGATTAAATATTTCATGGTCTTGTCGCCTCACTAAACCAAAATAATTACAGATTAATGACGGCTGCTGTGTGATCACTATATCGACATTAAAATAAGTGACAACAGAGAAAGTCTGAGACGATATAAAGTTGTTTTCTTACTCTGCCACCGTACAACTGCTGCTGCTACTCTGCTAAACTAGGCCAGTAGGCTTATAGCAGGACTAGTTTATCTGGTAAGAAATTTAGTTGTTACGTTGTTGGACCATCAAAGTTGATTTCTCAGTCACAAGAAAAGGAGTGCAGCCACTGCAGTTTGGTTTTTACCTCAGTTTTCTACTTCTTGCTAATTTGTTCACCCCATAATTACACATTTGTATGACATAATAACTCTTATACTGTAAAACAGTTGTACAGATATCAAATGTGGCGTTCCTATGTTTTGGCTTTGTAGGGTTGTATTCACCATAGTTGTGGTCATTCACATATTTTTTTAATTATGTTGTCAGACAACAACTGAATGAGTATGAAATAGTTATTTAATCACGGCCCATAAACACGATTGTTAACCAGCAGTCATGATCCAGCGGCTGTGTTTCTGATACTATTATTTCATGGTTGCAATGTTGTCTGACAAAGTCAGTATTAATACAGGTTAGCCTTAATACTTGATATTTAATACGGATATTTAAAATGAAGGATTAGGCTTTTTAACTTTATTGCCACACAGTGCCCGACCGTCACTCAGCTGCTTACGTCACTGTTTTGGAAAAGCTCAGTCTTTCCCGCCCACACTTAAACACCGCTGATTTTTTGAAACGTAGAGCAAAAGATGCATTTAGAAATGTAACCAGCTTAGTGTGGATGTGCTAAGCTAAATCCTCTAAGTCCTATGTTAAAGATTTCCGGGCAGCATGATAATTTAATTTCAAACAGCTCAGCTTCATTTGAATCTGAATATGTCAACATACAGTTTCATTTTTTTTTTTTTTTAATGCATGAATATTTCTTGACAAAATGTGTTTCTTTTGCAGTAATGCAGCAAAGAATATTCAAGAAGGACTCTGTCACTCTGCGTTGTCCTCACTCTGTGGAGGGTAATGTGACGTGGAGCAGAGAGAGAGATGGACACAGAGTTGACATACTTACAGCTGATGGTGGCAGAGACATAAAACACATTCGTGATCCAGGCAGACGATACAGTTCATCAGCAGATAAATCACTTTACATCCAAAGAGTTACTGTCTCAGACACTGGAAGATACTTCTGTAATAATGAACCAGCTGTGGAGCTGACGGTGATCCCATCAGGTAACATCAGACTTTCATACATTTGTTCTACTTTCTGTTTTCTGTCTGGGTTTGAAACAATAATTTAGTAGCTGTGGAAAACCCTGGTAGAGGACAGCACTGATAGGTGTCAAAGTTTCTTTTTTTTTTATTTTTTTTTTATGAACTTAATGAAAAACTCACTCACAGCAGTTCAGAAGAGAGAATCTCTCTCCATTGATAACAGTGGCCTTCTTCAATGTACAGTCACTGACGGATGAATGTTATTCTGACTCTGATGGTTTACATTACTGACAATAGTAGTAATACTACTTAATGTATGAATATGTATTAAACATGTCTTTCTTTTACAGAAACCATCAAGAAGAAGAACTCTGTCACTCTGAGTTGTCCTCACTCTGTGGAGGGTAATGTGACGTGGAGCAGAGAGAGAAATGGAACTAAAGTTAACATATTTACAACTGATGGTGACAGAGAGATAAAACACATTGATGACCCAGAGAGAAGATATAATTCATCAGCAGATAAATCACTTTACATCCAAAGAGCTGCTGTCTCAGACACTGGAAGATACTTCTGTAATAATGAACCAGTTGTGGAGCTAAAGGTGATCCCTCCAGGTAACATCAGACTTTAATAAAGTTGTTCTGTTTTCTGGATACGTTTTAAAATATTCTTAACATTTATGAATATTTATTGGAAAATGTGTTTCTTTTACAGTAATAGTCCAAAAAATCATCAGGGAAAGGAACCCTATCACTATGCGTTGTCCTCACTCTGTGGAGGGTAATGTGACGTGGAGCAGAGAGAGAAATGGAACTAAAGTTGACATACTTACAGCTGATGGTGACAGAGACATAAAACACATTGATGACCCAGACAGACGATACAGTTCAGAGACAGATAAATCACTTTACATTGGTAGAGTTACTGTCTCAGACACTGGAAGATACTTGTGTAATAATGAACCAGCTGTGCAGCTGACGGTGATCCCATCAGGTAACATCAGACTTTCCTGTAACACAACTGTTCTGCTTTCTGTTGTTTGTCTGGGTTTCAAAATCATTTCTTCACTCTGTTTGTTTTTGAGGTAAATTACAAATCCAATAGTATGTGTAGCAATACTAGTCACTAGTAAAATAGACATGTTGTTGTTCCTTTTTAAGTCGTTGTGAATAATTTTGTGATGTATTAAAGTAGTAATGTGCATAATGGGAGAGATCAGAACAGAGCCTTTCTTTATATGTCGTGTTACTCACTTTATATGATAAGGTTTTGTTTTTTTTAAACGAGCCACATTCCTTCTTCTGAGGCGGACAATTAAATTAGAAAAATAAAATGACATAAATCACCTAAACAATCAGCAGAAACATGAACATGTTACCATGTGAAATGTGGAAGTACTGTACGATGTAACAGTTTAGATGTTGCTGCCCGACATGCATTACATCTGTATGTACTGTTTTATTTTGTAAGATGAGTTATGACTTTGTCTCCTCAAGGAGGGCGACATAAACAACATACTACCCTCCTCTTCCTCCTCCTCCTCGTCCTCCTCCTCCTCCTCCTCATCGTCATCATCGTCAACATGTTCACACGGAGATGCAGGTCTAACAGAAACAGACAAGGTAAACAAAGCCTGACCTGGACTTCTATCTAAAGAAAACCCTACCAGCTGACTGCAAAAAAATAAATCAAATAGTTCTGATAGTAACTCTTTTAATACACAGTCAGCCTGGTCATCATCAGACTATAAATATATATTCACTGGATTCCTAATATTGTGACGTTCACCATCTTGTTTGGAAGAAATAGAGATAGAAGAAGAAGAAGAAGAAGAAGAAGAAACATCCCCCGTCTATGACGAGATACAGGATGGATCAGTGTCTCAACTAAAAAATGGTAGACTTCCCCTTTCTAAGTTAAATTGCAGCATTATAATTGCAGTTTGCAGGGCGTGTATTATCTTCCACTCGTGATCAAAGACAGTCATTTTTATTTTATTACACCATAATCTCAATCCTTGTCTTCTTCTTTGGCAGATGGAGGCCAGTCCATGGTCATGACCCCCCCTGCAGGTAGATAATAAGACCTTATAGTCCTCGCTGTCGGACATCTGTGAGCTCTGCATATATTTAACCAAAGTATTCAAAGCAACAATCCCAACGTTGACAACACAGTAGGTTTAGGCCAGAGGACGTGTTGTTTAATGTGTTACGTTGAAGTACAGACAAATAGTAAAAAATGAACATGACTTCTGTTGACTGTGATTTTTCTCCACTGACAGGAACATCACAGATAAATGACTCCAACTATGTTTTACTGGGGAAGCCACAAGCACAGGGAAACACCAACCAGCCATATTCCTATATTTTCGTCTGAATATTTTGCTTCTGTCGGGAAAGAAAAGACTTCTGTGAGTTATTTGTCAGAAAAAATAGAAAGACAATGTCTGTGTTCTGCATCTTGTTTGTAATTATTTTATCTCTGTAGTTGTTTTGTGTCTTTGTAGTTAAATTGTTCTGTTGCTTTTTGTTTTTTTACATATGTTGTCGTCACTTGATTCACTTTCACTTTATGAATTTTACATTTAACTCCTGTAATGTCAGAATAAATGTAAACATTTGTTGCATTATTTTGTCCGAACAATGGCATTTACCTAACAGTGGAGTTTGTATCATGAGTGGATTGTATGTGTTGTATGTGATTAGCAGGTTTTCAGCTGTGTATATAATCATGTGTTGCTTCCAGTAACTTTTAAATGTCTTGTTTTATCTTGTGACAAACTTTATAAGTTCAGTCTTGCTCTATCTTAAAGACATCTGTGGATTATAAGCTGAGCCCAATGTAGTAGATAACATAGTTATAATAGTTTGGATATCAATGTGCTAGTGCTAGAAAGCCCTAACAGGACATTGTATTACTGTGCTAATTAAACTTCACAAAATAAAAGTTTAAATTCCTAATTTCTCGTGTGTTGTAACTTTTTACACAAACACAATAAAAAGCACAGATTTAATGTAATAAATGAGATTTTGTCAGACAGAAGACAGACGGTAGTTACTGCAGTTTATGCTAACACAAAGACAGACTGCAGTATCTGTAGTTTTGGGGTCATAGGTCAAATAATTTCTCATGATTCTTAAGCTATGAATAAACATATTTAATAAGCACATAAACCCTGTTCTAGTGTCGTTACTGCACGTAGCCCCTTTAATGTTTACAACTTGTGGCTCCGCCCCCAGACACAACTGATAGCCACAGACATTAATGCCCCGCCAACTCTTCTGCCAACTTCTGTGAGTGTTTGTGAGGAAAATATGAGTCACAGATTTCATCATCATAGACTGGATGATGTCATATGTCTGTGCTTCTATGACCAGCGATAGGTAGATCCAGGTCCAGGATTGGCTTAGCGCCATTTAAGGTGAATAAAATACAGTAGCCACTACTATTATGACGTTTAATACCACAAAGTGAGTCACATAGATTTTCCACATATGACTCTGAGTCACTTGTTGTGGTAGAAAAAGCATTGACATGACAACCTTTTATTGTTTATTTGCAGACTTTTATTTGTTGTTTTTTCTCAAAGAAGTTTTACAAAATCAATCATAATGAGGTTTTCTTACCAATATTAGGAGACTATCTATTGGAATATATTAGCAGGGATCATTTTACGGATACGTTCAAACATTTAATTCTAGCTGCATTTTGTTTCTCTCTGGGCAAATATGAATAAATATTTTTAAATATATGTGCAAGTGTAATCTTCATATCAGCGTGACTGATCTAACTTCAGAGAACACATCACACCTTCCAGCGCCAACACAGCGGTTGATGGTGATGTTTGACCACAAATTTAAACAGAAGATGACGAGAGTTTGTGATGACCATAAAAAGCAAACAGTTTGTGGTTTCTGGTTCGAGAGACTCATAAATACCCCAAGACAGCTGAGTTCCTGCTCAGAGCTCACAAAGGTTGAGGTTCGAGTATTGATCGATATCTGTGTCAAGATGAGGGTGAACATCTTCCGCTGCCTGTTAGCCTTTGTTCTCTGCTGTAATGTCACTGCAGGTAAGAGGTTTACAGTTTGTTAGTTTCACACTATTTTTACTATTAAATATGTGCTTCTAATAATCTGAAATTATAAACTAGTAATTTTATATGCAATTGTTATTACTGTGTTTTATTTTTCATTGTATTTTATCACTGATTAAGTGTTGCTTATTGTCTTGTTAAATGTATGTAAAGTGCTTTGTAGCTTTGTTACAGGGATAAGAAACCGGCCATTTTGTATTTGCCTGGATGGCTGTAACACGTAGGCATGTTCTTAAGCTCTTACTGTTGGTATGAGCCCTGAGACATTACAGGCTTTATAAGTGTGTGTGTTAGAAAGAAAGCGTTTCATTGGAGGAGGGTTTCCTGATGAATTAAAGAAAAGATAAAGATAAAGTGAGTGGACCACCCACAGTTCTTCTTATAGCTGTCTCTAATGGCTGCTAACTGACTGATAACGAATGAGTAAATGATTAATTATCGTAATAATAAAGTTTATTTACAAATCTCTTATCAAAACCAGAGATTCCAAAGTAAAGCTATCAGTGATATAGTGACAGGCTTTAATTAAATAATTTTAAAAAAGCCTCTAGATTAAAAAAAGAAAATCTAATCAGGCAGATCTGGTAACTATTAATAGTATAACCCAATAATAAAGCAGTAGATACAACTTAAAAACCCTTTATAAAAGCCTTAAATATAATATACTATAATATAAATATTAATATAAAAAAGGGGCCTGCTGCCATCTTTTGTCTTTGGGGTTTGTGCCGCAGTACTAACCCTAACCTAAAACCTCCTGTTTATATCTTCAAATACTTCATTAAGGCCAAAAAATTAATAACAAATCAGCAGCATTAGAGCCAGAAACCATCTTTGGTAAATATGTATTTGACATGTGGATTTATTCTTTAATTTGGTCCATCTGATAACATGTTGGCAGTGGGCTTTATGACTGTACTGCAGTCAGCCACCAGAGGGCGATAGAGATGTGTTGCAGAGCTGTCTTTATATATGCTGATGCTCAGTTCCTCACTATAATACAGACTTCAGTCATTGACCTGCAAACTGTGTTTCTTTTTCAGAAATAGCCCAAAGAATAATCTTAGAGAAGGACCCAGTCACCCTGCCTTGTCCTCACTCTGTGGGTAAAGTGAAGGTGACGTGGAGCAGAGAGGTGAATGGAAACAGAGTCGACATCCTTATAGTCGATGGCGAGCGGGACATAAGACTCATTAATAAGCCTTATAAACATTTTGGCTCATTAGCAGATAAATCTCTGCACATTGTCAGAGCTGACGTCTCAGACGCTGCAACATACTTCTGTGATAATGAACCAGCTGCAGAGCTGAAGGTCATCTCATCAGGTAAATTCCAGCTCAGTGTTCATATCAAAGTTATATCGGTGCTTCCAGGTCACAGAAGTGGCTTTAGTATTTACCTCTATATCAGCATATTGTTCCCAAGATTTAAAGACCCCCTAATCTGCTCATTGCAAGCTGGAATGTAAAGTGTCTGAAGCTGCATTATAAAGCATGTGTTTTTTTATGTATTTGTATTAGTTGTGTACAGAAACAAGCAGACAATTGCTGAAGAGAGGTCCACCGTCACTCTGCAGTGCCCCCCTGACGCTGGACGATCAACGTGGATCAGATACATTGATGGAAAAGGGGAGTTTCTTGTTTCTGCAGAAGACAAGATGTTGATGATAACAGACCTGCAGCCTGCAGACTCTGGACTTTATTACTGTGGTGGAAAACCTGCTGCGTATCTGACTGTGAGACATCTGAGAAAGGGGACACCGAAGTAGTGAGACAGAGACATGAGTAATTTAGGGAAGCCCATAAGATGAAAACTTAAAAAATGAATAACAGATGTTTGTGTTAAGTCCATATTATGAAACAAAAAGTCAAAATTATGAGATAAAAACAGTTTTTTATGTCATAATTTCAATTTCATTTCAATTTTTATCTCTAAATTTTCCTATAATTTTGACATTTTAAGGTTAAAATTTTCATCTTATTTTTTACTGGCAGACATGAGCTTCCATAGAAATCTGAGGAAGGTGAGAAAAGAGGTCAAATGTCAAACCCAGCGGTGGAATGTAACTAAGTACATCTACTCAAGTACTGTAATTAACACTGGAACAACTTTAATGTTTGTTTGATTCTGACTGTGGACAAAAGCGTTAACAGTCGAGTTTATTTAACAGCTTCAATTACTATACTTTGCATAATTTACAAAACATAAAGAGTTTATTTAATATTGTTATAACTTAAACTATTTTAAAACTATTTAATTAATTTTCATGTAAAAACATTTAATGGTTCCAGCTTCACATACATGAGAATTTTCTGCTTTGCCTTTATTTATTTTAATAATTTGAATGTATTTGTAACAGTCTGGATGTTTGTTGGTTGGACTAAACAAACATGGTTTAAAATGGCAACTGTATTGTTTTCTCTGTATTCTGTATTTAAAGTTAAAAATACATTTAAATTATCAGAGTTTATATTTTTATTTATGTTCAGCAGCTTTGTGTCAGAATGTGTTCTTCTGCCAATGTGTCATATAAATGTGTTTGTCTTTATTGAAATAAACATTTATGGACAACATCCAAATCCTGTTTGTGTTTTATACATATTATAAAGTAATAAATAAAAAAACATTAATGACACTAACTAATAACACTAATATATATCATTTGAATTATGTATCAATCTACAGAAATATAAAGATAGATGAAGATAACAATTAGCGTCAAATTATTGTACTTAACTAAAAACGTATGAAATAAGTTAATACTAACAATGTCTTTATTGTTACTTTTATTCAAATCAAATAAACAGTATAGACCTCTGACCTGTATACAGCACTGACCTCTGACCTCTGTAACTGTGTTATTGGAGAGCTATTGTCGCTACCGTCAGCTCACTTCATCCAGACTCCATCCAGACTCCTGAGGCTGATCTGGCTCGTAGATTGACTGGTTACTTTGACCTTTGATTGCTTTGTGTCACTATTAATTAATGGTTGTCTGACAGCTACATACACAGCTTTTAAAAAGAAGCAAGCAGTGTGACCGTCGTTTGTTTGTGTAAAGTATAAACCTATAAATGACTGTATTGTATTAAAGCCCCCCGGCACCAGGGGGCGACTCCACACATCAGATGCAGGCTGATGTCATCTTAATGTGCTTTTTATAAGCTAATATTCTCTGATGCACTCACTCATTAGTGACGACTAACGACTGATTGGCTCTGTGATAGTGGTGATTCTGTGTAATTCAGCTTGAAGATTTGTTGTTAAAGATTAATTTGGACCTGAACTGAACACCCCTGCTCATTTGCTGAACAGCTGCCGGCTGCTGGAGACTGTGAGTGCCCCCAAAAAGTCACAGCAGTGAGCAGAAAGGTGGGGAAACAACACGAGCTGAGGGGATCTTCAGAATCGGGTCCTGATTCTCTACGACTTTCTCATTAGGAGACATTGTTAATACAAACATATTGATTACAGCAGCTTTAGGTCTTCTCCGAAACTCAAGATCACATCACTTTGTCCACTTTGATGCAGACTTTTTTCTGACAGGTTTGCAGACTTTGTATATTCTAGGGAATTTGTTGGAATTAATGAGCTCACTGATGTCCTTCCCTTTTTACACGTTGATTCACCATTTCTAAATATAGTCAGCTCATTTGTGCTCTGATTTCCTCATTCTCGTAAAAACAAAACAGTAGTGACTCTACAGATACAGCAGGGATTAAAAGAAGTGAAACATAAATAAATCATTGGTAGTTGATATTGAGACGTGTCCACATTGTAGCATGAAGAGCTGTAGCTGAGTCCTAAAACCCAAAGAGAGTCCGGCTTAGTTGGATCAGTCTGTGGTTAACACAAGCTTATGAGAGTTACCCCACCTGTGGTAATGTCCTAAAACCGGTATTTGCCTTTAGTGTCTTAATAAGACTACAGAGGTTGTCAGTGACATTAAAACACGGAGACTTATCTACTTACTACTCCGCCTTCACAGCACTCAACACTATTCTAACTTTCTAATTTCAATTACAAGGTTTAATTACAACTTGGAAGATTACGGCGGTTACATTGCGACCGTGGTGTAGTTCATTTATAGCCTAATATGATCTTGCTGAACAAAACCGCCACCTGGTTGAGGGTGTTAGGGTAGTTATTCCTCTGAGCGCAACACTTTCTGTCCTTTATTTAATTCCTTTGAGAGTTTGTTCATTAATCCTAAGTGTGACTTTCAGTTTTTTTGCATTTTGATGTAAATCTGAGTTCAGTATTTTTCTGTTATTAAGATAATACATTCACAGGGAAGTTCAGACATTTTCTGTTGAGAATTATTAGAATTAGCTTGTTGTTCCTTTGCATGATGTCACCCTTCAAACCTACTCCACCTTCACTAAAAACCAATGACCTCAGTGGCGTCCCCCATCCTTCCCTTGTTATGGTTTGCTGCACTTATTTATAGTCAGTTGATCTCCGCCCTGTGTTTCATGTGTCATGTTCTCAGTCTCATGGCCTTTTTAGGTAGATTGTACCTAAACAGAGGATTCTGAATCATTTATATTGATGCGATACCAACATCCCAACAGGCAGAGACAAAGTGAACATACTGCAAGGAGAGAAAGAAGGCTCAAACACCACCAACAACCACACTCCCCTGCCCACAATGCACCACAGTGTGTCACCAATCAGCCATCTGATGACGAGTAGGTAACCCAACAGAGAGGACCGCCATACCGATGAGCGTGACCTTTTATGGGATAAACATTTCTGAGGTCCTGGTTGGGGTTAGGGGTAGGGTGTGAACTGAGGTTAAGGTTAAGGTTAAGGGCTTTTTTCAGACATTTCACAGCGTAATTTATTTAAAATTTTGCACCACGAATAAAGGCATCAACTTATTGCACTGCTTGGAATAAACGTCTCGTCACAAACTCACTGTGTTAGTGTTTCTCATAACTTTCTATCATATAACCAGGAACACCAAAATAATAGCCAATGTTAACAAATGCCAACTGCTCCCTCTGACTGGGATCAGTGACGTCTTCATTTATAACTCATATAAGCTGATAATAGGTGTCTTTTTCCATACAGCCAGTGGGTTGGTAACAACTTTGTTGTTGTGGTTGCAACTAAAGTAGAATCACTTTGCATGTTAAAATCAAAGGAAACATCATTAACCACAGAAAGAGACAAAGTGTGAGAACAGCTGCTGCTGAAGAGGCACTTTTTTTTAACTGGTGAATTATTTTGAGGGCATAAAGGTCAGATGGCAGTTTCTCATTTTCTTTCAGTCTGTCCTTGTGTAGTAACCAACTAGTGATTAATGTATATCAGTTAGCTGACTATATTGTGACGTGAGGAAACATCAGTGGCCATTTCCACAGAAAGAATGAGGTTCATCTGAGTAAACAATGTGGGTTCAGAGGAACACACGATAACACCTAGCTGAGTTCCTGTTCCCAGCTCAGACAGACAGTGTGCTCTGTTCAGTCAGTTCAGTCTGTCTGAAGATGAGGGGGGGCAATGTCTGCTGCTGCCTGTTAGCTTTTGTTCTGAGCTGCAATGTCACTGCAGGTAAGAACTGTAACATCAGTTTTAACAATGTTGTTTTATATTTGTAAAGTTGCCGTATTTAGTGCTTAATGTTAAAGTCGGTTAAACTTGAGTTTTGTAGCAATTTTCTCCACTTTTGTGTTGCAATCTTCACTGACAACAACCCTCCTCTGTATCTTTAGTGTGAACTGGTTATAATGTGGGAACAACAGGTTCAGACTCATTTTACTAGGTCACATAATGAACACTGTGATAGTAAACTACTGACATTGTGTTTATGTTTCTTTTGCAGCAATAATCCATGAAATAGTCCAGGAGAAGAACTCTGTCTCTCTGAGTTGTCCTCACTCTGTGGAGGGTAATGTGACGTGGAGCAGAGAGAGAGATGGAACTAAAGTTGACTTATTTACAATTGATGGTGACAGAGAGATAAGACACAATGATCCAGGTAAACGATACAGTTCACAGGCAGATAAATCACTTTACATTGGTAGAGTTACTGTCTCAGACACTGGAAGATACTTCTGTAATAATGAACCAGCTGTGGAGCTGACGGTGATCCCATCAGGTAACATCAGACTTTAATAAAGTTGTTCTGTTTTCTCTTCATGTCTCTGAGCTCAATGTTTCATTTTTATTAAACTCTGATAACATAAATACTTAATAGTTATGAATAATATAATAAAGTCTAAATGTGGGGGTTTACCTTTAATTGAACTATTCTGCAATAAAAACATCATAATTTATCAAAATGTTTTAATTTCAGCAGCCACAGAAGGTATTTTATTTCTCACATTCACTTCCTGGTGCTTTTAGAGTTTAACATGTTTCACTAAATATGAAATCAAATATATTATTTATCAATAAAACTGCCAAACTATCTCTGATCTCATCTGCACAGGTCTCATATAGGAAAAGCTGAACTTCCTCTGCTCTAAAACCTAAATCAGGAACTTATTCATGACATCCTGAAAGGTGTCAGTTTCTGTTTTTGGAACAAAACTCTTCACATGGTCTCTGACTTTACCCTGAATCTGTGTGATAAGTTTATGATGGTACATTATAAAATATGAATCCTGTGTTGTTTGCTGTGTACAGGAACAACCAGACTTGATGCTGCAGAGAGGACCACCATCACTCTGAAATGTCCTCCTGATGTTGGAGGATCAGATGTTCCAACATGGAGCAGAGACGCTGTTGAAATACAACAACAGAGACGGTTTCATGTTTCAACTGTGAACAACACGTTGATAATAACAGACCTGCAGCCTGCTGACTCTGGACTTTATTACTGTGATGGAAAACCTGCTGCGTATCTGACTGTGAACAAAGATGAGACATCTGAGAGAGGTGAGACACAAGAAGACAGACAGGAAGACAGAAATATGGGCAGAATAAGCAGTTATTTAAAGGAATAATTATTATATATATATATATATATCTCCACTGTTTCAAAATAAAGGTAGTAAGACACCACCAACTTCAAGCACTACAACATTGACACCAGGGCTGAACACAGGTAGGACTGTGGATGTTTGACCTGCAGATACAGAATCTACAAACTGAGCTTTTATTTGTTCTGTTTATCAGACTAATATGTATCTTTGTCCTCAAGCGGCTCCTGAAAACCTGCAACCCCCTTTTGGTTTGGTGTTAGGAATAGCTGTTCCCTTCTTCGTCCTCCTCCTCCTCCTCACCATCATCTACTGCACTTGGAGATGCAGGTTTAAAAGAAAAGGTGAATACAACATATATAGAGAATTTAAAGATTACATTTACTCTAATTTAGATAAAGGCAGAATGAGTAAGGTTAGACACCCTTGGCTTGAGTTAGTCATATCTCTGCTGGCAATATCTAATACAGGCATGAATTAACCAAACATTAAATTAGCAGCTAACAGCTAACAGCCTGCTATTGGGTCACATTAGTTCTCCTTTCTTATTTCTGTTTTCTCTTTACTGTACCTGACAGCTTGCACACCGCTGTTCATTAGAGGCAGATTGACTTTACGGATAGGAAGTTGTTGCGTATTGTACTTCATACTGTATATGTACAACATGTCATCACTCAACAGATTACTCATACTGTGAGCTTCACAGTGTTTTTCACAGGAACTGAAAAAAGTGACCACGTCTATGATGAGATACAGGATGGATCAATGTTTCATTCTGCAAACGGTGGGGAAAAAAGAGTTCCTTCTTTTAGACAAACTTCCTCTTTCTATTTTGATTGAGACTGATGTGAAATAAAATTGGACTCTGTGTTATTTGTGCTGGCATTCATGAGTATGGGGACACTCCTGCTCTGACTGTATCATGTTTGGCAACAGCTTTAAAGGTTTTCTACACAATTTTCAAGAACTGTTCTATCCATCTGAGTCCAGGAAGAGTGAATCCGTTACATAATAAACATCATTTTTAACCTGTTTCCCAAAGTACAACTCGAGGTGCAAAAGGCAGCAGCCAAAGTCGTCATATCTCCGAGACAGATTTATACGTTTAATACGTTTTAGGTTTAGGTTACATTATAACTGTTGTTCTCTGAGAGACTCTCTTCTATGTCCCCACCTGTATCTGGGTGGAGAGATCTCAATCCAAGAGAGACTTAATTTACAAATATGAAACTTTTCTTCAATGAAACCTTGAACAAAGAGTTTAATATTCTTCTTTTTTGCTTTTTTTTGGCAGCTGTGGAAATCTTGCCTGAACCAAAAACTTCAAACTGCATGATAGATTATCCAGGTAGATAATTAAAAACAACAGATGTTCATCAATGCTTGGTAAACTGTGAGGTGGTCTACAGGAGCTGACTCAACATTTAGGATGCCTGACCAACACTGACACATGAATTGTGGATATTGATTGATGTTTACAGTAGCTCATAGCGCCCCCTATGCTATGTAGCTAGCACCAGTTTCGACCTCCAGTGGACCCAGGACCGAAGACAATCTTTGGGACCGAAGGTGCCAGTCTGACAGGAAATACAGTACCGAGGTGCTTTTCTCGCCGGGTTTGGCTCCTGGCGTCCGAGCTAACAGCAGTTAGCGGTTGGCTACTTGTCAATCTGTCCATCAGGAAACTCTGTAAATCACAATGAGTTGAAGTTGATCAGCTGGAGGAAGTCTCCATAAAATCTGATCCAGTTTCACCAAATTACTGAATAACATTATAAAGTGGAGCTGACAGTATCAGTGGGGCCCGGCTGTAGATGTATGAATGATGCCTAAAACGTTTCTGTAGGTTGGTTCTGGTTAATGATGTTTGTTGGTTCATGTTTTCATAGACGGTTCAAACCACAATGATCCCACATATTCCACCATCTCTGATCTTCCACCAGTGGGAAAGAAGACTGGTAATCAGCATTTACAATCACACATTTTAACACTGAAACAAATATTCTAAGGTTATATTTCTGGTTATTCATTATATTTAATTTCTTTTTACAGAGACATTTCTACCTAATGAGTCCCCATATTCCTTGATCGGTGGCACTTTTCTTGATGGAAATAATAAAGGTAACTTTAATCATCAGCTGCAGATTTTGGCCTTTGTGGTATTAAATGTAAATACATATGAACTGTAAGTTTACTGGGTCAAAGAGCCGTTATAATATGAGTTACATAAACATCTTTATCATTAAAATATTGAATGAGAAGCAGTTGGGAGTCATTTTCACCCACATTATGTCTCGATGAACAGGTTCTTCAAAGACGACTGACAACACGTATTTTTTACTGGAGAAACGCAAAGCACCTGGAAACCAGTGACCAACGTTGGACCTGAATGCTGAGCCGCTGTCGGGTTGAAACCTGCTTCTGTAAGAGCTGTTTATAGGAAAATACTGGGTGGGGGGAGCTTACTTGTAATATTTAGCTTTTTAGCATATTTATTTATGGATGCATTAAAGCTGCAGTTGGTTTTTGTCATATTTGCTGAAATTGTCCCTGTATCCTGACAGTAATGAGACAGATAATCAGGTTCTTTGGGTTCCTGAGCTCCTAATGGGATTCAGAAGCAAGAATACAACCAGGTAGCTGATTCTCATTCCCAGGCTGCAAGCAGCGATGAACCCTTGCAGTTCGTCGCCATGTCATGTGCCAGCCTATCACGCGTACTCCACACCGTGTCAATGTAAATCAGACGGTGACTTCCATTCAAGGCATACTTCCTGTTTCCAGAAGGTGGCACTATGCCTACGACTGAATACTGAATATGGGCGCGTAGATGTGTTCAGGCTCTCTTATCAAACATGTGAAGTTTGGTGTTCACATTGATTTCCCCTCTGGGGGATCTTTATAAATAAATTGGATTTTATTTAATTTGATGTTTCTTGTTGTTTTTTGTCTTTTTTCCATATATATATATATATATATAGGTAAATTTGACTTTCATGTGCTGGTTGAAATATGACGAGAGGAAACATCAGTGGCTGTTAACCACAGAAAGAAAGAGACAAATACATTCTAATAAGTTGACCATGTGGGTTTTTAGAGGAACTCACATTAAACACCTAGCTGAGTTCCTGTTCCCAGCTCAGACAGACAGTGTGCTCTGTTCAGTCAGTTCAGTCTGTATGAAGATGAGGGGGAATATCTGCTGCTGCCTGTTAGCTTTTGTTCTGAGCTGCAATGTCACTGCAGGTAAGAACTTTTCAAACTGTTCAGTCTGTGCAGCACTGTCATCAGTTTTAATAATGTTGTTTTATATTTTCATAGAAAGGATGAAACAGAGTTACTGTGAGGTAAAGTGAACATTACTCCAGGAAGTGTGTTTGTAATTAGTCTCAATAGATTAACTGATGTGAGTAATGAGCTCGATCAGAGGGAATACATTAACAAACATCTGCTCACATATTTTATGTTGCTTTTATGACCATAAAGTTCTGTAGAAGTGTTTGAACCGTGGCTTCTGAGGGTGAGATAGTGCACGTACACGGAAATAAATGTGCTCGCCTACGTGCAAACATATAACCTACTATTAATACATTTCACTTCATACAGAGAATATTTATCCTGGAGCAATGGTCTGTAAAGAACAAGCAGCAACAAAAGCCGACTGTTGCGCGGCCTCACTGCACTGTGTCTTGGCCAGAAAGTAACACTAGAACACACCCATTGACCACAGTGAGCTGTCAGACTCTCACAGTGCTTTACTATCAGCATATTATTTATTACAGGAACCTAAATATACTGGAAAATATAAATGCATGCAGAAATACAATGGTTGGTATTTTATTTTGAAAGGTATTTTAGAGCTCCGCTTAAAGTTGGTTGAACTTTGAATTTTGACTGACAACAGCCCTCCTCTGTATCTTTAGTGTGAACTGGTTATAATGTGGGAACAACAGGTTCACATTCATTAAACAAGGTCACATAATGAACACTGTGCATTCAACAGTTGATTGTGACTCTGATAATAAACTTTTTCTGTTCAATATTAGAAATGCTGACATTGTGAGAACAGCTGCTAATTTAATGTCTGTTTCTTTTGCAGCAATAATCCATAAAATAGTTGAGGAGAAGAACCCTGTCAGACTGAGTTGTCCTCACTCTGTGGAGGGTAAAGTGACGTGGAGCAGAGAGAGAGATGGAACTAAAGTTGACATACTTACAGCTGATGGTGACAGAGAGATAAGACACTTAATGATCCAGGCAAACGATACAGTTCACAGGCAGATAAATCACTTTACATTGGTAGAGTTAACATCTCAGACACTGGAAGATACTTCTGTAATAATGAACCAGCTGTGGAGCTGACGGTGATCCCATCAGGTAACATCAGACTTTAATAAAGTTGTTCTGTTTTCTCTTCATGTCTCTGAGCTAAATGTTTCATTTTTATTAAACTTTCACATATTAATGAAATGGTGGATTTCAAATGTAAATGTGTTTTTTAGGTTTCAGTTTCATCCATCAGTAGATTGGCAGGAACAGAAGGGAATTCATTTTCCATATTTACTTCCTGGTACTGTAGTTGAGTTTTGGTGAACGTCTGCAGTTCTGATTTTATTTCTTTCACTAAATCTGAAATCAAACACATTATATATTGCACATCTCTCTAACACCTAATTCAGGAACTTATTTTATGACGTATATTTTAAACTAAAATACAGCTGTATGGTGACAGATGTTAGTTCCTCGGTTTCACATGGTCTCTGACTTTACCCTGAATCTGTGTGATAAGTTTATGATGGTACATTATAAAATATGAGTCCTGTGTTGTTTGCTGTGTACAGGAACAACCAGACTTGATGCTGCAGAGAGGACCACCATCACTCTGAAATGTCCTCCTGATGTTGGAGGATCAGATGTTCCAACATGGAGCAGAGACGGTGGTGAAATACAAAAAAAAAGACGGTTTCTTTTTTCTCCTCCCCAAAAAAAATTTAAAAAAAAAAAACCACCACCTTGCTCTTTTTGAATTTTTTATTTTTAAAAAAAAAATTATGTATCAACTGTGAACAAAGGTGAGACATCTGAGGGAGGTGAGACACAAGAAGACAGACAGGAAGACAGAAATATTTTGTTCCCTTTGTACAGAGTCAGGCTAGCTGTTTCCCCCTGTTTCCAGTCTTTGTGCTAAGCTAACAGACAGCTGGCTGTAGCTCCATAAGAGTGGTATTGATCTTCTTTAAACAGATAATGCAGATAAACAACTGAACACAAGACTCAATAAAGGTAAATACAGTATGACTGTAATCTGCAGGTCTACCAAGATGGCAAGTTGAATTCTACCTTTGAATGAAACTCTCGTGGTTAAATGTCTGACACTTCTGACTCGTGACTGTCTGTGGTAAAGTGCACTTGAACTCAGTTATATATATATATCCTCTTTGTCACACTGATAACAGCACACCACTCACAACAAATACTACTACAACACAAACAGCAGCAGCTCCTGCAGCAACATTAAGAGAGACCCAGAAATACAAAGGAAAGTCAAACAGACCGGAACTGATGAAAAGGTGATCAATATGAGAGTCAGAGACCAGAACTAACCCTAAAACTACCAATAAAAACACTCTGAATGCAACAATAATAAACAATGTAAAGCAGTTACTGAAACAGAAAGATGCAGAGATATGCAGAAGAACAGGTTTAACTCAAATGAAACTTGTGGTTACAGTCAGATATAACACGCTCTGCACACGATGGTTCAAACTGAGAGAGCACTGTTGCTAGGCAACTCACCACAGGAAATGAATGGTGCTGTTCCCTTTTCACATTGACTGGACTTTATATTAAAGATATACACATTTGCTGCAGGGCACAAAGGTCATAGGTTAATGGTTCACTTAAATAGACAAATCAATTTTTAAAGGCACACTATGCAAGATTTTTACCTTAATATAACAGCTTCGAAGTCATTTTGATGGTAAACGAACTCGTAGTATAGCGAATCATCCTGATAGCAAAGCAGTGCAAGTCTGAAAGGTGGCGCCCCGCCAAATCTGGCTAGAATCACAAATTGCTTTACGGCATTCACTCAGACGTTACCTGGTCAGTAGACATCTTCGTCTGAGTCTATCTTTGCCTGTTCAATGTCCGAGCTTCCATCCTACTGAACATGTGTGTTTTCACTGTGTTTTTAGTGTGTGTTTTGCTATTTTTAACTCTTTTCTTACTTTCTTACTACTTTGTTCACGTCGCCTAAATACTTTTTGGGCGTTTTTGAGCACTTTTAATTTTTTGTTTGCACGGGTCTCCATGGCGACGGGGAGTGATGATCGCCCTGAGGTACCCTATCATCCTGACTGGAGAGAGACCCTCCATACCGGAGGATCTGAGGAGGATTCAGACTGTTGATATCTTGTTATCTTCATTTTTTCGAGTCAGAATATAATTACAGATTTCTTACATTTGAATTTTCATCAGTTAAAATTTAATTTATACGTAAGACAGAATTTACAACAAAATACAACAAAGCCATAAATTCTAACCCTGAAAGACAGAAACTACTGAATGTCATTATGATGCAATTATATTTACACATGAACTATGTATTCTCTATTTTCCACACAGAAAATACAACTAATACAGCAACAACAGCAACAACAGCAACAACAGCAACAACAACAACAACAACGAAACAAACTTCTACAACAACAATAACAGCAGCAACAACAACAACAACAAAACAAACTCCTACAACTTCAACACCAACAACAACAACAACAACAACAACAAAACAAATTCCTACAACTTCAACAACAACAACAACAAAACAAACTCCTACAACTTCAACAACAACAACAACAAAACAAACTCCTTCAACTTCAACACTGACTACAACACAGTGTAAGTACACCCTTCACCTCTGCTGCCTCCTCCCCTCTCCTGCACAGGACAGTGACTTCACAGCGTTTGGCCTCCAGAAACAGTAAACAGTTGACCTTCACAGTTGAACTGCGCCACCTGCTGTTGTAAATGTGTGATAGAAATAGTAATAGCTGAAGGATTATTTGACATCAGTGCTGCTGTAACCACAACCCTGATCAGCAGCAGCTATCTGTGCTCAGAGCTCGGGGGACTGTCAGTGTTTGGGATCATTCTACAGCGTCTAAAGCACAAGTCTGAACCACTGCGACAAAACAGAAACATAATTTAGGGTCAGCAAAAGCTACTTGACCTCCTGTGAATGAGGTGGGCCTGCCACCTCCGATCCACATTTACATGTTAAATGTTTAAAATGACGTACATCAGCAGTTGGAACAAATAATAATGCAATTCGAACCTGTAGATACGGAACTGAACCTGTGACAAACTGAGCACTGTACTGTGTATAACGTGACGTTATTCATTCTTACTTTGTCTTCCAGCGGCTCCTGAAAACCAGCAACCACCTGACACCCAACTTGGTTTGGTGTTAGGAATAGCTGTTTCCTTCTTCCTCCTTGTCATCATCATCATCATCGTCTACTGTACGCGGAGATGCAGGTTTAAGAGACAAGGTAAATAAAAACCTGTAAGCTATATGTTGACTGTATATACCCTACAGAGCGATTACAGGTAGATTTCCGTGGGTCAAGTTCGGCCCGTTGCTGCATCTCTCTTTCCCTTCTCTAATTAATAACTACATTTAAACTGTAAGCCTTAATATCTGGTCACACAGACAGAGAAAGATTGATGACGTACCCACAGTGAACTGCTGTGCTAACACTTTAGCTAGTTAGTCACATTAGTTCTCTGTGCTTTCTTCATTTTGTTTTTAACTGTTCATTCATATTTTATATTTGTGGGGCAGAATTAAACTGAACTGAATTTACTGATGACAAGCAATTGCTGCATTGTTGCGTTTCATAGACAACATCACGCTACACTAGAGCCCAATGAGACATCATTGTATGGGGTGTCAAAGGTCGCCTGTTTGTCATTTTAAAGCAGATAATCACTGATTACTCAGCAGACTACTGAAACTGTGACCTTCACAATCTTCTTTTGCAGGAACTGAAGAAAGTTTCCCTGTCTACGAGGATATACAGGACGGATCAGTGTTTCAGTCTACAAACGGTGAGAAACAATAAGAGTTACTTTTTAAAATAGATAATAGAATAATACCATTTCTATAATGAACAATATAAATTAAAGTCTACACTGTTTTATTTGTGCTTTGTGCATTTGTGAGTTTTGTGACATAAAAAAATCCTTTTTTTTTTTTTAAAAATAAGGGTATTTACAGAATAGAACGTATAATAACGTTCTGTAATTTAATTCACTTGAACTGAATTCACCTACCTGGGGAGTGTTGCCACCTGTAGCTGCTGGAGAGAAAGTCTCAATCACTAGAACTTTATATACAAATATGCAACTTTTCTGTCTTACAAAACAACCAAAGAGATAAAACAGAACATTAAACAAAGAGTTTAATGTTCTTTTTTTAAATTTCTTTTGGCAGGTGTGGAAAGCTTGTCTGGACCAACAGCTACATACTACATGATAGATCTTCCAGGTATCTTTCATAAGATTCAATTAAATTCAATTCAATTTTATTTGTATAGCGCCAATTCATAACAGAAGTTATCTCAGGACACTTTTCAAATAGAGCAGGTCTAGACCGAACTCTTTAACATTAATTACAGAGACCCAACAGTACCACCATGAGCAAGCACTAGGCGACAGGGCAAGGAAAACTGCCTGTTAAAAGGCAGAAACCTAGGACGATCCTCCGGTCTAGGTGGGTGGTGTCTTCTACCAGTTGGGGTGAGAGAGAGAGAGAGAGAGAGAGAGAGAGAGGCGAGAGAGGCAAGAGAGAGCGAGAGACAGACAGACAGACAGGTGCACAGCAGATCAGATCAGTTCTTAACTAGAATATTTGCATTTCCTGTGTTGCTTGCAGCAATAACATAATTACTATCAAATTATTGGACTTCATTGAAACTTACGAATAAAGTTAATATTACATGACCTATGCCACGTATCTACAGCACTGTCCTCTGTAACTTATTATTATTGTCAAATGGACTTGGCCAAAACTTTATTAACTGTCTCTGAAAGACAATTATTATCAAATTATTGGACTAAAACTTATGAAATACAGTCAATATTACTAATATACTTATTGTTACTATTTTTATTAATAAATATAATAGTACAGAGTACAGACAGAGTACAGACCCCTGACCTGTATCTACAGCACTGACCTATATAACAATATTCTTTTTACAAATTTTTGAATCAAATAAAGTGTACTGACCTCTGACCTGTATGCAGCACTGACCTGTGTCCTGTGCTCTGTAACTTAGTATTATTGTGGAGCTATTGTCAGGAGAATTGTATGAAATGTTACACACGTGCAGCATGGCTTTATGTACATTATTCATGAATTTAGTTGCAATCCAATTTAACATTGAATAATTATGGCCTGTTTAGTGCATCGGTCCCTGCCTTCGTAAGTGATCCCCAAACACAAACTGTCAAGACAAAAGGATCTTGTTTGGCTTCATCTACATATGCTACCCTGCTGTTGTGCGAAAGATTGGATGAAATATGTGCAAAAAGAAGCATATATCTCTTTCCCCAAAAAAAAGGGGGCAAAATGTTTTTAAGGGATGAATGGGCGTGGCCTATTATCAGTAACACTGGCATCATCCAAGGAACCTGCTGTATAAAAATTAGGGATGTCCGATATTTTCGGCCGATATTCACTAAAAATTTAATATTGGGAATTATCGGTATCGGGTTTTTATAACCGATGTTTGTTCTGTAGGCTTCAGCATTTCCGAGCCTGCATGAACGCAGCATGGGACGTTTACCGGTGCGCGCTAGATGACGTATAACAACAACAACTACACTATGCTGGTTGGTTGCTAACGTGGCTAACAAGCAAACAATTTAAAGCTGAATGATTTTAATATTAACACAAAATAAGTTCAATGCACCTTAAATATTTGACCCTGCTATGAGCTGTTCCTTAACCAAACTAACAATTGGCTTAGAATTTACATTAGCACTCCTTCAGGTGAATAATACAATTAAACACATTAAGCAAAGCTAGTGCTTAGCGTTAGCGCTCTTTTCAGTATTAATACAATGAAAGTTGAAGTTGTTCTCTTATTTTGCACAGACAGTGTTTACATTTGGAAAGCCATGTTGCATTTATGTATGCATCCAGTGGGTAGGGTGGCCATCGGTCCGGCTGCAGGCGCCTTTTGACACATTACCTCGTTAGTTTAATACTTATTGGCTAAAAATATGAGTCAAAATAAGTAATTTCATTGGTTACATTTTTGTGTTGTGACCTATCAACACATGGCTAATTTTAATATATAAATGAGCCATGTGTTGACTCACCGCAGTTGCTAGGTTACCACCAGGCTGTCAATCAAGCTCTCAGTGACAGAGAACGTAAGGTGAGCTAACGTCAGTTGTTGGACTGAAATTCTGAAAATGCTCATACTCATCTGAAACAGAAGGTGCTGTATTTTTTTCCCCTTTATCTATCCAGATAAAAACATTAAGAACAGTTTCTGTATGATGTTTATTAGACCTATGTAATCTGAATTTGAAGGCCAAGTTGTCATGAGCTGTATCTTGTATATTTATTATTAGCTATGTGGTATGTGTATGCACCTTTATGTAATCTGGTGGAAAAACATTAAAATTTAAAACCGGATCATACCAAACAAATATCTGCTTGCGTGTCCCCGTGTATGCAAAGTGTCCTCCTTTTTGATGTGAAGGAAATGGCCACCCTACCAGTGGGGCATCACAATAAAATGAGGCATAATGTGTTAATTCCACAATAGGAGATATGTTATGTTGTTACCTAACAGTTTTGGTGTAAAAAGCCTGCATATATCGGTATCGGGTGATATCGGTATCGGAAATTTGGACAATATCAGAATATCAGATATCGGCAGAAAAGCCAATATCGAGCATCCCTAATAAAAATGTTTCTTCTTGTTTTATTGAAATTGTAAAACGTTGTAATTTGGTATCCTTACCTGTAGAATATCGTTAATAAAGCTTGTTGGTAAATGTTTTAATAGGTGGTTCAACAAACGAACCCACATATTCCACCATCACTGATCTTCCACCAGTGGGAGAGAAGACTGGTAATCAACATTCACAATCACACATTTTAACATTGAAACAAATATTCTGAGGTTATATTTCTGGTTATTCATTATATTTAATTTCTTTTAACAGAGACATTTCTACCTAATGACTCTCCATATTCCTTGATCGGCGGCACTTTTCTTGGAGGAAATAATAAAGGTAACTTTAATCATCAGCTGCAGATTTTACATACAGTGGTGGCCAAAATTATTAGAACACCTGACAGATCTGAAAATATTGGCCTTTTTTTGCCTCCAAAACATGATTTAATTTCATAATGTTCATTAAACATGCAGATGGTTGTCCTACTGTTTTATCCACTTTTAACTGTAATATTTGCAATTACAGCAGCACATCTTTCTGGCATAATGTCAATATATTTACTCAATAACTTAAACACTAACATTATCCCATGCCTTCTGCAACTCAAGCCAAAGGCTTTCCTTTGAATGTACAATAGGTCTGTCCAGTTTATTTTCCAACTCGCCCCAAATTTGCACGATGGGGTTGAGGTCCTGACTTTGAGGGGGCCGGTGCATCGTTTTCAATGTTCCAGCAGATTCGTTCTGTCGCAGGTAGATCCGGCAATAGTTAGAAGAATGTTTAGGGTCATTGTCCTCTTGGAAAATAAATCCAGGCCCAATAAGACGACCCCAGATGGTACTCCATGACTCACCAGAATGTTGTGGTATACTTTCTTATCCGTGATGCCATCACTTTTTACTAAGTCACCTGTTCCTGAGGCTGAAATGACACCCTACACCATAATATTACCCCATCTCCCCCCTCCCTCGTACACTCTAACTGAAATATGCTTGTTGCCAAACTGTTCAAACTTGGACTCATCAGTCCACAACACTTTATACCAATCTTCCTTTGTCCATTTTTGTGTTCTTTTGCAAATTTCAGGCGTTTCATTCTATTTTTCTCTTTCAGTAATGTTTCTTTGCTGCTATTCTGCCAACAAGTCCTTCTTCTCCCAGTTTCCGACGCACAGTTCTTGAAGACACTGTTGCACCATTAGTCACTGTTGTGTTGATCTCGTCACGCAGTTCTCATGAGGTCTTTCTTCGGACTGAGAATTTTGAGATGCTTCACTTGTCTGAAAGTTTCCTTTTTCTACCATCATGGTGGTCTAAAGTGTACTTTATAGTGCTTTGACTGCATTTCAAGTCCTTGGCTATGCAGCAGTAACTCCAGCCAGCATCAAAAAAGGGCCTTATTTCGAACCCATTGCTCACTTGTTAGCTCCTTCTTCACCTTAGCCACGTTCAAAGAGCAAGATGTGCTTCAAGACTACTTCTAGAGGCTTTGAATTTATACCAATTGGTGGTGTGGCCTCAGTGATCAAACCCTAATGTTACCAATCACTTAATGAGCAGGATAGGCCTTGTACATTCAAAAGAATCACACAGCTGTATCTTGCATCACCATCAATTTAACCATGATCACACCTGACAATGATTACACAACTAACTTGGCTTCTTCTGTGAAGGAACATGATTGTGTGACATTGACAGTGAAATAGGCCTAGCTTGTTTTTTGTAAGGAAAATGACCTAAATCTTCTTATGATGGCTCTATTCTATGGTTTAGAGAGCATAATGATGACTTTGTAGATCTCATTCGTATTACGGGTATTTTAATAGCCAATTAAACAAAAACAACTAAAACCTCTTAAATAAGTGTCATAATAACTTTGGCCACCACTGTATTTACTGTAAGTTTACTGGGTCAAAGTTATAATATGAGCTACGTAAACAGACAGATTGTATTTCCAAATGAGGCAAAATAAAAAAGTAAATCTACAAAAGCTAAGTTGAATATATATTGAATGATAAGCAGTTGTGAGTAATTTTCACCTACATAGTGACAGAAATTCTGTGATTATGTCTCGATGAACAGGTTCTTCACAGCCGACTGAAAACACGTATTCTTTTCTGGAGAAACCCAAAGCACCTGGAAACCAGTGACCAACGTTGGACCTGAACAGTGTACCGCTGTCAGGTTGAAACCTGCTTCTGTAAGAGCTGTTTATAGGAAAATACGGGGAAACAAAGCTTGTTTCTTTTTCTAAAGTCAAGATTAAACCAGTTTCAGGGGGTTTGGGGCATGGGTCTTTGAGGCTATTTTGTATATCTGTATATAATACGTCTGTGTACCAATTTTCAGATATACATAAATATATTGTGAAACAGGGTGCAATGACTGCAGGTTAGGGGGCGCTGTTGAGGCATTTTGCCACGCCCATGTGCATGATCCATAGAATATGTACATTTTCGCCACTGCTGAAAAAAGTGACTGATTTCTGTCTTTCTTGGCTGTGGGTGGTTGTTGTCATTCAGATGTGTTGTAGTCTTGAAAATGCCATTAGGTCCTAAATATTTTGTATTTTGTGTCTATAGCTATCTTTGTTTCTTTATCTCTGACTAGGACACTTTATGTTGGTTTTTCCTTTAATTTGTCACCCGTCTGTATCTTCTTAATGTATTATTATTTATATATTATTATTTTAAATAGTATTAAATGTACCTCAGACAGTTTCTGTACTGCGACATGATTTCCCCTCTCTGGAGCTTAATAAATGCATTTGATTTGATTAAATTTGATGTTTTCTATTTTTTCCAGTGTATATATATATATAACTGGTGTGCTGGTTGTGACTGACCGATAACCATATTGTTTATTCAGAGGAGAGGAAACCTCAGTGGCTGTTAACCACAGAAAGAAAGAGACAAATACATTCTATTGAGTTGACATTGTGGGTTTTTTTGTTAGAGGAACACACGATAACACCTAGCTGAGTTCCTGTTCTCAGCTCAGACAGACAGTGTGCTCTGTTCAGTCAGTTCAGTCTGTATGAAGATGAGGGGGAATATCTGCTGCTGCCTGTTAGCTTTTGTTCAGAGCTGCAATGTCACTGCAGGTAAGAACTTTTCAAACTGTTCAGTCTGTGCAGCACTGTCATCAGTTTTAATAACACTGTTTTACATTTTCATATTTCATAAAATTATGTTCATGAGCAATTAAACAGCCAGAGTTACTGTGAGGTAAAGTGAACATTACTTCAGGAAGTGTGTTTGTAAATAGTCTCGATAGATTAACTGATGTGAATAATGAGATCGATCAGAGGGAATACATTAACAAACATCTGCTCACATATTTTATGTTGCTTTTATGACCATAAAGTTCTGTAGAAGTGTTAGAATTGCACCGTGGTTTCTGAGGGTGAGATAGTGCACGTACACAGACATGAACACTCGTCTACGTGCAAACATATAACCTACAATTATTACATTTCACTTCATATAGAGAATATTTGCAATGTTTTTTGCTCTACACTGAGAAACTAAAACAGCCAGCACACAGCAGACAGTACACAACAGTCTGTGTGACTTTCTAGAGCTCCTGAAAACACCAAACCGTCATTAAAGAATTAGCAGCCACAAGAGCAGACTGTTGCATCGCACTAGAACACTAAAACACACTGTCAACTACAGTGAACAGCCAACTAGCACGTATGTCCTGCACCTGCGCGAGAGGTAATAACTCTACACAGCAGCAGGTGGCGGTAGTCTGCATTCAGCATTCAAAAAATAACCCTGGAAGATCTAGGACTGGAGATATAAAGAAAGGCAGCCCTGTGTAGGTTGTAGGTTTCCCTGCTCTCGCTTTGTGAAACAGCTGCTTGTTGTTAAAATATCTGTGTATTTGAGCGATCTGATGAAGTTGATAATGAGTCGATCGTCTGCGTGCTCTCTGAACAACCAATCAGAGTGATTTCTCTCACCGATGGCCTCCGCCACCAATTTAACATGCCAGTAAAATCCACCGACGGTCCAACGTTGGCCCGGTGTGTTAGAGCCTTTGAACAGACCAAAATGAGGTTGCATAAAATGACAATAAAGAACGTGCCAAGTACGTAACGTGCATTGAATTTGCCAGAACAGACAGAGTCAATAACAAATGTTTGAAAAGTATTTTCTTTTGATGCAATTTTGTTCCACTTTCTCTCTGTGGACAAGTGTGGCTGCAATCTCCACTGACAACAACCCTCCTCTGTATCTTTAGTGTGAACTGGTTATAATGTGGGAACAACAGGTTCACATTCATTAAACAAGGTCACATAATGAACACTGTGCATTCAACAGTTGATTGTGACTCTGATAGTAAACTGTTTGTTCAATGCAATATTAGAAATGCTGACATTGTGAGAACAGATGCTAATTTAATGTCTGTTTCTTTTGCAGCAATAATCCATAAAATAGTTGAGGAGAAGGACCCTGTCTCTCTGCGTTGTCCTCACTCTGTGGAGGGTAAAGTGACGTGGAGCAGAGAGAGAGATGGAACTAAAGTTGACATATTTACAATTGATGGTGACAGAGAGATAAGACACAATGATCCAGGCAAACGATACAGTTCACAGACAGATAAATCACTTTACATTGGTAGAGTTACTGTCTCAGACACTGGAAGATACTTCTGTAATAATGAACCAGCTGTGGAGCTGACGGTGATCCCATCAGGTAACATCAGACTTTAATAAAGTTGTTCTGTTTTCTCTTCATGTCTCTGAGCTAAATGTTTCATTTTTATTAAACTTTCACATATTAATGAAATGGTGGATTTCAAATGTAAATGTGTTTTTTAGGTTTCAGTTTCATCCATCAGTAGATTGGCAGGAACAGAAGGGAATTCATTTTCCATATTTACTTCCTGGTACTGTAGTTGAGTTTTGGTGAACATCTGTAGTTCTGATTTTATTTCTTTCACTAAATCTGAAATCAAATACATTATATATGTATACAACTATCTCTGATCTCATCTGCACACCTCTCTAACACCTAATTCAGGAACTTATTTGATGACGTATATTTTAAACTAAAATACAGCTGTGCAGTGACAGATGTTAGTTCCTCGGTTTCACATGGTCTCTGACTTTATCCTGAATCTGTGTGATAAGTTTATGATGGTACATTATAAAATATGAGTCCTGTGTTGTTTGCTGTGTACAGGAACAACCAGACTTGATGCTGCAGAGAGGACCACCATCACTCTGAAATGTCCTCCTGATGTTGGAGGATCAGATGTTCCAACATGGAGCAGAGACGCTGTTGAAATACAACAACAGAGACGGTTTCATGTTTCACCTGCTGACAACACGTTGATAATAACAGACCTGCAGCCTGCTGACTCTGGACTTTATTACTGTGATGGAAAACCTGCTGCGTATCTGACTGTGAACAAAGATGAGACATCTGAGAGAGGTGAGACACAAGAAGACAGACAGGAAGACAGAAATATTTTGTTCCCTTTGTACAGAGTCAGGCTAGCTGTTTCCCCCTGTTTCCAGTCTTTGTGCTAAGCTAACAGACAGCTGGCTGTAGCTCCATAAGAGTGGTATTGATCTTCTTTAAACAGATAATGCAGATAAACAACTGAACACAAGACTCAATAAAGGTAAATACAGTATGACTGTAATCTGCAGGTCTACCAAGATGGCAAGTTGAATTCTACCTTTGAATGAAACTCTCGTGGTTAAATGTCTGACACTTCTGACCCGTGACTGTCTGTGGTAAAGTGCACTTGAACCCAGTTATATATATATATATCCTCTTTGTCACACTGATAACAGCACACCACTCACAACAAATACTACTACAACACAAACAGCAGCAGCTCCTGCAGCAACATTAAGAGAGACCCAGAAATACAAAGGAAAGTCAAACAGAGCTGAACTGATGAAAAGGTGATCAATATGAGAGTCAGAGACCAGAACTAACCCTAAAACTACCAATAAAAACACTCTGAATGCAACAATAATAAATAATGTAAAGCAGTTACTGAAACAGAAAGATGCAGAGATATGCAGAAGAACAGGTTTAACTCAAATGAAACTTGTGGTTACAGTCAGATAAAACACGCTCTGCACACGATGGTTCAAACTGAGAGAGCACTGTTGCTAGGCAACTCACCACAGGAAATGAATGGTGCTGTTCAGTGCTGACATTGTGTATTACAATGGTAAAATCTGAGGGCACAAAGGCTTAATACACAATTTAGATTCATTTAAACAGACGAATCCATTTCTGAAACCATTAATACATTTTTTTAAAAACAACGTAGCATTCCTAGAGAAATAAAGATAAAACTTTTATATTATTACTTTTTTTATTGCAGTGACAATCACACTATCAAGCATGGCTAACCTGGATTTTGTCCTGTAGGCCGACATGCGTTTGTTTTTTTCAGCTGAAAGCTAACATTGGGACATACTGCTGTGTGCTAACCAGTGACACTAACATCTACTATGGGAGCCATGTTGGTTACAGTAATACTATTAGCAACCAGAAAATCCCAGAATGTAAGCACGATGCAATTACATCAGCATACTGTACGATTCATTTTCTCTGCTCCATACAGACGGTGAAACGACACCAACATCAACAACATCATCAACAACAACAACGTCAACAACATCAACAACATCATCAACATCAACAACATCAACAACAACAACATCAACAACATCAACAACACCAGCAGCAGAAGGAACTACAGGAACTACAGTATTACAGTGTAAGTACATCCCTCTCTTCTGCTCACTCTCAGCTAAATGATCAGAGATCTTCTGTGTTATTAATTCTTACTTTGTCTCTCAGCGCCTCCTAAAGACCAGAGAACACCTCTTAGTTTGGTGATTGAAGTCGTTGTCCTTTTCCTCTTACTCTTCATCATCATCAACATCATCATCTGCTGTAGACAGAGATGCAGGTTTGAGAGACAAGGTGAACAAACTGAGTGAATAGACTGACGTGTCAAAGGCTGATTGTTTTTGGTTTTTATATTTATTTTTGGGGCTTTTTGAAGGAAGGAAAGTGGAAGAGAGAGGAGACGACACGCAGCTAGGGGCCACAGGTCAGACTCAAACCCACGGTCGCTACAGCTCAGCCTCGGTACATGTGGTACCAGCTCTACCAGGTCAGCTACCAGGGCACCCTCCCTCCCCTGGTTTGTCATTTTAAAGCAGATAACCACTGATTACTCAGCAGATTACTGAAACTGTGACCTTCACAATCTCTTTTGCAGGAACTGAAGAAACAGACGCTGTCTATGATTGTATTCAGGATGAATCTGTGCTTCAATCTATAAACCGTGAGAATAAATGGGTTCCTTTTAAAGTATTTTTATTTGTGTTATTTGTGCTCGCATTCATGAGTATTGTGGATGTTTAAACTGCAGCTTTAAAGCTTTTTACAAAATCCTCAAGAACTCTTCTGTCCATCTGAGTCCAGAAAACTTCAATTTGTTACACAATAAACACAATTTTTAACCTCTTTCCCAAAGTGCAACTCAAGGTGCAAAAGGCAGCAGCCAAAGAACTCATCATATCTCCGAGCCAGATTTATTTTAACCAAAATTTTAAAGTTTTTAAATATTTTCCACCATTTCATATCTGTAGGTTACATTGTAACACCTTGCTCTATATTCCATACGTACAGGAATGTCCCCACCTGTACTGATGGAATATGCAGGTGGGTGGACAGATAGATATTAATCTCAATACCAGGGTTGCCCAATCTGCTTTTGGCCTGTGACCCACCATTAAGTTTCAGTTTTGACTCCAAGGAAAAAGGTTTGGGCACCTTTCTCTCAATAAGAGACACTTTTCTGTCTTATAGAACAACCACGAAGATACAACAGAACCTTAATCCAAAAGTTTAGTATTCTTCTGTTTTGCTTTGTTTCTGGCAGGTGAGGAAAGTTTGCCTGGATCAATAGATTCATTCAGCATGTCAGATTATTCAGGTAAATAATTAAAAACAACATAAGAGATGAGACGGTCTACAGGGGCTGACTGATGATATGTGGATCTCATGTACAGTGTGTGTGTGTGTGTGTGTACCTGAATTGAGTTTACAGCAGCCAATCGCACTGAGTGTTACGCTGACCACCGCTATGCAGCTAGCGCTATGAGCTAGTCTCAGCATTTACCTTAACTTCCCATTAAACACAGCCGGACCCGGGACCAAACACAATGTCTGAGACTGAAGGTGTCAGTTTGAAGGGAAATACAGTTGTATTACAGAGACATCATCGTATGGGTGTCAAAGGTCGCCCGTTTGTCAGTGTAAAGCAGATAATCACTGATTACTCAGCAGATTTCTGAAACCGAGACCTTGTGAAAATGTTCGACTATGACGATATAGAGGATGGATCATTGTTTCAATCTACAAACGGTGATCACTCAGGGCTCTTCTCCTCCTTCTTTCTTGTCTAACTTTATAAATTGGATGAATCTCACGTTGATGTCCACAGATTTCTAAAGTTCAGAAACTGTAATCAGGTTTATCCTTGAGTTGGTTCTGGTTAATGATGGCTGTTGGTTAATGTTTTAATAGATGAATCAAACCACAGTGATCCAACGTATTCAACCATCTCTGATCTTCCTCCAGTGCAAATGAAGACCGGTAAAGACATCAACATTCACATTTAAACATTGAACCAAATGGTTATTCATTGTATTTAATATTTTTTTGTGTACAGACACATTTCCACCTAATGAGTTCTCGTAATCCTGGATCAGCTGCACTTTTCTCGGTGGAAATAATAAAGGTAACTTTAATCATCAGCTCCACATTCTGGTTTGTTGTATTAAATGTAAATACATTTGTACTGTAGGTTTACTGGATCAAAGAGCCGTTATAATATGAGATTTCTTTTCCTCACAGCCGACTGACAACACGTATTCTTTACTGGAGAAACCCAAAGCAGCTGGAAACCAGTGACCAACGTTGGACCTGAATATTGTGCCGCTGTTACTGTGAGGGGAAAAAGCGGATTTATTTTTTGAAAGTTGAGCTTAAAACTGTTTGACTGGCGAAAAAGAAAATGTGACTTAATTCATGTGTACGTTAAGATCCTCACATCATTCCCAAATGTAAAATTCACAACTTATGAAAGATGTAAAATCATCTTTTTCTTGCAAAGGCGCCTTAAAGCTCCATGAAATTTACCTTTGGGTATTATATTGTAATTATTGTAATTTTATGTTTTTAAATGTATTTAAGAATTTCTTTTACTAAAAAAACATATTTGAGATCATTAATTCAATTCAATTTTATTTGTAAAGCGCCAATTCATAACAGAAGTTATCTCAGGACACTTTTCAAATAGAGCAGGTCTAGACCGAACTCTTTATAACTTAAGTTAAGAGCATCCTTCCATGTAAGCCGCTGTGTCAGCAAAGACTCCACTAATGTTGTTAATCAGTGTGACCAGATTAAAAGAGCAGCGAAGGAATCTGATACATACACCAACATCAATCAATGGATCAATGGATCAGCCAGTGAGAGCAGAGAGACCATAATGTGTCACACACTAACATTATGGTCTCATAATGAAGTTTTGCAGATCACTTCACTTCCTGTCCTTTTGTTTGCCCCGCCTTGATCTCTTATGTTAAACAGAGGAACCGACAAGCAGAACTCAAACTCAGTTGGTTGTGTTACCAAAGACAGGCTTTATTGAGAACCAGCTGATGAAATGGTGACGTGAAGGTCCTGCTGGCAGTGGTGAGAAGATTATGGCTGAGATCCAGGCAGAGTGGAACTGAAGATGGAGGCAGCGCGGCTGATGGGAAAGAGCGGGCAGGTAGCGGAAGTGAAGGTGGTGATCGTGAGGCACGGCAAAAAACAAGGTTAAAGTTCACAGCACAGACAGGAAAAAAAACTTCTAACATTTTTAAGTGGGCAAGAAGGTTACTACCAGGCATAGAGAGACAACGATGTGACAGAGAGTGGACGGAGAACCAGGGTTTATATACTGCAGGACTGATGAGTTGATGGCTGGCAGGTTTGAGCAGTCAGACAGGTGAGCAGGTAATCAGGGAGAGTGGAGTCCACAGAGAGAGAGAGACAGGGACACCAGGGAGGAAATAAACTCCAAAGAACTACTGACCATAACTTGATCATGTTCATCCAGATCTAAGAGTATATAATGTCTGTTGGTCAGTCTGCTGCAGGTCGTCTTTGTGTCAAACGTTCATGCAGTTTAAATAGTGTCGTGTTAAACTTTGGTTTGGATTATTGTGTTGTGGTGTTCTTCCTTTGCCCTCCAGATTTCTTTGTTTGTGCTTATCGAAGTTTCATTTAATCAAGTAAAAAACAGTTTTAACCTCAAGGACTTGTGTCGCGTCGTGCCTTTGAGTCCTGCTTCTTGGTTCCAGTTATAACAACTATAACATGATTTCCCTTTTGGGGATCAATAAAGTCATAACTTATAAAATATAAGACAATGATAGCTATGTTTTTTATTTTTTTTTATTTTTTTTGTGACTTTCTTGTGCTGGTTGTGACCATATTGTATTTTTAGAAGAGAGGAAACATCAGTGGCTGTTAACCACAGAAAGAAAGAGACAAATACATTCTAATAAGTTGACCATGTGGGTTTTTAGAGGAACTCACGATAACACCTAGCTGAGTTCCTGTTCCCAGCTCAGACAGACAGCGTGCTCTGTTCAGTCAGTTCAGTCTGTATGAAGATGAGGGGGAATATCTGCTGCTGCCTGTTAGCTTTTGTTCTGAGCTGCAATGTCACTGCAGGTAAGAACTTTTCAAACTGTTCAGTCTGTGCAGCACTGTCATCAGTTTTAATAATGTTGTTTTATATTTTCATAGAAATGATGAAACAGAGTTACTGTGAGGTAAAGTGAACATTAAACATCTGCTCACATATTTTATGTTGCTTTTATGACCATAAATTTTAATTTTTTGAACATCAGTGTTAACTAATAAGATGCGACTACCAACTCTTTTTGACACGCAGCAAAGGGCAGCAGGTACTGAGAATAACATACAATACATTATTCATTCTTTCTTTGTCTTCCAGCACCTCCTCCAGACCAGATACCACCTCTTGGTTTGATGTTAGGAATAGTCGTCCCCTTACCTGTCCTCATCATCATCATCTTCATCTTCTACTTTACTCAGAGTTGCAGGTTTAAAAGACAAGGTGAATAAAAATGATCTTCTATGGAGCTTTTTTTTTAAGATCAAATTATAGCTTTCCTCAGAGAAATGTGCAGAGGTCATCTGAGATTTATTGTCCTCTAGACAAGGTCTGTACGATATGGTAAAATTGTGGGAATAATCATTTTTGCATCTGTATGGGTTCACTTTGGTGAGACTAAACTGACCTGGTTTGATCTGGTCTTTACTGTACTTCCACCCTGACAGTAGGTTGACCTCTGTTCAGAAGATTCAATTTACTGATAAGAAGAAACTGTTTCACTGTTGTGTTTTATATCAGAATCAGAATCAGAAATACTTTATTGATCCCCGGGGGGAAATTTGTTCATTACAGTTGTTCCACTCACACAACGTTAAAGAAAAGTACTTACATACAATATCTAACACAATAGAATAAAAATGAATGTTTATGTATATACATATAGTAAAAAGCTGCCTGTTTGTCAACGGATTTGTGACCTTCACAATCTTTTTTATAGGAACTGAAGAAATACACACGGCCTATGATGAGATACCGTGTGGATTGGTGTTCATGTCTACAAACATTGAGAAAAAATAAGTGTTCCATTTTCAGAATAGACAGACTTCCTTTTTCTATAATGATCGAGACTGTTATGAAATGGAGTTGTACACTGGGATCTTTGTGTTTGCTTTTGTGAGAATTGTAACATTTTAGAAAAAATCTTGCTTTGACTGTTTGATGTTTAACAACAGCTTTAAAAGTTTTTTAGTTTTCCTAAGTTCTACTCTAACTTCTACTTCTAAGTTTTTTAGTTTTCCTAAGTTCAACGCGGCAGCCAAAGAAGTAGCCATTATCTCCTTGCCAGATTTTTTTGTTATGTTTTTAGATATTTTCCACCCAGTTGCAAGTTTGTAACTGTTGTTCTCCTCAGCCTGTTAAATGTCCAGAGAATGACTCCACCTGTAACTGTAACTGAGACAGTCTCAATACGATAGAGAACTTCATAAACAAATGCATTTATACTTTTCTGTCTTATAAAACAACCAATAAGATACAACAGAACAAAAAGTTTAGTATTATTTTGTTTGCTTTGTTGCCAGGTGTGGAAAGCTTATACAGATCAACAGCTACGTACAACATGACAGATTTCCTGGGTAAATAATGAAAAGCAGACGTTCATAAGATCAATGCTTAGCTTAAAATGTTACTCTAAATCTGTTCTGAATAATAAAGTTTTTTGGTAAATGTTTTAATAAATATTCATATTCCATATTCCATCATCCCCAATCATCCACCAGTGGAAAAGAAGACCAGTTAAGACATCAACATTTACGATCACACATTTCAACATTGACCCAAATATTCTGATGCTTTCTTTTTTGGTTAGTGTATATTCACTATATTTATATTTATTTGTTTTTACAGAGACATTTCTACCTAATGAGTCCACATATTCCTTGATTACCTACACCATTATCCGCGGAAATACTAAAGGTAACTTTAATCATCAGCTTCACATTTTGGTTTGCATTGTATTAAGAGTAAATACATATGTACTGTAGGTTTACTGGGTCAAAGATTCCTTATAACACAAGATACTTAAAAAGGTGGATTGCATTCCCAAACATACGAATATTTGCATTTGCTGCTGCAACAGTTGGTCACATCTGAAGATACAATTCAAATTTGGTCATAATTGAAAACTGTTTTCAATAGATATAGCTAGGATTTATTAATGGCCACAAGGTGGAGCTATTGTTACACACACGTGCAATGTGGCTTTATGTACAACATCCCCAAATTTATTAGCAATCCAATGCAGCTTTTAAAAAGTATGCCCCATTAAGTGCAACAGGCAACACCTTCAAATATTTGGTAAAATGTATGAAATAAAGTTATGTCCTGTAAAGCTATGCCCTGTATCTACAGCACTGATTTATGCCTTGTATCTATAACACTGACGGCTGCTCTGTATTTACAGCACAGCCCTCTGCCCTGTATCAACAACACTTGACTTTTGCCCTGTATCTATAGCACTAACCTCTGGCCTGTATCTGCCCTGTGCTCCGTAACTTTGTCTTATTGTCCAATTACTTAAATATTTATTAACTGTCTCTGAAAGACAATTAGTGTCAAATTATTGGACTTCACTCACAGATGAAAGTGATAGAAATTCTGTGGTTTTTTTCCTCAATGGGCAGATTGGAAACAAGAGTGACCAACGTTGGACCAGAATATTGTGCTGCTGTCCATATGAAAACCTGCTTCTGCAAGAATCAGAATCCTGCACCCTGGGAAAAACACCGTTGGGGCCTGCAGCTTTGCCGGAGTGGAGTCTCGTCAGCTGTCTTCTCACCAGGTCAGGCGTGAAGGACACTTCAAGAGTTGTCTTTTACGTTGATGATTCACTGTTATACCTCTCATTTAAACCACATGACCTTAACAATCTAAATATTTTGCATTCCTGTTTATCCCAATGTCACAGACTGGATGGCAGCTAGGTTTCCACATCTTCATACTAGAAATTACCATAGCTTGTTTTTATAAATTACAAAACATCTCCAAGATAAGACACAGGCCCAGTTTTATTGACACAGAAAAAGTCAGTGATGCCTTTATATCATCACACCTGGACTACTGTAACTCTCTTTTTACCAGCTTACACTTCCACTCAGTCTCACAAATAAAATTAAGCCAGAACTCAGCAGCCAGGTTATTGACCAGATTCAGGAGGTCATGTCACTGCACTGGCTTTCCATAAAGTCTAGAATACATTTCAAAATGTTATTAATTGCCTACAAGTCCATCCATGGTTGGCTCCAGATAATATCAAAGAACTTTTAAGCGCCTCTTGCAGACTCACCTCTACAAGATGGCCTATACTTAAAAAGGTTTTACCTCTTAGAATTGCATCATATTTGTCTGTATATGTGGTTATCTCCTTTAATTAGATTTCAGCCAGTTTTATATTAATTTATTTTTTTCATTTTACATTTACACTTCCATCTCAGCTCAGCGCTGCGGGATTATGTGCTCATGTTCTTTATTTTGTATGCTTATAGGGGGACTCACACAGGTTTCTGATTTTAATATCTGTTCTGTATCTTTTAATCTGAAAAGCATGAGCATAAGCTTGAAAACTGCTGTATAAATAAAATTATTATCATACATGAAAAGAAAACCTGCCTTCTCATACCTCGTTCCTTGTCTGTGTTTAAAACATTTTCTTTTTTTAATTTAAAAACACCTGAACATTTCCCACAGCAGTATTGGGTCCCCATATATTAGCAACTACATTTGAGATTAAAATGGAGACACAAGTATATGACTTTTCCAAGTATATAACTTTCCATAATATAAGATATAAGAACATTTAAATGTTTTGTGATTTTAACAAAGGTAAACAAATAATTTGTTGGCATTCTAACACATTACTGCTGAGCTATTACTAGCGCAGCAGCATGTTAATAAATCATCCCATTTAAAAAAGCCCATAAAAGCCAGACATAATAATAAAAAACACAAAATGTTGCTGAGTGAGGTTAAATTCTGGGAGTTTCTAATTTGCATTATTAGAATGTTTTCTCACTTCTTTCTTATTTCTATTCTTAATAGTGTGATATCATATAAACCCTCTTCCTTTCCGTGACATCCAACCTCACACCATCCTCCACCCACTGACTTTCTGTGATGAAAATAGTTTTGTTGGGTGGACACAGAAGCTGTCTTTCATTCTCTCACCCACACTCACGAATCTTTACTTCCTCTGTGTGTTGCATGCGAACTGTTCATTTCCAGACTGAGAGGCAGACTGACCTCAGTGATTCACCTACTGTACACTTGCTACGTAAGGTTTAACTCTTCAAAGTCACTAAGCACAGTAGTGAGGACACACAATAAATACTTAAGGAGAAAATATAATCTTGTCCTTGTTTTTCTTTATCTTTACAGACAAACACGCTACTTCACAATAAAAGTCAGCTTGTGTTTCAACAGTTAAATGCTTTTAATGTGAAGCTGCAGCAGTAGGAAATATTGGGTTTGTATTAGCAGTAACTTAATACAACTTTTCTCAGGGTATTATGCCGCAAATATTCAGTGTGTAGTGTCAGTGAGACACAAAATACACAATAAAAAGTTACTACCCAGCACTACATGAGGAAACATTACTGGTGTTTAACAAAAAAAGACACATTGAGAAAAAGGCTTTCTTAAGAATTACGTAGTTTCCTGTTTTCAGCCCACACAGAATATGTGATCTGACATTATTGTGTGTATTGAATCATTTCAGTGTGTATCAGGATGAGGGTGAGCGTCTTCAGCTGGCTGTTAGTCTTTGCTCTGGGCTGTAATGTCAGTGCACGTAAGAACTTTTTTCATTTATCTATTTATTGCACTTGTCTTAATACTTTATGTTCTCTGCACTGTTGTTTGTATTCATTGTCATAATGCGGGCCACACTCTGAGGCCGTGCTATATTTTGGGCTTGTATTTCATGTCATTGATGTATAGTTTATATTTAATTTAAAGAACCACAGATTAAAAGAATCATATGAAATATATGTGTACTCTGCACTTTAGAGTTAAATATTCTAAATCAGCTTTATGAAGAATATGAACGTATACAAGGAATCTGACTCCAGTTTTTCGTTACTCTCAATGTTACAGTAGGACAGTTTACAGGAAGTTGGAAACAGATACACAGCTAAAAATAAGAGGGGTAAAAATAAACATTTGACTGCATAGATGAAGAAATACATGCGTGTATAAACGAACAATGAACAATAAGCAGAGTGTTGGAATAAATACTGAATGATTAGATTACTTTATATACGTAAAACAAGTGGTTATGTACACTATGCCTGTATAGATGTCTATATATCAGTCCCTCCAGATGTTTGCAAGCTTTAATTTAAATTGCGATGCATGTTCCAATGAAACTGCAAAAATAGTTGCGGTTATTTTTTACTTTTTGTATAATTAATTAAAAACCGAAGACTTGTTCCAGTAAGAATAACATTGCACTGTTTGGAGGGTAAATGTGAGACGTTCCTGTCGCACATGTCAGTTTGGTCTGTAGCTTCACAACGAGAAACAAGGAAGTGAGTTTGGTGACTCACCGTTTTGGGCAGGAAACTACGGTGATCGGACACAAGTGCAGGATTTACAGGAACTGGTTGAATTTAACTGTTGTATCTACAGTATACAGTGTTCAGGATTTATATGTTAACATCTCAGTCTGTGTGTTAAAAGGTCCAGTGTGTAGGATTTAGTGGTATCTAGCAGTGTAGTTGCAGATTGCAACTCTCTCCCTTCACCCTGCCCTTTCAAGCACGAAGGAGAGACTACAGCAGTCTAACTGCCCTGTTTACAGCCAGTATCTGGTTTGTTCGTTCTGTAGAAACATAATGTTTCATAAGGCAGACTCCACAGAAGACGACCTACAGTGTCTGTACATATAAAAACATACCTACGAATAAAATGTATCATTTCTGCCAATAGATCATCCTCAATGTTACACACTGGACCTCTAAAGTATAAAATATATCCTTTCCAACAGACATCTCATTAGATAAGACATCTTATTAGATAAGATGTGCTCAGAAAATAACTTCCAATGGATATTTATTTATTGAAGAAATGTGTTTCTTTTTCAGAAATAACCTATAAAGCATCCAAGGAGAAGAACTCTGTCACTCTGCGTTGTCCCCAATCTGTGGAGGGTAAAGTGACGTGGAGCAGAGAGAGAGATGGAACTAAAGTTGACATACTTACAACTGGTGACAGTGACATAAAACACATTAATGATCCAGGCAGACGATACAGTTCACTGGCAGATAAATCACTTCACATTCATAGAGTTACTGTCTCAGACACTGGAAGATATTTCTGTAATAATGAACCAGCTGTGGAGCTGACAGTGATCCCATCAGGTAACATCAGACTTTAATAAAGTAAAATGACATATCTAAGAAATGGTGGATTTCAAAGGCAAATGTTTTCTGTTCATGTTTTAAAATCATGTCTCTGAGTTAAATGTTACATTTTTTATTCAACTTTGATAACAATAATAGTTTTGAATGAATGAATAAAATTGTGCATTTCAACTGTAAATGTATGTATGTAAACTATTTTACCAATTTACTTATTTTTTTAAGACTTATTAATTTTGTAAGTAATGTGTTATATATATATAGCTTCACTATATTTGAACTCACACAGATGTTGAACCTTTCACTGTATGATCATCAATGTTGGGGAAGCTTTTTTAAAAACATCCAAATCGATCCGGTCAGATGTATTACTGCATCAACAGAACAAACAAACTAATAGAAGCAGTGGTAAACCTGCAACTCTCCACGATCTGGACCCAGCAGTCTGAGTCCATCCCAACTCTTCTCACATTGTCTTTATAACGTCTCTGTTCTTTAAAACGGGGATGAGAAACATAAACAACAACGTGTCCGCCTTGATGGTTTGACGTGAAAGCTCAGGAACAGTGACCTCAATCCTAAACCAAAAAAACGTTCTCGCTGGGTTATGTGTGAAAGTAACCTCGACAGAAACAGTTTGAAAAAATATACTGAAGTGTAAATTAAACACCTGGAAACTGTGGCGGAACTAGACTTTAATACAGGGGGTGGTCGGAAGGTGGTCAGGGATTTATGAGGGGGGGCCATATACTAGGCCTAATAAATGAAAACTCTGGGATACCGCAGGTCGGATTCGAACACGAATCACTGTAGCAATCCGTAGATAGATCGGCAGCTGTACCGACTGGTACTGTACATCACTTCTTGACTGTTGAGTTAAACTCAGGGGAAAGAGTTTTCTGACGGACGGAAAGTGGCTGGAGAGAACGGACCTCAGTTTCACTTTCAGTTTCTGGCGCAGCAGTTAAACCGGCGCACCGTCATTCATTAGGAAATTAAAAACACCGTGGGAAAAGTCGGTGTCTTGGCAAAACAAAGAGAAGGCTGCACATCACCGACACTAGACGCAAGACTCAGCTCAAGGATCAAATAAAGACGCCACTGGTATGAGAATTAATGAATCAACTAGTTTCATGTTGGGAGCTGCTGATATCTGGGCTGGGGTCTGTCTGTGCCTCATCTGTGTTTTTTAGCAAAAAGATGGAAATATCTCCGTTCCTCTTCATTGTTATCTGTTTATTCTGCCTTCTCTGTTTGCGTTTAAAAATCTTGCTGTTTTCGATGTGACGTGCACCTGTCAATCAACTGGGGTGGCACCCAGGGTGTCCAATCAGGTTCCAGCGGTGGCCAGTGCTACCCCGGCCACCCCTCTAGCTCCGCCCCTACCTGGATAAAAGAAAAAAATATTAAAAATGAGCACATCTGGAGATACATAGTTTTAATGGGACAGGAAGGGTATGGCACCTTTGTCTCTGTTCTCTGTCCTTCTGTCGTTACTTCTTTTCCTCTCTCTCTCTCTCTCTCTCTCTCTCTCTCTCTCTCTCTCTCTCTCTCTCTCCCACCCACCCACCTAGAGCCGAAGGGTCTGTCCAAGGTTCAAGTGTCCTGAGAGAACTTCTGTCATGAATTGGCGCTATACAAATAAAACTAATTTGAATTGAATTGAAAGCTGTCAGACAAATGTAAGGGAGTAAAAGCTAATTATTTACCTCTGAGATTTAGTGGAGTAAAGTCGTCTAGCAGCACTTTGACTGTTATTCCTCCACTTGTGTGCAAGAACAAGGAGTTTCTCAAAGAAAGTCTTCACACCTTCTGACTTGTATTATGAATTGTGCTTTTTAACATCATTTTTGTCTTTTAATTAATCTCTCACTATGTTTTGTCACATACAGGAACACCCACACTAACTGCTGAGGCCAGCGTCAGTCTGAAATGCCTCTCAAACGTTTCTGAGTCACGTGTCCCAACGTGGACCAGAGAAAGGAGTGGAACAAACATCACTGTTTTCTCTCAGAATCAGACGGACGAGAGCAGGTTTCAATATTCGGCCAGGGAAAATACGCTGACGATAAAAGAATTGCGGCCTGATGATGCCGGATTGTACTTCTGTGATGGAAAACCAGCTGTGTATCTGAATGTGAGCAAAGAGGAGGAGTCTGAGGGAGGTGAGAGAGAGTCGCAGCTCGCCATCATTTCACCTATATTTCTGTGTTAGTGTGTCAGTTATGATTCATTTTATCTTTCAGCTGCTGTTTTGCTGGCTGTAATACTCCTCCCCCTCCTCCTCATCATTTTCATCATCCTCTTCCTCATTTGGAGATGCCGCATCAAAAGACGAGGTGAATGACCGATAAAAATGTATCTGAAAATGCTTTATTTTGGTGGTTATAAATTACAAAAAGAACTTTACACCATCTTTACCTACGTAGAATATTTAATCACAACACATGAAAACCAAATAAATATGATGGTGTCTTTTCAATAAGTTTTCACTCCCAACTACTTAAATGCCACAGTGGCCCCTTGCTTTAAAATGTAAAGCAGTAGGTATCCTTTAGTGTTATTTCTGGGTGCACAGTCCTGTGGTCAAGTTAGTGATAATCCTGTTAGATTTTCAAAATAAAGCTTGCGTGGTTAAGGCTGTGAAATGATCGCACTTAGGTTTCGGCACAAAAAACATGTTAAACAGATTTATAATATACAGTTTAATGAAATATCGTAACTGATACATGAATAAAAGGTAACTTTAAATAAATTGTTTACTTCTGGTTTCACATGGGACACTAGCAGCAGTCTCTTGGGTTGAAGTCCTGTATTTATTTATTTCTGTTTATTTATACATGTATTGTACAATAGGCTATATAGCTAAAAGCACATTTTCCTCTTTAGTCCCTGGGCGGAGGTCACTAGTGTGCAGGTTACAAAGATAAAAGATCAGTAGTACCTGAAACAGACTAAATAGTTTTACTTGTACACATTACATGTTCAACGCAAGTTTTGGGGTGTAAACCTTTGGCTATATTTTTCATTGATTTAAGATACAATTTTAACAAAATGTGACAAATTATGACTGAAAAAGAATCCTTTATTTCCCAGACAAAAATCGACTAAATATATTTGCTTTTCTATTTTCTTTATCAAAGTACCGAATCCTTTTGTATTTTTTAGGTAGCATATAAACTGTGCAAAACAATGCGTATATTCCTTTTATTTCACATATTTTAACATATTTGTGCATATATCGTCTTATCTTTCATCATTCCTATAAATGACTGTCCACTGAATCAATTACCGTGTCACATTCATGCTCTTATTTGGTAGGAAGTGGTGAGGAAATGCCTGACATCTACTACGAAAAGGTCTCAATTGGATCTGTGTTTGAATCTGCACAAGGTGAGACATAAGATTTATTAAAGAGTTATTAAAAACTAGGCTTAAAGTGCCACCTGGCAGTTATACAGTTTCAATACGAGTTTGTTTTTGTGCATAACTTGGTAATTGAAGGAAACACATTATTAATCATAAATAAATGTGTGTCGGTTTTAATTTCCAGATGGTCTAAACCAAAACGATCAGACTTACTCCGTCATCCATGAACTTCCAGCACTAGCAAACGAGAGCGGTAAAGACTGAGCTGTCATCAGTATCCAGCTACTGTCACACAGTCGATTCATTCAGATGATTCTGTGTATATTTGGACAGCTGTGGCTGCTTTAAATACATATATTTGTCTTTTTTTACAGCAACATCTCAACCCAGTGAGCCACTTTATTCCCTCGTCAACAAGTTCTGATGTCACTGAAATAAATGTAGGTTTTATCATTCTTTATGTTGGCTGTTATTTATATAATGTAGTGCATGTTGTGAATTTAGTGCATGAAATGAATGGTACTGTAAGAGTTCAGCATTACTATGACTGAAACTACGTAATATTTTCAATATTCCTTCATGCTTCTGATTATTTCCAGATTAATAAACTCACTAATTTGTCTATAAAATGTCAAAACAGAGTAAAGAAATGTACAAAACCCAAAGATGTTCACTTTCCAAAACATAAAACCTGCAGAAAATATCCAGTTACTTCTGCAAGAGTTGTTTTTGTTACTTAAACTTAGTTACGATAATTCTGCAGTGTAGATTTAAACTGTTCACAAGTTAGATGAAACTGACATTTCATGGATAATTTTTTACTTTAGTGAGAAACATTTTGTTTGTTTTACAGAAACGGACCAGATAAGGATGTCGTCTCCTCCTCCTGTTGACTCAACGCTGATCCAGCCGCTGTGTAATTTATGCTGTATTATATATTGTGTTTCAGCACTTACTTATAATTTTCACGCTTACAATTCATTTTAATTTTGTTCTTTTTATCTACAGATGTACAATTTTGTAAATTAAGTTGATAAAATAATTCAATTAATCTGTTTTTTGTTTTTTGGCTTTGCCTGCGTCAGCGTTGTGGTTGTCTGCCAGAAGCTGTCATGCATTGACTGTTTATCCAGTCTGAAGCCACATTGTTACCATCCACTGTTTAGATCTTGGTGCTTTTTAACTCTGAGCTAACGTTAGCAGCAGCTCGGCTGGTAGCTCCTCCGGGACGTCCTTTATCTGCCCAACAGCGTGGGAGAAGCAGTGACTTTATGGTGGAACTGCTTTATTCAGTGTTTTTAGAAGTTTTATTGACCAGGACTTCCTTCAAAGTGGACAGAAAGAGAATAAAACTCATTAAAAGCGTCTCTGTTAGTGTTTCCAACAATCAGCAACTCTGGTTTGGTGGAAATAAATCCTTAATTCACCGACGTAGATGATAAAAACAGCAGTTTCAGTCGGAGCAGACCGGCTATGGAAACAAACCACAGAGAGGCTGCGATACAACACAGGCAGAGGGAGAGAGACACCATGTGACTCTTTATATTTTTTTCTATAATACTGTTTTGAATATTATGTAAATTGAAAATAAAAAATCTTACAAGCTACAATTACAGCTAAAATTGCTTCTTTATTCTGCAGTTACAACCATTTTATACCATCTCATTGATTTACTGAAGGCTTGTGAAGTGCTGTGAATATAAAACCTCCATTTTCCAGGACAGTGACGCTCAGTTCTTCACACAGTGGCTGTTTAGGGAAGAGGAAGAAGAACAGTTGGGATGATGAGTGGAAAAGTGTCAGACACCATAAAGCTTCAGTCAGATCAGCAGCAGCTTCTGTTGTTGTTGCTTTTAATGTGAAGATGTTCAGGTTTATGATCTTCTGTCAGGTTTGGTTCCTGCACACAGTTCTGATCGGCTGCAGTGAGAACTCCAAAGGTACAGCTGCATGTTATATTCAATACTTTCATATGGACAGTTGTTGTTTATTTGCTTTGGATTCATGTTACAGTCATTTTATTATGTTATTGTATTGTTTACTGTCTAAAATTAGTAGTTAGTATATTTTATTTCTGCACTTTTAATAAACATTTTATACAGTGTGATGGTGTTATAAAGGAAATAAACAGTATAAAATAATAATAACACCACAAACAACTAATTCAACTAAATATAAAACATAAAAATCACCTACATATATATTCTGTGACTATATGTTCACCTAAAGGTTATTTAAGAAAGAAAACTAGTTTTGGACTTTCAGATATTTTTTCACAATAAAGCATTTAATTCTTTAATAAAAGCATGTTTTTATTGTTCATTTTAAGTTAAGTTATAAGTTATAAGTTAATAACCGAGCAGGAACGTGCAGATATGTTGAGGAAATGTTGCTCTAACCTGATAAAATAACCCAGCTAGCATGCTAACACTGGGTCATATGATAATAACATAGAAAGAAATTCTGCACGATGTGATGAATATATGACAAGCTGTGCAAGATGTTTATTCACAGAGCATCCCATATCCACTTCAAAAGACTCACAGGACAGTTATTACGATATATATTAATAAATAATAAGATTGTAACACCCATGCATTAGCAAATATCATAATCTAAACTTAAATTCTTATTATTATTATTATTATGACCAGTTCTAGTATTACTGTGTACTTCTGTGGGTTACCGTACGCCTGTGGGAAGGTACAAACTGAGCATCTGCATGCGTCAGCTAATGAACGAATGAAGAAAAAGTTCAAATGTATTAAAAATGGGAAATATTGATGGTTGAAAAGCAGGAAACTAGTTAAATGTGGATGCTACAGTGTGATGATGTGGTGGAGGGCGTCTCTGAGCCCTGCAGAGGGATGAAGAGTACTAAAGGTTTGGATGATACGATGATTTCATTCGCTCTAACTTTAGTGACTACGGGTTATTTGTATTTATGCAACAAAACAGCAACAATAAAACATTTCCCGCCTCCAGAGGAGCAGCTCAGATGAACTTTAGCCGGGCCTTGTGCACTGGCAGTAATCTGTCAGACATTATGTTTCCTGCTTTGTTATTTGAGGCTGACAGCGAGAATGTTTCCATGAGATAAAAGAGGAACCAGGGCTAAAAACTGCCCATCAGCAGGATATGAGTGACACAGCTCTGCATGTACAACAGCAGCAAATGAAGAAGACGAAGACATCATATTTCTATTATATGTTTCTAGAATTATTTATGATTTATAACATCTCCATGAACATTGCCGTCATAGAAACTGGATAAAAAAGAGATTCAGATCTGTTCCCTCTCCTCCAGCAGTGATCCGGGTTTCAGTCCCGGAGGACCACCACATCCGCCTGCGGTGTCCCGGCGCCGACAGCTCTGATGTGGTCTGGACCCACCGGGACAGGAGCGTCCCGGTGACCCGACAGGGCGGCCACGAGACCAACGAGGACCCCCAGCGCTACCTCCTGCTGCCCGACGGCAGCCTCCAGCTCCTGCATCTCGATGAGTCCGACAGCGGAGAGTATCACTGCAACCAGCAGCTGGTGGCCGAGCTGCAGGTGCTCACAGGTAGAGCTGAGAGTGGTGCATTATGGGAAACATATTCAGAAGGGTATTTAAACGGTTGGACTGATTTCTGTAATAAACAAAGCTTTGAGCTTTGAGTGGGTGAAAAAACAAATGAAGATCTGATTCCTGATGTGATTTCAGGCAGACACTGACGTTTAATTTACTATTATTTAATTTACTCTTTAAGTACTGAACTTAACTACAAATTTGAGGTTCAAACGTTTCATACCCAGTAAAAACATGTATGTCCAAATTTGGTGAGTGTGAATATGAATTGTATGAAGTTTTCCTTTGTGTCTTGAGTTAAGTGAGAAAATGATCAGGTGGTTTCGGGTCAGTTACAGAGAGGCTGTACCAAAGAAAGGACCTGGGGGCATCATATTTGGTCCAGGGGAACACAAGCCTGAAGGTCTTTATTCAATAATGTGCCCAATGTGTTACACTTTATGTCCATTGAGGAGGATCTACTGTCAGAAATGGAATATAATATTCACAGGTATGTTTTCATTAGTGTACAATCACCTGTAAAAAGGAATCATTGTGTTTGTATGTAAGTTATCCATACATACATACATACATAATTAAATATTGAGTGTGATGAATGAACTGATTTCCATAGAAATCCACAGAAACCGCTGTCTGTCCGAAGGGAAGTAAGTCGGTCTGATAAGTTGTGAAAGATGCTGTGAAGCAGCTTTTAAATGAAACTTTCTGTAATATTTCTCTCTGCATAAAAGAGGATGTTGGTTGTAAGAAGGGAGGGGGAAGGGATTTAAAAGTTAATATTCCCACAGTCTGAATGTGACATAAACGCCACCTCAGGATGTATGAAACCAACGGTAACGGTGAGGTAAAGGACCAGGGTTCAGTAATATAGAGAGAGAGACATCCAGCAGTGACACACTTCATGGCTCTACAGAAAGGAAGTGAGAGGTGTTTGAGTTTGGAGGAATTAGTTACCACCCGGGTGGCGGGGTACAGCGGTTCACACCAGCAGTGATCGGACTCATGACTAAGAGTTTACGTTACGTCTCGCTAAGAAAAGAAAATACTTTATTGATCCCACACTTACAGCAGCTCCAGATATAAAACAGACAGGAAAATACACATTTAATGAAAATATAATAGAAATGTAGGAGAATTATTGAGTTAACTAATTACTGTTATAGGCACTGTTGTTGGCAGTTATAGGTAAAGTAATATTACTTTTGAAAGGAGTAATAAGTAATAAATGAAATGTTTAGGTAGCCAGATGCTGACATTGGCCGCTGACATCCTCCCAGTTCCTCTTAGCTTCTTCTTGTTTTTTTTACCTTGAAAGATGATAAAGAGAAATCTCCATATGTCTGTCGCTTACATTCACTTTCTTTAAGTGACACTAACTTTGTGACTCAGGCAGGTTCATAAGGTCGCTGTGTATTTATATAGAAATATAAATACTGGAGGGGGAAACCCTAACCGACAGACACTGTGACAAATACCCACAATGCCTCGCTGTTTCTGCCCCCTCAGGCCACGACTTCACGGTGTCTGCAGGCCGGACGCTGCTGCTCCCCTGCAGCAGCTCCTCCAAACACAGACAGAGGTGGTTGTACCGGAGGAGGGAGAGGGAGAAGTGGGAGCTCATCTTCACCTTGTTCAGAAACGGTACAGTGAAACCGGAGAGGGAGGGGGGGCGGCTCGGCTACCAGAGCGACGCCCTGCAGATCCAGGACCTGCAGCCGGAGGACGCTGGACAGTACCAGTGCAAGGTGAAGCTGGGGAGCGAAGTCACCACGCTGACAGGTGAGTTCCTTCTTGTTCCTGCAGTGGGAAGTTTCTCTGAGCTCACTGGTGGGATTTTAAGGGGCGGGGCCTACGAGCATCATATGTGACATCACAATTGGCGTATTTATAGATTGTTGTATTTTTAATGAGGTAGAAAGAAATTTCTTTTTTCTTTTTAAGGATTTTAATGTGGAATTAATACATTGTTTTGTTGATAAAAACACATCATACACACATTATTTTTTCTGTTATTTGTATAAAGGCCTAATATATTTCTTTAAACTAATCTTTAATTTAATTTCTCTATAAAAGTTTATTTATATTTATATTATTTATATTCATTGGAGGACCTAATGTATGTTAACCCTATTGATAATTAACTTTCAGTCATGTTTTCTTTTTTAGTTTTCATTTAATTGTACATTTAAATAAATGTACAATAAATAATTAATAATAAATAAATAAATAATATCATTTTATTGTACTTTTACTGTTTTTGTTTCCGTAAATTATACTCAGTTAATTATCTTAATTGGACTGTTTGTTCTGTTTAAAGTACGTACAGTAATTAACTAACTTTTAAGTTATTTACAATGTGATATTGGAAGAAACATGTTTTGATTGTTGTCTGTAGCTGTAGAAGTTGTTAGTCCTTATAGATATTAATATATTATTATACACGTTAAACAGCACTGAGTTAATTTATTCTGCAGTCAACAGAGACTGAAACAAAGAAAGATTATTATTTAATTCATTTTGATCTTAATAAAGGTATTGTGCTTTGTATCAGTGGAGAGAAATAGCAACTGGTTGTTAATAATGTGTAAAAATGTCTTATGTATTGATTGATCAGTGCAGCCGGAGCCAACCAGCACGGAGCAAACCGCCTGGACAACAACAACAACAGCAACAACAACAACAACAACAACAACAGATGCTGTGACAGAAACAGGTAGGATTGATTTACATTAATACAGCGACATAAAGACCAGACATATTTTATATAAACTGGTTTTAAGTGCTAAACTTTAACCCTTAACCATAATTATTTGACTATTTATGTAAGTTTTATGTATGAAAATGAAGTTTGATCTTCATATGGTGAACAAATGGGCTGTTTTGTTCTCTTATTGGAACAACACATGATCACACCTTTTACTTTAAGTCCAAAGTGTGTGTTGATTCTGGCGCCCCCAGTGGACAAAAGTGGTAGTGTTTGTGTTTCTACCACCTCTGACCCGATGGCAGGCGTTACAAACAATAACACAGAGTGAAAATACTCTGTTACAGGTAAAAGGCCTAAATTCTGAATTTTACTTGAGTAAAAGTACAGAAGTGTCAAAAAAGTTCTCAGTTTGCAAAAATGATATTGATATTAATGATATTATATCAATGAGTATTGATATAATATGGAGACGTCAAGCTCCCAAAAGAAGATTTTCTCAAGATAATAATTTGTGTACAGAATTATTATTTTGTGCGACAATTGTGGGGCAATGTACAACTTTATTGTTTTTAAATAAATACCTCAAGAACCTCAGAGCACAACTCCAACCTGAGCAGATCTAATCAATAAGTAATCATATATTTTTATGTCAGATTAAAGTAACTTGTAAGTATAGCAGTTAAATAAATGTACTGCAGTAAAAAGGAGAATAATTCCCGGTGAAATGGAGCAGATATTAACTGGATACACTTCACTGACTGTGAATGTTGTTTTATACGTTAAACTGTATGAACAGTCTCTGATCTCGGTTTGTGTTTCATGTTCTTCCTTTAGATGAGACTGAAAGAAAGAAGGAGAAGAAAAAGAGACCTGAGAACGGTCGGTTGCTCTCTCTCGCTGTCTCACACACAAAGCTTTACAGATGTTGTCGAGTGTTTGTTGACCAGATGTTCTGTCCGCGGTCTCTCAGCTCTGCTCATAGTTGCTGTCGCCGGGTTGGGGTTGATGGTCCTGCTCCTGGTCGCTGTCTGTGTTTTACTGACCGGCATGAAGTGCAGGAGGAGGAGGAAGAAACACAGACGTACAGGTCGGTGGTCGGACGTACGGAAAGTGTTTCATAAATAATGTTACATAATGGGGTTCAGACTGCGTGATGGTCACTGTGTGAGATTATAGGGACATAAATTATTGGCTTGAATCAGTCAAAAGACGTTCACCTGCATGATGTCACCAGGAAGGAGGGGCTAGAGACCGACTTCTGTGAACAAGAATACAAACAAACATGGCGTCTGAAGCGGTGTGTGCGATACTGGCTGTCGTGTTGTTTCGCTGTTCGACCTCGCAGCACCAACAACATCGTTACTCTCTGCGCTCTGATTGGTCAACACGTCATGGAATTTGTCCAAAATTTTGAATATTCCTTATTCCTTCAAAGATTTTTCATGTAAACGTTTTATTTAATATCAAGTTTCACAGATTTTTCTCTGTCATCTTCTAAATTCTATTCTTTCATTGTGGAACTTTATTTTGTTTATTTACTGTTTGATTCACTTCATGTGTTTATTTCCTCAGGTTTTGGTCTTCCATACGTGGTTCTATATATCTACATAATTTATGGTTCTATAAAAACCTTCAGATCAGTTTAAACATGTTTTTTACATTTTGAAGTTAGTTAAAGCAACTTTTAAGAAGACATTTGAAGAGCACCTTTAGCAAACTGCTGCCACCTTCAGCTCTGTTCTGTCTCTGCAGCTTCACAGAGGCATGAAGACACCGAGCTGCAGCCGTGGAAGACGTCCAGCAGACAGACCGGTAACGCCGTCAGCTCGGATCCTGCTGCAGGTCTGTACTCGGGTCCGTCTCCACCTCTGATACACCTGTCTGTCTCTGCAGAGTGCGAGGCCTACGAGAGTCCGTCTCTGCCGGAGGAGACGATCCACTACGCCTCTCTGGGCCGGCAGAACTGGAAGGAGAGACCCAGCAGGACTCCGCCAGACCAGAACCACCACAACGTCATCTACTCGTCTGTCATCACCAGACCTGCCGCCAAATAGACTCCAGCAGAAACTCTCAGTGCAAAGAGGCTGTTACTGTTCATGTTAATGCTCTTTCCTAAAATAAACATACTGTTCATGTGATTAACACTGATTTACATATTGTCTGCACTTTATTTCACTTAACTTTATTTTCCTTTCAAGAGACATTTACCTTACAGCAGCTTTAACACATCAGAAGACAGGCAAACATTAAGAGGAGAAACTAACAGGGTACATTTAACATTAACATTTTAACTTTTAGATATCATCATGAAACTTCCCCAGTTGATTTTTTTACATTGAGACAATTATTTTTAATTAAGTTTTCTTAAATATTATGTTTAAATATGCAAATGATGCATTATCTAATTTAAAATATGTTAATTTGTATAAATTCCAGGTTCAAAATTCTTGTTTTATATTTTTATATGTTGACATATAGAGAGGGAATTTAGGATATCTCTTTTTATCGCTCCATAAATGAGAAAATACTGTCAGCAACAATAAAAACAACAATTTTGCAAGTATTGTTTGATAAAATATGACATAATAAACAAGCCCTTCTGTAAAAGTTTTCAGAATAAAATAGATTATGAAAAATAATTAATAATAATTAACAAAATATTTAAAGAGCATTTTTACCTCGCAACAAACTGAAAAAGCATAAACAGCTAATTATATTATTTCTTTAATGTAATTCTCTGAGCAGCCCCCGTAAATAACAACCATTTCATAAACAAATGACACCTGAGCTCACATCAATGTTTTATCAGAGTTTATTTATTAAAAATGACAGATACATAAAACAGTGGCTGCTACATATTACTGCATATAAACGTTGTATCATTATATGGACGCAGTAACAATGCTCCATTAACATTTTAACATTATTCTGTGGTATAAAATATCGACTAATCCTCTAAAACTAAAAGCAAAGCAGAGTATCACATTTTAATATAAACAAAGGTCAGTGAAATAGCTTTAAAAATCATAACTAAATAAAAACATTACACTCATAGAGAGAACAGTCGTCAGCATATTAAGAATTAAAATTTTTATATACAAAGTTTTTTGGGGGGAAGGTTCCTGAAATTCATAATTTCAGACATTTTATATATTTATAGTTTTTAGCTCATTATTGCTTTATTTAAAGAGTCATTGTTTAAAATCTCAAAGGAAATCACATTTCCTCCTTTGGACAACAAAGAGCCGCTCTATTTGCGGTCATGTGATCCGTTTGGGTTCTGGCGAATGGTCACTGCCGAGTATGTGACGTTGTCTTCGGCCAATCCCTTCTTTCCTCGGCTGGAGAGGCGGGGCTTGTCTGGATGCTTCAGACTGGAATAATGCAGAGACTCGTCCTGCAGAGACAGACAGTGAATAATTCCTCAGGTTCAGGTTTATTGATAACAGGGAATATTGAGCATAACTGTCAGTAAAAAACAGACATTTACAATAAATGTAAAAATATGTTTATTTTAGAGATTTCTTCTGTATTTTTTAAAAACATGTAAATGTTTATAAAATGATATACAAATTTGCGAATCTATACTTTTTTTTGCAGATATTTACTGTTTATTTAATCAATTAAACTGTTAAATTCAAGTTTAATACTATTAATCCATTTCTAAAATGATGTAGTTAGTGACATTAACAGTAAAAAAGTATTTGTTGTGGAATTTTACATGGATTTGTTTGTTAATTGACAGATATCTTGTATAATTATGGATGTTTCTACAACAAAAACATTGAATAAATGTTGTTTATCAGTGTATAAGCATTGGTAAACTGTCAAAATACAGTTTTTATCAATGAAAACCACAATAATTACTGTAATTTCACAGATAATGACTTTTATTAGTTACTTTTAAAATTCAGATTAACATAAGAAAAAATCGAATAATAACAGCACTCTTTTGTAAATTTAAGCTTGACAATTTGTATTACACAGGATCACATTTCCAGTTTTCAGAGAAGATGAAGAAGGAAATAAATAAGAAATAAATATAACAGTAATGCTAATTTATGAGTTTATTGCACGTTCAGTGTTAAATCTTTACATGGAAACTAACTAAGAGCTATCAGATATATTTAGTGGAAACATTCTTTTATTTAATCTTAATTGTTTAAAATGACAATTCAAGAACAGCCAGTGAAGATTATTATAGTGGGTTAAAAGGAAAAGAGGTGAAGTAAATAGAGATTATGAGAAACAGCATAATGTATGTATGTGATGTAAAATAAATCTGATGTTGTGGAGGAGTAAAAACAGGATCTACTGACCTCTGCAACCTTCAGACTCATGTTGCTTCTACAGCAGCAAGCAGCTGGTCTACCTGCAGAGAAAAGAGATGGTGACTGAGCCTGAGGACGGAGATAGATCACACAATCCAACTGCCAAACAGCTGTGTTTCGAGTTTAATCTGGTTTAAGAGGGACTGAGGTTTAACAGCATCACTGACTCTGAATCCAGCATGGAATCTATTTAATATAATATACGTTTCAACAGTCAAAGATTCACATTTAAAAAGGTTTTCTAGACTCTAGGAGTAATTACACTAATACATGAAAATAATATTTTCACTTTAACAAATCCACATATTAAACCAACTACAGTATGATTAAACATCCTTGTTGGTACAGTACCTCCAACCATTAGTGTTAGTCTTTATGTACTTATTAGGGACAGTGCACGGTATTTAGCATGCAATTAAAATGTAAATGTTTCAGTCATTATTGATTTATTGCTGTTATTATGCAGTTGAGACAAAAGAATGTTTTTATTTACAAGCATGTTGAATTTGTACTCAAATACAATACTTAAGTACTTGATGACTTAGTTACATTCCTACAGTACGTAACTACTTACAAACGGATAACATGTAGCTGAGTTATATATATGTTGTTCAGTAATTGCTAGTTTGGTTTTGTTTCTAGTTTGTAAGCGTATGGGTGCTGATCTCTTTTTGTTCTTCAGTATTATCCAGTCCTTTTCATTTTTGTACTAGTTGTTTGTCAGCACCTGTATAGCCTCTCCTTTGTTGTATTTCATTGTGCAAGCATACTCTCCTTAATTAATTAAAACTACTGATTTTAACCTGAACCTGTCAATTGTTGTATTCCATCTCTTTTTCCAATTCCAATTATATGTTACTGCTCCCCAAATCGAGCTGGGTCGTAACATAAATGGGGGCTCGTCCGGGATCTAAAAAGAAAATTGTATATTGGTCATTGTAAATTGACACTGGAATAGGGTCTGTCAGTGTTTAATTAATTGGTGAGAGTTTGCTGGGCTCCTTTGACTACTAGGTAAGTTAAGTGAGCTCATTAGTGGATTCAGCTGTCTGCTTGAGTGAGTGCTGCTGGCTACTGAGCACCATGGCAGAAAAGTTTAATTTGGAGACATTTGTAGAACATCCTACCGTTGAACAAGTAAATAGTTGTAGGAAGGATGATTTAGTGGAGATAGCTAATCACTTCAATATTCCCTTTGTCAGGTCCATGCTTAAAAAGAAATTAGGGAGCGAGTGATTAGTGGATTGGTGGAACAGGGTGTGATTACTCTGACTGAGCAGCTGGAGTCTGGGCCTCTTCCCAGTTCCTCAGCAGAAGCAGTGAGTGGTCCAAGTACTGAGACACCCTCAGACTCTGGGGAAGTCTACCAGGCAGGTGAGCGAGGGAAGACCCCGTTTATTATGCCTAAGTATGATCCTTCCCCACAGAGCAGTACTGGAAATACCGGGGACCGGCTTAAAGTCCGTCTGGCTCGGCTGCAACTTGAAGCTCATGAGCGGGAGATCCAATCCCAGTTCCAGCTCCAGTTGGAGATAAGAAAAGCTGAACTTCAGGCTGAGACTGAGAAGGCAGTGAGACTGAAACAACTCGAGCTTGAGGCTTCTGACATAGGGCGGAGTGCTCCTAGAGGCTCAGGTATGTCACCACCTTCCACCACCTCCACCAGCTCGCCTAAAATAGTGTTTGACATCAGTAAGCATGTGGCTTTAGTACCTGTATTTCGGGATAATGAAGTTGACTCCTATTTCAATGTGTTTGAGAGGATAGCGGCTGCTTTACAATGGCCACCTGAAGTATGGACGCTTCTGCTTCAGTGTAAAATGCATGGTAAAGCTCAGGCTGCTATGGCCGCACTCCCTGTTGAAGATAGCTTAGATTATGAAACTGTCAAGACAGCTATCTTACGAGCATATGAACTTGTGCCTGAAGCTTACCGACAGAAGTTTCGAGGTCACAAGAAAACTTCTGCTCAGACCTATGTTGAGTTTGCCCGTGAGAAGGGAACTCTGTTTGATAAATGGTGTGCAACATGTAAAGTTAGTGATTTCAATGCGTTGAGAGAGCTGATCCTGTTAGAGGACTTTAAGAAGTGTTTGTCTGAGCGTATTGTTGTTTACCTGAATGAACAGAAAGTAGGTACACTTTCTGTCGCCGCTGTGCTGGCTGATGAGTATGTGTTAACCCATAAATCTGCTTTTTCTCCAGACTCTGCAGTCTCCGTCCTTCCTTCCTCCCAGATCCTCTAACCCCGTGGGCTGAAGAGGGAAGGGAATGTTTTTACTGCCACCAGGTCGGCCATGTCATTGCAAATTGCTTGACACTAAAACGCAGAGAACAGTCCTCACGCTCTTCTCAAGCAAAAGGGGTAGGACTGATTAAAGCAGATCATGGTGTGAACACTGACTCATCTGATCAGAAAATTGATGACTGTTTTAAGCCATTTGTGTTTGATGCCTTTGTGTCACTGACTGGTGAGTCAGCTGATAGACACTCCATACAGGCTTTGCGAGATACTGCATGCTCTCAATCTGTTATTCTGGCGTCAGCTCTGCCTTTTCTGATAAAACTGCTTGTCGTTACAGTTCAGTTCTTAGAGGAGTTGAAATGGGTTACGTGCCACGGCCAGTGCACCGCGTCCATATTCAGTCCTCCTTGTTCTGGTTCTTCCCAGTAGCGGTTTGTCCTGAACTGCCAATCCCGGTATCGTTTCCTGGTGGGGACGATGTCGCAGGAGGTAAGGTAACTCCCACACTAGAAGTCCTAGATCAACCTCAGTGTGATGGGATCCGGACATCAGATCAGACACCCCCAAATGTATTTCCAGCCTGGCTGTACTGGTCGTTCCATGAAACTAGCCCAGATGATCGTGAGTTTTGTTGTCTGACAGTTTGTTATGTCAGTTTTTCGGTGACAAGAGGGAAGAAAGAGGCTGAGGTTTCTTTTGCCTGTTCAGGATGAGTTGCTGGCATCGCCCTCGCCTGGCCCAGAACTGCCGTTAGCTGGAGGTGCGGCTTTCCAGTCACCGGGCGCTTGGCCAGATGCAGAGAGCAGACCCGACACTGCAAGAGTGCTTTGCCAAGGTGGTGGTACGACAAAGCAAGGGATGAAAAGTAGCATATATTATGGATGGTGAGATGCTGTTACGTAAATGGTCTTCTCCGTTACTGGTGATTCTGATTGTGATTCTGTTTACCAGATAGTTGTTCCTGCAGGATGCCGCCAGCATGTGATGTCAGTGGCTCATGAGAGTAAGTGGGCAGGACATTTGGGCATAACCAAAACATATCAAGCCATCCTCCGACATTTCTATTGGCCAGGTCTAAAGTCTGGCATTTCTAAACATTGCCGTGCTTGCCATGTGTGTCGGTTGTCGGGAAACCTAACCAGATTGTCCCTCCTGCGCCATTACATCCCATTCCTGTGATAGCAGAGCCATTCGGCGAGTGATTTCGACTGTGTAGGTCCTCTACCTCGAACTAAAAGTGGAAATCAGTTTTGTTAACCATTATGTGTGCTGCCACTGCTACCCAGAGGCTATTCCGCTCCGTTCGATAACCGCTAGTGCCGTAGTGAAGCTTTACTGAAGTTTTTTCTACTTTTGGATTACCGCGGGTGATCCAGACAGACCAGGGTTCTATTTTAAGTCTGGTCTCTTCAGACAGGTACTCAAGAGCTTGAGTGTGCACCACATCGTGTCTTCGGCATATCACCCCCAATCACAAGGAGCTTTGGCGCTGGCATCAGCGCTAAAGTCGATGCTCAGGAAGTACTGTGTCGAGACTGAGAAACAGTGGGATGAGGGAGTTCCCTTTGTCTTGTTTGCTGCCCGTGACGCTGTGCAGGAATCAATTGGCTTTAGTTCTGCACAGCTTGTTTTGGCCACACACCCCGTGGGCCGCTTAGTCACTGCACGACAGTTCTTGTCTTGTGAGTCTGCGCCCAAAAGCACGCGTTGGACTACGTCACCCAGTTCCGTGGCGCCTTCAACGAGTTAATATCCTCGCTAAAGCCACCCTTAGTGACTCCAATCCACCATGAAACGCTATTACGATCGTTCCGCTGTATCTCGCAGTTTTGAGGTGGGCGATAAAGTTCTGGTGTTGCTGCCCATCACCAGCTCCGTTTTGCGCTAAATTCTCCGGTCCGTATGCCATTAAGAGCGTCTAGCGACACTGATTATGTACTCTGTACTCCAGACAGAGGCGTAAGACTAGAGTCTGTCACATAAACATGTTGAACGTTACCAGTCCTGCGAGGACAATGTTAGCTCTGCTGTTCCTCGCCCTTAGTAGCCGAACCGTCAGATGTTAAAGCTGCTGCTATCATTGTGCAGAATCTGTGGGCGCTTCCCACGAAGATGATCCACCAATGCACGTCCCTACATCCCCGGTCGCCTTCCAAATTCGGAATGCTTGCAACCTGTCATGCTGTTTGCAGCATTTAACTGCTGAACAGCAACGTGACCTGGAGGTACTGATTGAACAGTATTATAGTCTATTCAGTGATGTTCCAACCCACACTTCTGTCTTGAAACATGATATAGAGGTAAAGATGCGCGTCCCATAAAACAACATGCTTCCGTGCCAATCAGACTAAACGTCAGTTGATGAAACAGGAGGTAGAGTATCTCCTACAAAATAATTTGGCTTCTGCTAGTTCCAGTCGTGGAGTTCGCCGTGTTTGCTAGAAACTAAGTCCGATGGGTCTCCCAGGTTTATCACAGACTTCCGCAAAGTAAATGCTGTTACTGTTCGAAATTGTACCCTCTCCTCATGGAGGATTGTGTTGATAACCTAGACACCAGGCAAATTATTCCACCATTGAAAAGGAAACCCTTGCTCTGTTGTTAGCCTACAGCACTTTGAGGTCTATGTTGGGTTCTTCTCTACCTGTTACAGTGTTCACTGATCATAATCCCCTTGTTTTTTGTGCTGTTTAATCACCACCAACGACTCATGCGGTGGGCACTGTTGGTCCAAGACTTCAACCTCGACATCCGTCATAAAGGGGGTCTGAAAATGTGATCGCTGATGCTTTGTCTAGGCTGTAGAGCTTAGCTATGTGTTATGTATGTAACCTTGACGTCAGCCGCAGGGCTTGTAATTTAGGGGGTGTTCGGCCGCCGCTGGCTGTTTTAGTGTATATTCATTATGGTGTTTCATGTGATTCCCTGTTGAGGATTGGTCTTCTGGGCAGAGACCGCCTACTTCCTGGTTGCTGTCCCCTGGCTTCAGTGATTGGTGTGGCTGCAGTCCACTGAAGCTACCAATCAGGAGACTTCAATCAACCCCAGCTGCACTTAAATAGCTTGTGTGTCCAGTTCAGGGCGGCTGTGAACCAGTGATCAGTTCGCCTTGCTGTCGTTTGCACATTGTGTTAGTGTTTGTCTTTCTAGTGTTGCCTGGCTGCTATCTGAGTGGATTCAGCCAGTGCCTTTGTTTTTGTGACCCTTTAAGTTGTTCAGTAATTGCTAGTTTGGTTTTGTTTCTAGTTTGTAGCGTATGGGTGCTGATCTCTTTTGTTCTTCAGTTTTCAGTCCTTTTCTTTTTTTGTTTGTCTCTTTTTTTTTGTAAAAAAAAAAAATTTTTAAAAATTTTTTTAATTAAATTTTTTAATATATTATAAATAATATATTTTAAAACCCTCCAAACTCTGATTGTAATCTGAACACAAACTAAAGTTGTCAGACAAATGTAAAAAGTACATAAGTAAATATTTTCCTCTGAGAAGTAGAAAGAAAATACTCAAGTACAATTTGTACTCGGATACAGTACTTGGGTAAAAGTACTTCATTCAGCAGTACTTTGTCAGTAAGGTAGTGGGTGGGTGGTGTGCCCTGAACAAAGAGCACACACAGAAGCCCAGCCTCTTTACCAGAGCGGCTGTGACTTATAATAAGTGACTCACAGTCAGTAAATGAAAGTGAAAGTATGAAAGAGAAACTAGGGTGAGTTGTTTGTGCTGAAGCAGCTGGCAGAAACTGACGTCCACCTCTTCCTTTTCTACTTTTTCTTCAAGAAAAACACAACTGCAAACCCAGAAAAGAGAAGAAAGGCTGTTTTTCTTCGTAAGGGAAGAGCAATCTTTCTCTTCTGCTGCCTTCCTCTCCCCCTCAGCACAATGCCGGACACTCAGCTGTGTTTGGAGGCCCTGTCGGTTCTCTCCGGCTGCAACGTCGAGGCCACCAGCGGACCCTCCCTGCTCACCCCGCAGGACTTTGTCAACATCGTGGCCCTCAAGCAGTTTTACAAGCAGGAGGGGTTTGAACAGCTGGAGTACCCCAGTTTAGGGACTTTATCCCTGCAGGATCTGGACGATAAGGACATGTATAGCTCCCCACTGGCGCTGACTGAAGGCCCTGGGCCGGAAGAGAGTCTTGGACCCACTGTTAAGATCAACCCCGAGGACTTCTTCCACCCTCAGTACAACTACGACTTCACCAACATAAAGGTATGTGACTGTAAACCTGAGGTCAGCTGACATAGGCCTTACTTATCTCACATGCTTACATGTAGAATGAAGATAAATTGAACTGTTAATTAATGGATTGACATCAATAAGATGATTGTAATCACTTGTTTGGATGTAATTTCCTCATGTTGAATACTAATACAGCAAGCTAATATTGAACTGAAGTGAGTGAGGAAGGGAGGAGAACTAATTGTCAGTACAGTTATGCAAGAGTGAGTCATCCTGTGTGAATAAGTGGGTGAAAGAGTGCACGAGCAAGGTGGCTCAGTAAATGTAACCTATAAGTGTGAGTGAGTTAATGAATGGCTGAGTTTAGACAGCTCACTCCTTTATGTTCAGCTTGTTGTCTGCAGGGAGGAACTGTGTCTGAGCTACATTTGCCCCGTTGTCGTGGTAAACTTAAAATAAGTTTAAATTTAGTGCCAACTTTTGGTACTTGATAGTTTTTGATACTTGAGGCTATGGAGACATTGTGGTTCATATCATGGAAGTATCCAGCTTTGATGGTCTTATGTAACGTGGGGTTAATGCAGCAAACATTGTGATTAGCATGTAGCATATTAGCATTTTCCTTTAAGTGATTGCAGCTCTGACCCTGACAACCCCTCTGTCCACCTCCTAGGATGGCGACACCAAGTTCATGCGTGGTAATGAGCTGTACATTCGTCCCTGCGGGTGGAACCGGGCCGCCCTGCGTGTCGTCCAGAAGTATGATGACGGAGACTCCTGGCTCGGTACCGGGAAAGACTCCTGGCCTGTCTCCTACAATGGACACAACATGGACGGCTCCCTCGGCATCATCCTGACCCGTGGCGGGAACCCCGCCGATGAGCCCGGGTTCCTGGAAGCCGCTGCCAACTCTCTGCTCACTGAGGAGACGAAGGGCAGAGGGGTGTACTCCACGCCAGACATCAAGACGGCGGAGAAGTATTGCAAGAAGTTCAAGTCCAAAGTGGACGGGAAGACATACAAAGTGGTTCTCCAGAACCGCATCAACCCAAAGAAGAGAGTGAAGTGCCAGAGAGAAGACATCTGGTTGGTCTACGTCCCTGAAGGCTCAAACGATGTCAAGACGAGGGCCATCGTGCAGGAGTCCGTCCGCCCGTACGGGCTGCTTGTGAAAAAGGTGTGATGTGTCTTCAGAGTTATCAGAGGCAGATAAATTCTTCATTATCAACAAAAAAACCTCACAAAAAATGTTTCACACTCCAGTGAGATCAAGTTAATGCTACTAAAAGCAGTGTTTCATTGAGCCATGTATGATTGTTGATGTATGAATAACCAACAACACAGTATGGCCTTTTTCTTACATGTTATCAAAAATAATGCTGAGTTCTTCCCATAAAATGGCGACCGTATCCTACTTTACTGTCTCACTGTACTGGGGACTTTAAGCTGACCATCAGCTGCTTTATTCTGACCCCTCTAGAAATCAGTTTAACTGTAATGAATTTAACTTCTAGAAAAAAGTAAGAAAATGAACATGCTTTTGTGGTTTCAACTGTACATTGTACACACTGAACAGCAGCAGTGGTCAAACTCGGTTTAGCTCTCCATATGATGTGTTCAAATGTAAGAAAAGACTAGAGTTGTTCTGATACTAGCGTCAGAAATTCCTCCAATACCGCCCAAAATGTACACCAATCCACTTCCATTTATTTTATTTAAAGGTTTTAACCTGAGCCAGCCCATACAACAATGATGGAAATCATACAGGCTTAGTAGTATAAACTTTAAAATAAAAAAATATATATCGGATCAGTACTCGGTAACATCTCTAGAAAAGACTGCAGGAAAGAGAAAGCAAGATGCAATCCTCAAACAGGTCTAAGGCCCTTTGCATCTGAAGTTGATTCATGCTGCCATCTAGTGGAATATAATGTGATGAGCAATCTTGTGTCAAAGTAGTGACATTGGATTATTCTAGTTCTCATTTAACAGTTATGGTTTTTTTTCTTCCTTGTTGGTTTTATTATTCTAGTCCGCACAAAGGAGGAGTTCTGGAGGAAAAGTTTAACTCTGGGCTTCAGTGAATGGTGTGATTTAATGTGATTTGACCACTTTGGGAAATTGTTGTTATGACGTTTGATTTTCATAGCTTCATTGCTTTTTCTGTCACTTTAAAGAATATGTCTGTGTCTCATGAAGTTTATTCCTTAGGTTCCATTTTTGTCATCCATTTTAATAGAACTGCAGAAACATGTTTTACACCACTGACAAAATTCCTGTTTTCCTTGAATCTCTGTGGGAGGTCAATGGCCTAATTTTTATGAAATAAACAGTGTACAGATTCTGGTGTGAGGACGTTCTTTATTTTTGTGTTATGCGTTGTGAATGTGTTTTATTACTCTAGTGTTTAACAGGGTGATAGATCGTCTCTTCACTCTTATACCGCTGTTTATCAAAGTCAGGGCCACATTCTGTTTTACAATTTTTTTTTAAATGTACTTATTAAATATCAGCACTGTAAGGTTTCAGCAGTGGAAAATGCACTTCACCTCTTCTAGTTAATTCTATCAGACGATATATATACACAGTGGGTACGGAAAGTATTCAGACCCCTTTAAATTTTTCACTCTTTGTTTCATTGCAGCCATTTGCTAAAATCAAAAAAGTTCATTTTATTTCTCATTAATGTACACTCAGCACCCCATCTTGACAGAAAAAAACAGAAATGTAGAATTTTTTGCAAATTTATTAAAAAAGAAAAACTGAAATATCACATGGTCATAAGTATTCAGACCCTTTGCTCAGTATTGAGTAGAAGCACCCTTTTGAGCTACTACAGCCATGAGTCTTCTTGGGAATGATGCAACAAGTTTTTCACACCTGGATTTGGGGATCCTCTGCCATTCTTCCTTGCAGATCCTCTCCAGTTCTGTCAGGTTGGATGGTGAACGTTGGTGGACAGCCATTTTCAGACCTCTCCAGAGATGCTTAATTGGGTTTAGGTCAGGGCTCTGGCTGGGCCAGTCAAGAATGGTCACAGTTGTTCCGAAGCCACTCCTTTGTTATTTTAGCTGTGTGCTTAGGGTTATTGTCTTGTTGGAAGGTGAACCTTCGGCCCAGTCTGAGGTCCTGAGCACTCTGGAAGAGGTTTTCTTCCAGGATATCTCTGTACTTGGCCGCATTCATCTTTCCTTCAATTGCAACCAGTCGTCCTGTCCCTGCAGCTGAAAAACATCCCCATAGCCTGATGCTGCCACCACCATGTTTCACTGTTGGGATTGTATTGGGCAGGTGATGAGCAGTGCCTGGTTTTCTCCACACATACCGCTTAGAATTAACGCCAAAAGTTCAATCTTGGACTCATCAGACCAGAGAATCTTCTTTCTCATAGTCTGGGAGTCCTTCATGTGTTTTTTGGCAAACTCTATGCAGGCTTTCATATGTCTTGCACTGAGGAGAGGCTTCCGTCGGGCCACTCTGCCATAAAGCCCTGACTGGTGGAGGGCTGCAGTGATAGTTGACTTTGTGGAACTTTCTCCCATCTCCCTACTGCATCTCTGGAGCTCAGCCACAGTGATCTTTGGGTTCTTCTTTACCTCTCTCACCAAGGCTCTTCTCCCACGATTGCTCAGTTTGGCTGGACGGCCAGGTCTAGGAAGAGTTCGGGTCGTCCCAAACTTCTTCCATTTAGGGATTATGGAGGCCACTGTGCTCTTAGGAACCTTGAGTGCTGCAGAAATTCTTTTGTAACCTTGGTCAGATCTGTGCCTTGCCACAATTCTGTCTCTGAGCTCCTTGGGCAGTTCCTTCGACCTCATGATTCTCATTTGCTCTGACATGCACTGTGAGCTGTAAGGTCTTATATAGACAGGTGTTTGCCTTTCCTAATCAAGTCCAATCAGTTTAATTAAACACAACTGGACTCCAATGAAGGAGCAGGACCATATCAAGGAGGATCAGAAGAAATGGACAGCATGTGAGTTTAATATGAGTGTCACAGCAAAGGGTCTGAACACTTATGACCATGTGATATTTCAGTTTTTCTTTTTTAATAAATTTGCAAAACTTTCTACATTTCTGTTTTTTTCTGTCAAGATGGGTGCTGAGTGTACATTAATGAGAAATAAAATGAACTTTTTTGATTTTAGCAAATGGCTGCAATGAAACAAAGAGTGAACATTTTAAAGGGGTCTGAATACTTTCCGAACCCACTGTACATCTTCTATTTTGGAGTTAATTTTGTTGTATTGAGCTAAAAAAGGGGGCACTTGTACACATCCAAATACATTTGTTACACATTTATACAATTTGTTTTCTGATTCTGGTTTTGGTGTTTAGAACTTGTCAACATCAGACAGCAGAAAGAAACAAGACCAAAATTAAACTCAGTTTTAAATATTAATGTATTTATTTGAATGATTATCTACTTTTGATGTTATATGGGAGGAAACCGGAGCACCCGGGGTAAACTCATGCCAACACGGGGAGTATATAAACTCCATACAGCGAAGATCAAGGCTGTGAATCAAACCCTGACCGAGGCCACAGTGTGAAACACTGAGCTGCCGCGTGGCCCGAGACGTTTCTCACACCGGACATTTTGACTCCTCAAACTCAAGTTTAACTGCGTAGATGTGTCGGTGAGCCACATCTAACTGGATCACGTGAACTGATGTAATCTGTCTAAATGCCCACTGTGAGAAAGGTCTGTCGATGGCATTCATCTTGAAGGAAAGAAGTTCTTCAGGTCTCTGCCACCGCTACCCTCCACCTCATCTGACTTACTACGACTCATGTGAGATGGAAGGTGTGAAGGTTTCTGATTCCCTTAACTTGTCTCCCTCAAGATGAATGCGGTCTATTCCAGACGTTAAAAGACGCAGAGTGGGGATTGTGGTTTAATCGTCGGTGCTGCCCACGATGCACCGCCTGAAGGGCCTGATTAAAGCTTTACCCACTGCTGAAAAGAACCGGGCGGCGGCGCTCTTCCGCGGCGGACTTAAGGGGACATTCAGGTGGATTTTCAGATGCTTCACGACAGCCTCGTCAAAATATGAATGGTAAGTTGCCACTGCAGCATCCAGGAGCTTTTCCTCAGAACCAAACTCCTGGTGAAGACCTTTAATCAAACATTTGCTGATGTCCATGCTCTTCTGGAGGGTTCTAACAAAAGAGCGAGTGAGTCTGATCTCCCCCTGCGCCTTGTCTGACAGACGCTTAACGATAGCGCAGACGTCTAACATCTTGAGGGACTTCCTGGTTTTCAGAGGGGCCTTTGAGAGGATCCTCGTGAGCAGACAAGTGATGATGGTGTTGATTAAACCATACGTGGTATCACTTGACACTGCTGAAAGTCCACTGCCTGACGTTTTAGAGTTTGCCACTGTAGTGTTGAAACGCACTGCAGGACACGGGGAAGAGACGACTGTTGGCTCAGGGGTTACTTCAGGACGTGAGTCTTCTGAAGCAACATCGACGTTGTGTTTGATAAAAATCAGACTATCAACGTGGCGCCTGAGATTCAAGTCATCAAAATCAGACAACTCATCATCATCATCATCATCATCATCATCATCAGATGATCCCCGACTTGAGCGAGAGGGTGTTGGACTCTGCCTGTCGCAGTCTTCGGGGGACTCTGGGAGGATGTTTTCCTCTGGTGGGGTCAGCATTCGTGTCATTAGGTCTTCGATGTCTGTCAGTGCACCGGACACTTCGCTGCTATGGCTCGTTTTATGCGATGCCTCTCTGTCCATCCAGAGGAGCACCTGCTGCAAGAACTTCCTCACTGCGTCCTCTGTCATGACGTACAGAACGTCAGGAGAAAAGGGGAACCGAGTGGTGGCGTCCACCTCCCTCCTGACCTGAGAGATGACAGAGTCAGAGAGACTTCTTCCCAACGGAGTCACAGGAATCTGATGCGTTTGGCTGCTCCTGAGACGGCCGTACATTTTATCAGTCAGTTTCTTTAAAAACGTCCTGATCTCGTCACTAGACATCATATTTTCCAGAGATTTCTTGGGAAGTGCAGCAGGTTCCTCTGGACGGGTTAATTCCTGGAACAAGCTGACGACATCGTTTTTGATGGCCTCAAAATCTGGCAAAGAAAGCTGCTTCCTCATATCGAACCCCGCTGTCGATCCGATACGTATGTTGGGCTCACTGCCAGCGTCAGATTTGGGCTTCGGAGACTCTGGAACAGATTCTCCAAAAATGTCGTCAGCAGCTTCTACGAGTCCGAGCTGAGAAGATCCTGAATCCAAGTCGAGACTCACCAGAAAGTCGGGGTCTTGATTCTCACTCGCTGTCATCAGCTGTGCCATCACGTTGTCAAATTGCTTTTTGGAAAACGTGAGGAAGCTGTCTTTGCGAGCTGTTTCGCTGTCGGCGGACGTGCCGTGTGAGGCGGAAAAGTCTTTGACCTTATCGACTATTAACCTCATGTTGAAATGAGGTCTCAGTGAGCCGCTCTTCGCACTGCTGCTGGTAACATCTTCACTGTCAGGGTAATGCAGGTCATCCAGTATTTTCCTGACAATTTCAGATGCCGCAGCCTCGGCATCCAGGGTGGTGATCACAGAAGGAACAAGAGCACATTCAGCCTCACCTTCTTCCTCGATCTCCGCTGTCTCACTCGACCACCTGACAAGGATGTCGCTCACAGCTTTAGTCGCAGTGGGGATGGAGATCGCAGACTTTAGGCTCTGAACTGACTCGCGGTCCTCTGGTTCTTCTGAATCCAGAATTTCGTCCGACCATTCAGAGCTTTCCGTGGTCCTTGGCTGCCAACACAGGCACGCTTTCCATAAGTATGCCTTCAGACACGAGGAAGCGTGAAACACCATCCAGCGAAGAGACGTTGTGTCGGATATGCAGCAGGGGACAAAAACGGCGGGCTCCTCCGGCCAATCGGGGCAGCGGATGGCGGTAGGAACAACAGAGTTTACCTTCTGTGTAACCTCCTTCACCACCAGTTCTGTCAGACTTTGTGCGCTCTGACATTTCACCTGCGGGAGGTGAAGAGCGTCAGCCAAACTACCGGGGAGGGAGTCTCCGAGCTGAGTTTTAAAACTCTCAAACGGTTCGCTTATATCGGTCTCAGGTGCACTCCTGAGCGTGCTCTTGTGAAACATCAACACGGCAGTTCTCAGGGCGGCTGTCTGTATCATTTCAGTAATCATATCAGCAAGTACGGCGACTGAGTCTGAGTCCAAAGTCCCTGCAGCTAACATGCTCCACTGCGCTGCAGAGAGCCTCTCAAGATGTTTCTCTACGATGGGCCGAAGAGTCTGTCGAGAGATGAAGACTGTGTCGTCCATGTTGGATTCAGACGGCTCCATTTTAGACTAGACTAGTAATTTACTGAACCCTGACTAGTTCGGTAAAGTGTGGAGCAACTTTTATACCGTAACACTAGCAATAAAAGCAGGGTCCCAAATCGACGCGGGTCTGGATTTTATAGAAATGATCTGGAGCTTTAAATCTCTTAAATCCACGAGGTAAATAAGTAACTAAAACTATTAAAGTTGATTAAAATGAATCCGAGTTATTTACCGTTAGCTGTGAGTTGAGTTTAGTGCTAAAGGGATTAAACGTCCGTCCCGATAAAGTAATGAAGCAAATAAACGCGCTGTTATTAGAAGTGTTCAGGTATTAAACACTTCCAGGATTTTAACTGGCTTTGAATCAAAGCGCGCGCGTCACACCTGAGGCAACATCAAAGCGCGCGCGTCATATGTGACGTAACATCAAAGCCGCTGGAATTCCTTTGAGCTCCGCGCATGCGCATGCAGGCGTCCGCTCGGGAGTGCGTCCGTCTGTTGGAGCTACACAATCACACAGTCGTCCACTATCGTTGTCATGGTGACTTTTAACAGGCGCACGAGCACGCACGCGACTTCAACGGCTCCTAATTTGGGCAGAAAGTGTTGAGTTTCCTCCTTTTCCCTTTATTTCCCCAGAATATGAACTCCATTTACTACATGCAGAGAAACAACCTGCACAGTTTGCTTCTTTAATGTCACTGTAAATAAATCCATCTGATATAAATCTAAACATTTTTAACAGCAATTAATTTGTTGATTATATTTGCATTAATAATTAGAATCTGCAAAGTGACGATTATTATTATTATTATTATTTTTCTTTTTTTTATTATGAATAATAGTATTATTATTATTTATTATTTTATTATTATTATTATTATTATTATTACTGTTACTATTATATATTATTAATACAAGTATTATTATTATTATTATTATTATTATTATTATTGAAAAAAGAAAGGAAAGTCTTTGTACTGTCATATTCACAGCATATATACACCATTTACAGCACTTTTACAAACATGAAATGAAACTTGGCCTCAGCATTTAACCCATCCTACATAGGATCAGTGGGCAGACTAAGCGCCTGGGGAGCAGTTAGGAGTTAGGTGCCCTGCTCACGGGCACCTCGGCAGAGCACAGGAGGTGAAACCTGGCAACTCTCCAGCTACTAGCCCACACTCCATAAGGTGGGTCTGTGGGGCTTGAAGCCAAGTCCCTACTCACTGTGCTACTGTTTTTTATTATTATATATGTTTGTATCATTATTAATATCAGTATTATTATTATGTATATATATATTTGTATTATTCCAACCTCTCAATATAAAGATTTTCCTTCATCTGTTTGTTTTTCATATACGAACCACATCATCTTTTATTTTTGTTTGTTTGTTTGTTTGTTTGTTTGTTTACTTGTTTTCTTGTGTATTTTATTCCTGTTTATCAGTGTCGTATCTGTTGTTGTTGCACAATAAAGACAAAAGTAGAAGTATAAATCAGCCTAACGTGGAAATAAAGTACCTCAAACTTGTACTTGAGTAGATGCGGTGCTACTTTCCACCACTGGGTGGTGCCACAGACACACCTGTTGGTTTCCCTTCATGGAGTTAATTCACTGATACATAACTCCAACCTGTGTCCGTCTGAGAGTCTCAACCTCAAACAGCACTGTGAGGAAGTGAATGTAGAAGGATAGAAGGAGAGAACACACACCTGAGCACAGGTAGAGTCCGATGATGATGACGATGAAGAGGACGAGTAAAGCTGGAAGAACACAGATCCCCAGACTCCAACATGGCAGCCTGGCAGAGTCTCCATCGACTCCTGGAAACAACAAATACAGAAGCAGTTCATCGATTCAGCGACTGATTGTTCAACTGCTGGTTTTCCTTTATTCTCCGATAATCAATAATCTGGAAATATAACTGCGTAAATCCCAAACAGTTCAGAGTTCAGAGATCCAGATGATTCTTTACATGTTTCTTTGAACTGCAGGAACCTTCAGAATCAGGACTTAGAAGAGAAACCGGTTTTTAACTGTAACTTCTGTGGTACGAACAAATAAAATGCAGTAGGTCAGAGGAATTAAAGTCGCGGCTGCTGCTGAAAACGCTGCAGAAGTTTCTGTATTTATTAGAAAATTACTAAAAAAAAGAGCTGAGTACTCGCTCAACTGTCAGATGATCTGCCATGAAACAGACATTCATGGTTCCCAGAGGATGAATCCTTTTAACTTTGATGATATGTAACTTTGGAATAAGTCAAAACTTATTGGAATCGTAACTATGATTTCTGAAATGTAATTTAAAATAAGTTTTGCATTTCCTGTAATATTTAGTTTCAATATCAGCCTGTTAACGTTCGCATACATGCATGATTAGTTAGGAGCTAAACTGTGATGGTAAGAGAGTGGGCGGAGGTCAGGTGAACGGTTCTAAAACACTACAAATTACAATCACAGCTCCAAAAATTGCAATATTTAAATCTTTTGGTGTTTTATTCCAGTGAGAATATGATTGCTTGTAGTTTGGTGATTAGACAAAGAATTCACAGGGATGGTTGAGCAACTTCCTGCTAAAGTAAAGCTCTGGTTCTATAGCACTGATACAGGGAGATGTATTATAATGTCCACATATTTACAGTCAGGACACAGTTGTTCTCCAACATGTCTCAACTGCAAGATACATACTGGAAGCAGGTTGTATTGTTGTTGGGAGTGCTAACTAAAATGATTAATATAAATAAGTTTGGTGATAAGACTCCAGCTGCTCCCAGACATTTCTCTTCTAGCTTTCATACATCCTGACAGTACAGACTGTTAATTATCACACATTTTACATCATTTAAACAGTATTAAACTGAATTTAACAGTTCAGTCTATTAAATAAACAGTAAATATCTGTGAAAAATGATTGTTTATCAGAAGTATTTGAATTTTCTTTAAATATTATTATAAAATTATTTACAGTGACAGATGTTTGTACGTATACATTTAAAGGCTATTTGTGTCATTTTATTAATATTTTCATATATTTAAAAAGCAGAAAGAGAGAGTGTGATATATTGTTAGATGTTCTCACCGTTGACAACCAGATTAATTCCTCTGTCCACATGAACATCCCCTTCACGCCTCCCGGTGCAGAAGTACAGCCCGGCGTCCGTCTCCTCAACCCCCAGGATCTCCATGCGGACCATGCGGACCGTGCCGTTCTCCCCGTCCCCCAGACCGCTGAAGCGACGTTTGTTGGCAGTGTGGAAGTCGACCGTTGATCCTCCCACCCTGCTGGACTTGACTGTCAGCAGAGGCAGCAGCTGGTCTGAGCGCAGGACGTACCAGGTGACGTCCTTGCTGGAGGTCAGGTTGCAGGTCAGCGAGACGTTCTGCCCAGGCTGGACCACCAGGGCCGAGCGGAGGACAGGTGAGGCTGAAGACAGGTGAGCTCCTGCAGCACCTGAAGAGGGTGAAAGGTCAGACGATACTTAATCTTAATAGTGAACAATATGTAGAATATATCATTAACTCATTAACCTGTAATGTTCTCTGGTTAATGTGCACTAATACTGTATATAATAATATATATATATATATATTGTATTATAATGTACTGATTGTTATTTCTATATATGTTGTTAGATATTAAAATAGAATTATTATTTCTGTTCTTTAATGTCTGTGAGCACCTCCAGCAGCTGTACTAGACTAGATTCTGGACTCCAGGGAAGATAAATCTTAATACAACTGAATACATTTTTACTTTTTTGCGTCACTACGTGTATCTTCAGTGACTTTAAGACTTCTGTACAAACGCCACATAAAGAGCTGATAAACCAGCGCTGAGAGAAACCACCGACCACAGAGTCTACAGAGATAAAATAAAATAAACTTCCTCACAACACCAGAGTTACTGAAAAACATCAACAACTTCCTTGACTGACAAATGAAACTGAAGTAACAGAAACTGCAGTTCCTCTAACGACCACTAGAGGCTCCAGCAGTGATTCTCTAAACATGTATACAGCCTTTTTTACACAACTTGCCCCTTTAAGTTAAAGCAAAAAATAAAACACAGTCAGTCTACATGGAACAATAACGTGTTTCCTTCACAATAAAAGTTTAAATTCAAATTTAAAACACTTAAAAACTCATCTACTGCTTCCTCCTCATTAAAGATTATTTATAAAGTTTTCCTGGTGGACACAAACTATATGTTATGTCACAAATCATGCTAATAGGCCACGCCCCCTTAAAAACCTGATGTTCAGTGAACTCGGAGAAACTTTCCACTTCCAGCAGATTAATGTGAAAAACATCTGTTTAGAGTCAAACTGCACAAAACTATACCGACTTTATTCACATTTAACACAAACTATACTGATATTATTCACATTTATAATAAACTATACTGATATTATTCACATTTATAATAAACTATACTGATATTATTCACATTTATAATAAACTATACTGATATTATTCACATTTAACACAAACTATACTGACATTATTCACATTTATAATAAACTATACTGACATTATTCACATTTAACACAAACTATACTGACATTATTCACATTTATAATAAACTATACTGACATTATTCACATTTAACACAAACTATACTGACATTATTCACATTTATAATAAACTATACTGATATTATTCACATTTATAATAAACTATACTGACATTATTCATATTTAACACAAACTATACTGACATTATTCACATTTATAATAAACTATACCGACATTATTCACATTTACCACAAACTATACTGATATTATTCACATTTATCACAAACTATACTGACATTATTCACATTTAACACAAACTATACTGACATTATTCACATAATAACGAGTAATGTCATCATATTAAATACTAAATGCATGAAATCTATGTTGTTTGCATTCATTAGAATCATTTATAACATATTCAATAGTTATTTAACAACATTTTACTCAAACTTTTAGCAGATAAAACTGATGAAACAATATTAAAGCTCTTTCCTGCCACACATTCAATCCCACTAACTACCTGGTTCAGACCTAGACCGCATGACCCAGATAGTACCACAGCACCTGGGTCATGTGGTCCAGATAGTACCTGGGTGTGCCTCCTGCAACCAGGTGACACCCTCAGACCTCCACAAGCTGCTGAACCCTGAAACCAATAAAACAGCAGCAGGTCTGATCCGGATGAGGAAGGAACAGAACTCACAGAGCACAGAGAGGATCCAGGGGAGAGCGTCCATAGTTAGACCGGGTTCAGGTGTGAGTGCCGGGCTGCAGGAGGACAGACAGTGGAGGACAGACAGGTTGCCACAGACAGACAGACAGTGACATTAGTGGGCGGAAGTGAGCGGGACTTTATTCAGAGACCACCAACATTTCCACAGGAACATTTTCTGCTGAGCACAGAGCTGCAGCCCGGGCTCGGGTCTGGGTCTGAGTCTGAGTCTTTAGGTTTCATTTCTGCACAGAGCCGTCAGCTGGGTGGGCGGGGCCAGGGACACCGGAAGCGCTTCAAAATAAAAGCGTCTAAAGGAGAAATAAATCCACAGCTAATATGTATGTTTATTAAAATCTGATTTACTTGTTGGAACAAGTTATTAAAATGAACCAAATCTACTTAAAAACAAACATTATGGGGCTTTTTAGGAATAAAATATCGATTTCACATAGTAAACATTTAAATATAATATATAATATAAAATAAATATAAATAAATATCCTGAAAACATAATGTAGCTTAAACATCACTGATTTCATATTAAAAATAAATGAGAAAATGTATTGAACGTGTCTTTATTAACTGATTTATGAGCAGAGTGATGCTTGTAAAAGCCCAACATTATTATTATGTCATATAACAGCATAAATTAAAAACCAACACTAATAAAAACAAATTAAACATTAACTAGACCAAAATAAAACTCAATACAACTTTGTTATTGTTTATTTTAAATATATATATATTTATATATAATATATGTATTAGTCTGACTAATGTTTAAAACATTTATTTAATATTAAATTAATGATGTTTCCAGTAAAAGACTAGTGTATCTTTAACTTAAGCTTAAATATATCTTTTATTAGTATCACTTGACATATTTCATTATCAGTCAGTAATAGATGCGCTTTTATTGTGGAATGTCCACCGGAAGTGTATCCAGGAGCAGGTTTGATAAGCTGCGTCTGCAGAGTAAACACACACACTCATTCACACACACTCACACACACTCTATGTGAGCGGAGGAGAGAGAAGAGGACTGAACTGGCTCTCCAAACAGAAAGACATCATGAAAACACAACACTGGTAAGAACTCTTTCAAACTAAAAGCTTCCTTCACTCTCAATGCAAATGCTTTTATTTTGAACTGTTGCACCTGCTGGCTCTGCAGGGTGATCACAGAGAGCGCAATGGACTCATCTGCAGAGGGGACAAGTCTTTTATTTAGTTCAGATCATTGACAGAATATGGTTCAGATTCAGTGAGTGAGAGAGAGACAGTGAGAGAGTGAGACAGTGAGAGAGTGAGACAGTGAGAGAGTGAGACTGTGAACCAGCTGCTGACCTGCAGGCGGTCACACTGCATGAGTTTCATTATTGAGGAAACCAACTAGAAACGAAACTCTACTCTCAGGCTGCTGCGGTGTAAGTTTCACACTGCCGACAATTAATATTCAAATGACATCAGAATAAAGCAAATAAACACAAATAAACACAAATAAACACAAATAAATACAAATACTGGTTTATTCTGTTCTGGTCTCTTATTGGCTCAGGACTCTGATTTTAAGCTCCCTCATTAACATACTTTAATATTCTGTTTTTAATAATAGACTCATACTCAAACTTGTTCTGTAGTAAGATAATTTCTGTGTATTTAACCAGAATATAATAATATAATGAATATAATGTGATTTTCAGTCAGTCAGAGATCGGCTGCGACCACACCCTGCATCATTAATTAAATACAAATGTAGATTCCAGTAATGTTTCATAGTGTTTCTGCATCATTGAGATCAAATAATGAATGTTTTTAATATAAAAATGATAAAATGTCTTTTCTATCGTCATTCAATCTTTATAACATCCTTTAAAACCTTCGTATGAGGAATAAAATGAGTTTCTTTCTGCTGCTGAGTCCTGATTGAACTTTAAAAACCTAATTTAAACAAGATATTAATATTAATAATGTTTGTTCTGATGCCTGTGTGACAGATTATATCGTATCTCTTCATTCTTTCAGGTTCTTCGTTCATCTACACTGTCTCCTGGTTGGCAGTTTAGTTGGTGAGTATCTGCTTTCATTAACACTGTCTGTGGTTTGAGTTTAAAACTGCTCCTGTTGGTTCAGAAATCACCTAAATACCTCTAAAAGGCAGCGGGTGTTTGTCGTTTGACTCATTTTATTAAGTTCTGACCATCCAAACGGTTAAATTTTGTAGATAAAATATGTATGAAAGAGATTAAACGTCATAAAAAACATCAGATTATGTTTTAAATTATTAATATTAAAGTCTGTTAATTAGCTGGTTATTATACTGATATCTACATATTACATCCAGTTAATGATTAATAACTTTCCTTATAACTGGATCTCGTTACTGAAACCAGGTAATACTCATAAAAGACTATATAATAAATAATTATTGATCGATTATTGATGATCGAGGCCGTGGTGGGCGGAGCAGTTATTAAAGATCTGTTTTCATGATAAATGAAAGTGCAACTTTACAACCGGTTTAATGGATCAGCAGCTCCAGAACCAGTTTGTGTAATTGCTGCAGTTATAGAACAATGTTGAGACACACACACACACACACACACACACACACACACACACACACACACACACTCGAGTCAGTCTTATGAAAGGCTTTTTTTATGAAGTGAATTAGGATTATACACATCTCAGGCTGTATTAGGACTTAATATTTAGTGAAATTAAATCAAAGTAATGTTTAGTTTTATATATTTAATGTAACAAATTCAACAACTTATCTTAAAAAAATTTGTTTTCCTTTTAAATTTTTTGCTGAACAATCAAATTAAACCCTAATACAATATACTATACTAACAGTCGTTGAGGGACTGGAGGTAAATACTTTAAACTGGTTATAAAACAGTCTGAAGCCTCTTCAGAAACAAACTGGATGTTTCTATAAAGACATTACTGCTTCTGTCCACCGGGGGCGCCACAATCAACACAAAGTTAAATAAATCTGAGGGGCTGTGAGATGAGGAAGGAAGAAATATTTGGTTGATTTGACATCTGTGGACCTTAAACAGTTAATAAAATGAAACCATGTGAGACATTTAGACGAGGAAAGACTCTCACTGCTTCGACCTTTAGAGTTTATGTGTATTTTATTAGTATTTTGAAGATTTTGATGCCATTTGGTTTCGTTAGAAATGAGATAAGTTGAACCTGATACTGACTGAAACCGGTTCTATGGCAATCGTCTTCAGTTAGAGACATAACCTTGGACCAACGCCACAGGTATCTGCATCGTTCAGATGTACAAAGAAAGTAAATATTACAAACAGGCACAGAATGAGAACAATGAATAACGTGTACGTATCAACAACAATTCACCTGGGTTTAATTATTTGTTTTCCTGTAGATACATTTCACATTTTTGCTGCTGAAACGTATAGAAATGATTCAGAAGATGAAGCCTATATATATCTACTGTATTGCATATGTTTCTTTATCTTTGGTTAAAGGTTAAGGAACTTATTCCAACATTTTGTGTTGATTCTGGCGCCCCCTGTGGACTCTATCTACTTCTATCCAGTCTTCTCTCTGATGGTCTTTGTTTAAAACTTTTTTTAAACTCTGTGTAGTATCTTTAATTAAATCAAAAGCACATGATTAGCCTCTGAAAGGGAGTGGAGAATAAATATAAAGTAGAATAAAGATTAAATATCTAAGAGGAACTGAGGCTGAACACAGGTCATCCTCTATTTCCTCCTTCCTCTCTTCTTCCAGACTCCTCTTCCCTGTCCTCCTCCCTCCGTCCCCAGTCCGTCACCAGCAGGGTGGGCAACCAGGCGGTCCTTCCCTGCAGCTGGAAGACCCGTCTGGGTAAGGAGGCTCCGTCCACCTGCCACATCCAGTGGGCGACCACGGAGGACACGGTGTTCGAGCTGCGGGGGGAGAGGAAGTGGCAGGCGGAGGCGTTCCAGGGCCGGATGGAGGTTCCTCAGGAGAAGCTCGGGTCTGGGGATTGCTCTCTGATCATCCACGACGTTCAGATCGGAGACACGGGGAGATACGAGAGCTTCATGGTGGTGGACGGAGTGAGGGACATGAAAACCAGGGTCTTCATTCAGAGCGTCAAGCTGTCTGTGTTCGGTTAGTTCTTCTTCTTTCTCTTCTACTGTCGTCTACTGTCTCATTTCTTCATCGTCATCGTCTCATTCTCTTTCACTTAATCTCCATAATCCCATTTTTATTTGCTGACGTCTTTGCTTTGTTTTGTTCTCGAATGTTTTTCCTCTCAGACCATAAAACCCGTCAGTCCCGACGTCCAGGTGGGGAGCTGGTTCTGGATCTGTACACCCTTCACTCTATGAGAGTGGTCTTCCAGGGCAGGTAAAGCTTCTTCCCGACAAACGAAACCCACTTTTTCACATCCGCTGCCCTTTTCTGACGTCTGAACTCTTCATCTCTTCCACCTCTTATTCATCTGGTATTTTGTCGTCTGTGCTGTTTGTACCACGCAGCCCGTATGATCTGACTGTTTGCATCTAACTAAAGCAGATTACAGGCTGCTGGTAAAGTTATGAGTCACCCTGTGAGGTCTGCTTACACAATGGAGGATAAATAGAAACACAACCATGTGGGGGTTTGGGGAAAAAAAGTCTCTTCTGTGTCAAAGAACTTTCCAAAGGTGGTCGATGTAATTGGCTCATATTTTAGTTTGAAGCTTACAGAACAAACTGCTCGTTTGAGAGCTGAATAAACATTTAATGAGTCACTTCAGGCGTTTATTAGACTGCGTCACACAGACGTCCTTTGTCTCATTGTTCCTTCTGTTGCAGTTAGTTTGTTTAACTTTTTGTTCTTGCTGAGCAGAAATGTAAATTACCAAAAAATGACAATCATAAAGAATAAACTGGTTTAATGTATTTACAGTGTTCATACTTTTGTTATTGCAGCAGCTCTTTACTTTTGATGTTACTTTACTCTTTACTGTATTTACACACAGTCTATACTTAAAGTCAGTGGTTCCTAACCCGGGGGTCGCATAGCCTTCTTGATTTTAAGGCGTGCTAGAAAACTTTAAAAATATATACAGTAGGCCGATATCTCAGCATTTGGTTCACTTCTGTGAAGAAATGTTATTATCTAATAGAACAATGTCCAAGAAAACACTGAATTTGTCAAAAAAAAAAAGCCTATTCTGTATGATTGTTAAAAATCATAAAAAATACATAATACAGACTTACAACTTACAATACAGAATTGTATTAAAAGTTCACCTAACAGGAAATACTCAGCTCAGTATTAATCCAAATCACCTTGGGATAATTGTACAGTTTTTAATCCAGAATGAAATAGAGATGAATAAATGATAGATTCCCTTCAGGGAGCAACTGCTTTACATCTAACAGTCTCTGAACTTTGCTTCACAGGAACAGCTCGGAGTGGTCAGACGTGTGGATGAGGGGCGACAAGGACACCGAGCGTCTGCAGAAAGACCTGGTTGAAGAGAAGCTGACGATAAAGCAGCTGAAGAGCTCAGACGACGGGTTGTACAAAGTCCTGGATGAGCACGGGCTCGCCGTCAGCACCGTGCAGCTCTACGTGGAAGGTGAGAGCCCTGCGGGGGCTTTAGTCCAGCTTTAGGCCAATTGTTTCTGAGTGAAAGTAGCTAGCACTCGCTCGAAAGTCGCTAAAGATAGATAGTTCCTCAATAGTAACGCCGTTTCTGTCGCCCCCTGGTGGCTGGTTGCAGTATAGGTTATAAACCCCGCCTCCTCCATGTTAGCAGACGGGACAAACTTAAACAAAAGTACACGTCAAATACATTTTTCTGTCGTTCTCATCACGCTGTGATTTGTTGGTTTCACGTCATGAAAACGGGGCGTATGGGCGGGACCTCGATACCGCGCAATCAACCCCCCGATCACTACTGCTCAACAAGATGACAGCCGCTTTATCCGGGTTATCGTCTCTGCTCAACCCCGCCGACGACGGCCTGCGAGCGCAGAACAAGAGGAGAGGAAGAGACTCCGGCGCAGCATCGGATTGAAGTACAATATAATAAATATTTCTTGTATTTTTCCTGATGGTCTGAATAAGTCGCTGAATCTATCCCGGAAGTCGCAACCCTTATAAATTGTTGCTGTGACTCGGCAGAGAGACTCGGACCCGGAGAATCGTAACCGACCTGTGTGATGTCATCGAGGAGGAGGTGCCAGGATGAACAAACTAAACAAACAATGGCGCCCCGAAGCGGTGTGTATGATCCTGGCTGTCTTGTGTTTGGAGGAGCGACTGGAATGACACTGCATCTCTCTGGGTTGGATTCAATGTGAGGTTTCTGGTTTTAATAAAAGAAACCACTGAGACACAGAACGGGCTCATCATTAAATATAACGCCAAAAAGTTAAATGTTAATTTAAAAAATAAGGAAATTTGATGATCATTTATTGTTTTCTACTGTAAGTTTTATTATAATTTAAATTCAAATTGAATTAATAGAGTAAAATGTATCATAATCAAACACGTTTGAAGTCTATAATTATTCGGGTGGCACCTCGAGCCTCCGTACAAACACGTCGTCAGCAGCTTTGAAAGCATTTTATCTCCAAATTCAAGGTTCAGTTGTTCGGCATTGAGACTGATGAAGCGCTGATCCTCCCCGGAGATCTAAGTGTCAGTGAACAGGGATTCAAATCCCTTCAACCGGGAAATATTTAGTTAAACGATTTAACTAAACTGGACTTTGAGTTCCCGCTTCTTTAACTGGTTTTTGTGCCACGTCTGCTCTCTGCTGTCTCTGCCACACTTGAACTCTCCTTTCATTTCAGATCCTGCCACCCCCTCCTGCCCTGCAGTAACCTCCATCACCTGCTCCTCCCCCAACCCACCTGCTCCTCCCCCAACCCACCTGCACACCTGCTCCCACTTCTTCATTAACCCTTGCAGTATATTTTACCACCATCGTCTTACACTGATTCTCAACCTGTTTCCTTCAGGAAGCCGTTTTCTGTCACAGAGTCAACTGACTATAATATATATAATATTCAGTAATAATGACAATAACAGAAGAGAACAACAAACAGTGAACGCAATAACTACTTGTCAGACATTCTGTGTTTTTTCTTCTCTGACGCTCCCGTTGTTCTATCAGCTCTTTGGTTTTAACTGCAAACTTAGCTAAAATCAAGAAGGCCTTTCGACCTCCCTTTAAACCACTGGTCTAATGTGCTTGATATTTATCAGTCCAGCCTTGTCCCCCTCCCTCCCTGCCTGCCTCCCTCCCTGCCTGCCTTTTGGACTTCTACCTCCCTTTCGTCTGCTCCCCAGCTGTATAAGTTGTCCTCTTTCTCCTGAATCTGCCTGGTATCGATCCTCCACTCTTAAAACATTTAACAGTTTGTCTTCACATCTTTCCTCGAGCAGTCTTTAAATGTTGAATTATGATTTGCAGCAGTACCTGATGCGACTGTTTGTTGCTTTACAGAAGAGTCCACAGCTCTCAAAGTCGACCAGATTCTGGATAGACAAGCACTAACAGGTGAGATTAACATGTAGAACCAGAGCTGAAGAAGATCCAGCTGAAGGGAAAGAAAGTGTAAAGATACCATTGACCTGGAATAACCCTCAGTCTCTGTCTGTGTGATGTGTTTCCAGATGACGCTGCCAGAAGCAGCTGTTCGGCTCTCCTCCTCTTGTCTGTTCTTGTCACGAGTTTCCAAATTCTTCGTCTCGTCTGAGAATCTTTCCTCCTCACAGATATCTGCTCACAGATATCGACCCTGCAAACTATAACCACACATAATGGAGATGTTCTCTGCTGTGTCGTCATCGTGTAGCCTGAATAACATTTCAGATAAGCCAGGAGAGCCGTGTGCCGGATCACGTTGAGTTACAGAGCGTGAGGTCTGATTGGAGGAAATGTTTGGTCGAAATGTCTTCAGCTTTAGAGTTAGGTGAGTTTGTACAAGTAGAGCAGGTTTCTGACACAATATCTAATATATAATATAAACTCCAGCAGCACTTTTAGTATAAAGAACAACTTTATTTACCGTATATACACGGTGCATATTTCTCAGGGTGGGAAGCTGTCGTACCGCTGCGTGGTTGCAAGTCATACAAAATCTGACAAACTGGGATGTCACTGCTTCCCGATTGATCAGCATCTGAAAACATCGGGAGGGACATCGGACATCTTGATAGGTGAAGCAACATCCAGCCGCTTCCTGGCGAACATTCGTAGCGTTACAGGATATGACGGAAAAGTATATTTGCTGAAACTTTCACTTTATCCTGACAGAAATACATGAGACAGACAATCTGTTAAAATATCAGGATCCTCTGGCTTGTACTTGCGCTCCTTGACGGCATTTACAAGGGTCCACCGGGCCCGAACGCAAACAACCAATCCGAGCTGAAAGAGCCAGAAAGAGGCTTTCTATCTTTCTCTGCTCTGATTGGTTGTTTTTGTTCGGGCCTAGTGGATTCTTATAGATGCCGTTAGGAGCACCAGGAAGAGCCAGAGGGACCAGATCCGTTCACAGATTATCTGTCTCATGTTCTGTCAGGATGAAGTGAAAGTTTCAGCAAATAAAAGTAAAAGTTATTTATATAAACGTAACCTGCTGCAGCTTTAACCAGAACGTTCCTACAGTCAGCCATATTGCAAAGTGAAGCAACATATTTGACGAGCTGTTAGCATCCAGCCGCTTCCTGGCTAACATTACCGTTCGATAGCGTTACAGGAGACGGCAGAAAAGTAAATTAATTCTAGAAAATCTGCACATTTATTTTGAGCCTGGAAGTAAAATAGTCGATGTTCTTTGCAGCTGACAGAAAACTTAAAGAACATCGACCTGAAACACGCTGGACGGAACTTTAATCCCGTTGCGACCTCAGAGATGTTTTCCAGTTGGCGTTAAGTCAGTAACATCATGTGACATCATGTTCACTGGAACCCATATTCCTGTTTAATGTTAATAATACACGAAATAACTAAAATGCTTTGAACTCATTGTGTTGTATTAACATTACACAGAAATATTGGTTCCAGTGAGTTAATGTCACATATTGTTACTGACTTAAAGCTGCAGTATTTACTTTTATACAAATATTTCCTGACAGAAATACACGAGACAGACAATCTGTTAAAATATCAGGATCCTCTGGCTCGTACTTGCGCTCCTTGACGGCATTTACAAGGGTCCACCGGGCCCGAACGCAAACAACCAATTCGAGCTGGAAGAGCCAGAAAGAGGCTTTCTATCTTTCTCTGCTCTGATTGGTTGTTTTTGTTCGGGCCTGGTGGATTCTTATAGATGCCGTTAGGAGCACCAGGAAGAGCCAGAGGGACCAGATCCGTTCACAGATTATCTGTCTCATGTTCTGTCAGGATGAAGTGAAAGTTTCAGCAAATAAAAGTAAAAGTTATTTATATAAACGTAACCTGCTGCAGCTTTAACCAGAACGTTCCTACAGTCAGCCATATTGCAAAGTGAAGCTGTTAGCATCCAGCCGCTTCCTGGCTAACATTGCCGTTCGATAGCGTTACAGGATACGGCAGAAAAGTAAATTAATTCTAAAATATCTGCACATTTATTTTGAGCCTGGAAGTAAAATAGTCGATGTTCTTTGCAGCCAACAGAAAACTTAAAGAACATCGACCTGAAACACGCTGGACAGAACTTTAATCCCGTTGCGACCTCAGAGATGTTTTCCGGTTGGCGTTAAGTCAGTAACATCATGTGACATCATGCTCACTGGAACCCATATTCCTGTTTAATGTTAATAATACACGAAATAACTAAAATGCTTTGAACTCATTGTGTTGTATTAACATTACACAGAAATATTGGTTCCAGTGAGTTAATGTCACATATTGTTACTGACTTAAAGCTGCAGTATTTACTTTTATACAAATATTTCCTGACAGAAATACACGAGACAGATAATCTGTTAAAATATCAGGATCCTCTGGCTCGTACTTGCGCTCCTTGACGGTATTTACAAGGGTCCACCGGGCCCAAACGCAAATAACCAATCCGAGCTGAGAGATTCAAAAAGAGGCTTTGGGTTGGTGGAGTGATGATAGATTGTTTAGAGTTTCATTCACAGGGTATCAAAGCATCTGTATTTGACTCCCTGAGAATGAGACTCAGCAATCACTCATCATCAAACCTCCAAGCAAAGCGTCTTTCTATCTTTCTCTGCTCTGATTGGTTGTTTTTGTTCGGGCCCGGTGGATTCTTATAGATGCCGTTAGGAGCACCAGGAAGAGCCAGAGGGACCAGATCCGTTCACAAATGATCTGTCTCATGTTCTGTCAGGATGAAGGAAAAGTTTCAGCAAATAAATGTAAAAGTTATTTATATAAAAGTTACCTGCTGCAGCTTTAACCAGAACGTTTCTACAGTCGGGTGACAAGACAATACGATAATGTTACATTAAAAGCTTTATTACATCCAGTTTTACTGTCAGGCTTAAATAAACGTGTCCAAGATGTTTCAGAATTAATTTACAGCTTTCACATCGTATCGTGTAACGATATCAAACAGTAATGTTTACACCCGTGTATGACACGTATCACGATACAGTTACAATTAAATATATTTCAATTTAAGAATAATACAATTTTAGAAATATTTGTAGTATGAAGAACACACCATCATCTGCATAACACCTAACATCATAACCTTTGAGGGTTTAACCACAATGTGCTTTTTAAATCTGACACAATATCACACAACAACATCAACATCTAATGGATCTGTTGTTTTATTTGAAATATGGCCTCGATGTCCCGGCAGATCCGTTGGGAAACTGTGAAATTATGATTTTGTCAGATTTTTTCTGTTTACACGACTCACAACCTGAAACACGGCAAATAGAAAATGTCGGACGTGTGAATACATTGAACTGTCAGACGATGCGTCGGGGCGTCAAACAACACAAATAACATTTAAATTATAAAATAAGAAAATTTCTAAATGTTATTTGTAACGTGTGTTATGACCCCGATAACTCAGTCTGTGTATAAAGTTGTTCTTTACAAGTGTTGCTGGAGTTACAACCTCCTGAGACGTAGATCAGCACATTAATAAAACTATTTCCAATGAATATGAAGCTGGAGTCGTTAGCCTAACTTAGCACTGGCAGACTGGAAGCAGAGGGAAACAGTTACACCGGCTCTGTCTGATGTTCAGCCATTTAATTAACATTTATAACATATTATGGCCCATATTTAATCATACCAGTATTTTTATTTAGGATGGATTTGTAATAAATAAGAAAACATAAGAGTTGGAGAGTGTGGAGACGTCAAAGCTTAAAAATGGGAACAAATTGTGTTTTTTTAATCTGATATTTGAAAGAAAAAGACAATAACAACACAACAACTTGCCAGCATGTAAATTGTGAGTGTGGACAGTGACTGAAGTGTGTTTTTATGGAAATTAAAGTCAGAAACTGTAGTTTTCATCAAGTTTTGCACAAAATTGAAATACTTTAGACACAATTCAGTGACCTCATTTTATATATATTGTTTATTTACTGACTTTTATTCAACACACAAATTCTAAAAATGAATATGAAATAATTATTCTTCAATAATTCAAATGATACATAAACATGAGAAGAATACACCCAATGTGACATAGTGGATTAACAATAATTGTATTTACTTTACAAATGTACCTAAAATACAATAAAGTAAAGAAAAAGTAAGAATATGGACAAAAGAGCTGATTAAAAGTTCTGGTTGTATTAATATAATGTTATTTACTCCGTGATAAACACATTGTTTTCCGTCTCTCCAACATCATTGTCTTTGATATCAAAAGCTGAATATTAATTAAATTTAATGATAGCTGGTTTGGATTGTTAACTGTGTAAATATAAAGCTTCAGGTTTATATAGGTCTACGCTTACTTTCCATTCTAACCAAAGTAGTATTTTCACATATTTTAACCCATTAAAAACAAATAACATTCAAATAATTCTGGTATATTTCATGTTCATACAAATCAATCTGATCAATATATTGTGTGGTTATCGGGCTTTTGCTGTGCTGTGATCTTCTGTAGCAATCAGTATTTAATTCATTTTGTTTATTGTTTATCTGTGTAATGTAAAGTTTGGTTTCTATTTACACCTGAAATAAAATAAAGACATAAAAATAAAAGAAAGCAAACACAATCATGTTGTATTACCTTTATTGTGAAACTCTACAGACAGTTATAAGTTCACAACACGATGAACTGATGAATCAAAGAGAGAAAGGCACAAAGCAACTTTAAGAGTGAGAGAGTGAATCTTTAAAGAGTCAGTCTGGAGATATTCTGCATTTATACTCATCAAACAGAACAAACAGAACATTTCCTGTTTGTTTGATAAAAACCTTTTTAAACATGAATTTAAATATATCTGAGATGAGTTTTTTAAGGTTTACGTGTTCAGTAGGAACCAGTGGGTTTGGGGCCGAGAGCCACAGACAGGAAGTGAAAGTATTGACGACATATTGATGGTTTCAGTGTTGGTTTCGTGCGACAGGTGATGAAGAATAAACATACAGAATATCTTCAGCTTCATCCTTTAATGGTCAGTCTCACCTTCAAGTAATGAGTTCACAAGAGCTTCTCTCCCATGAACATCAAATTAAATTAAAACAAACAACATAAACAAATTCTCATCAGAACTTTTGTCCCATAAACAGTTTTTTTAAACTTCTGTATATTTTCATCATGAAATGAATGAATGAACATTTTACACTTCTGTTTTTATTTGTTTTAAAAGTTATAATCCTTCAGAATCACTGTTTATGTTTTCTCTCTTTCTCTGTGGTAGTTTTCATTGTCTGGTGGCGGGTTCTGACACTCCTGGTCCTGGATTCATGATGCCTTCACACAAGAGACTGACAGGAATGTTTTAATCCGGTTTTATTGTTTTTTATTTGATCCCTAACGAAGCTGCAACCTCCGTCGCTGCAGTTCCTCTATCGGCCACTAGAGGCTGCAGCAGTGAGTCTCCATAAAGCTCCATAATACTTTACTTTTAGTGTCTAGAGTTAAAATCCACCTACTTTTTTCAGCTGCACAATAAACAGAAATCTGAAGGGTTATAACGGATTATTTAAGTGAATCTGTGTTACAGGTGAGGGCTGTTAGCGTTAAACGTCTGCTGATGTTTTAATGCAAAGTGACAAATAAAAGGACTTCGTATCCATCGAGGACATCGGCTCACGTCTCCGTGTCGAACCTTTCCGATCTGTTCTTCTGGAGGGAAAACGGACTTGTGTTCTTCAGCTGAGAGGGACGAAGACCTCCAGACCTTTCGGGTGTGTTCACCCTCCGGTTTCAAGAACAAGCGGCCGGTTAGAAGTTGGGTTTGTGCTTCTTCACCTCCACCATGAGGTGGTGCAGGTTGATGAGCTCGGAGCGGACGGCCAGGCTGCGGAACGTCGGCTGGTTCAGGATCTTGTGGAAGCCGTGGTAGTACTGGATCAGCTGGGTCAGAGCGCCCTGCGGCAGGAAGAGGAAGAGGTTATGACTTTTACATCACTTCCTCACACTCACACACAGGAATGACCCAGAATATATAACAACATCATTTTAAATTTTCTTTAAACTCAAAAAATGATGAATGAAAGCCGTGAAAGTAAACACAGCGACGTGGTGCAGTGCGTTAGTGGAGAGGTCTGGTTCTGTATATTGGTTCATCTCAACCTCTCTACAGCGACGGGCCACCATGGGGGGGTCGTTTAGTAGTAACTGAGTAACAAGTGATGAGTAATAGATTACTGTTTTAGACTGAGGACGTTGCTGCCGTCTCACCTGTATGATGCTCGTTCCATTTTTGAAGTTGGTGAAGGACCTCATGACGTCCTGACTCATCGACTCAACCGACTGTTTCCACGTGCTGGAAAATCCCCGAACCAGTTGGGTGATACGGGCTGCGCACACACACACACACACACACACACACACACACACACACACACACACACACACACACACACACACACACACACACACACACACACACACACACACACACACACACACACACACGGTTAATTTAATGTTTTCTGGGATAAGAAAATCCCGGTACCGGCAAAATAAAAATATCCAAATAAAATCTATCTATATATTCCTATAATACAGTAAAATAATAATAATGATAATAATAAAGAACAGGAATCAAACATGAGGAACCACCAATATTCATCAATAACAATGTACAGAATAAGCAATAAACACTATAACACTAACTATATTACAAACTAAAATACGTCACATTTGTACAACATTCATTTTTTATAATAAAAGCTTCAGTGAGTTTGAATCCTTCAGGAAAAACTGTAAAAAAAAATAAACAATAAAATACTGAAAATGATCTTTTACAGTGTGAAGAAACTCTGAGACCCCAAACTTCTATTAGTAGCCTTTAAGAACAAAAAGCCATCCTTTCAAATTAAAAGTCTTCATGGTAAAAGTTTTTTAGATTTTGGAATATTTTAAAAACAAAATCACTGTGAAGTTTCCTGTTATGAACTATATTGGACTATATTTTGTCAAATGTCAGTTAGAAAATAGTGAAAAGTATTTGAATGCTGTGACTTCCTCTCCCCGTGTAAGGAGGGCGCGAGAGAAAAGGATGTGGGGAAGCTGATGTGGTAAAATGTGCAGAAATTGTGGCGTCTCGAGACTTTTGGAGGAAAACAAAACTGCTCATTACTCAGTAAAACAGAACTAAAGCCTGAGCTCAAAGTCCGACCGCTGGGCGTGGAGCCACACAGGAAACAGAGTGCAGTCTGTTCTCACCATCAGCGCCAGTGAAAAGGTCATTAAGAGACTCTGGCTCTAGTTTCATAACACACACAAATATAAAGTCCTTATTATTATATCTTAAACATAAAGCTGTAAATAAAATGAACATTTAAAAAGATTCAGGTGAGAAAGAGAAACTGAAACTCCTCTCACCTTCCTCATTCTTCAGCCGGTCCAGCTGCCCTTTCTCCATCAACGCCTCGGCCTCCTTCACGAAGGCGATCATCCCTCCGAAGGGCGGACACAGGATCTCCTCGATGAACTCCTAAAATAAAAACCAATCAAAGACAGTTGGGGTAAAAATACTGAACAATGTTCCCAGTGACTCTGTGATCCCGACCGACCGGCTCCTGATTGTTGTTGAACGGATATTTTAGATATTACAGTGCGCAGTTCAAGTACATTAAAGTACATATGCTCTGTATTACATCACAGGGACAGCCCTCCTGTAAAGTCCAGCTCTGACGTTTTAGGGGACGTAAAGAAAAGTAAGAAAAGGATCTTTAAAATGTAAAAACACTGACGAACGGATGAGATTTTCAACTTAAATCCAGATCTTTGTAATATTTAATTAGAAGAAAAGTTCATTTCAATTTAGAATTTTTAAACATTATATTTCTGCATTTAAATAAGAGGAAATATGTAGAAGAACTGCTAACATGCTACTTATAATAATAATAATATATATATATATATATATATATAATAATAATAATATATATATATATATATAATTACAAAACCTTCTACGCTGTTAAACTGTTTCTATTTTCACTTTTAATATTCCTGCAATTGTGTCAAAATAAAAGCTCTGAGCACAGAGGGTGAAGTAAAAGTTAAAGTAGTAAAAGTAGTGAGTGTAACACAGGTTTCCCATAATCCCTCTGTGGTGTTTACCTGCGTCCTGGCCAGAAGCAGCTGTTGGAAACCTTCCACCTCTTTACTGTCGTCTGCTGCCCTCTCCTGGACAAACAGGAGCACAGAATAAAGCTCGATGAGAGGGGAACGTGTGAGTAACAGTGTCGGTTTAATGGCGGTGAAACAAACTGCTCACCATGAGGACGCTGAGCATCATGTCGTAGTTGTTGATGAGGAAGATGAGCTGATCTCTTCTGGAGGGAAACTCCGCCGCCATCCTCAGCACAAAGTTCTCCACCTCGATCTGGAGGACAAATAAACGCTTTTATCATTTATGCCTGCACATTATTTCCAATTTTTTTATATATTTAACTGACTTTGCTACCAAAATGTGTGTGTGTGTGTGTGTGTGTGTGTGTGTGTGTGTGTGTGTGTTACCAGCAGCTGTCCCAGCAGGTTGTTGGTTCTCTCGTTGGGAAACGTCTGGTTGATGCTGACGATAGCCGACGAGAACTCAGCGTACCGACGAGTGATCTGAAATCAGTAAAAAACACACAGTGAGACGGCAGGGAGTGTGTGTGTGTGTGTGTGAGTGAGAGTGAGAGAGAGAGTGTGAGTGAGTGTGTGTGTGTGTCTGTCTGTCTGTGTCTGTCTCTGTCTGTGTGTGTGTGTGTGAGTGAGAGTGTGTGTGGACCTACGTAGTGTGGTCTGGTATCCAGTACTCCCAGTTTCTGAGGGTCTGTGTTTCTGATGCTGTGGATGTTCATCTCCAGGATCATCTCAAACCTCGGCCACAGCAGCTCCAGCACCGCCTCCCAGTACCTGCACACACACACACACACACACACACACACACACACACACACACACACACACACACACACATTAATATCTTCACCAGCTTTAAATTGTCACAACAGTTGAGTTTCCAGCGATACGCAGCAGCTTTAAATAATAAGTGTCGGGCTAAAACACAGTTAAACATTTTCCAGGACAACAAAGATTATTTCCAGGATATTTGATCAATTTCCAGGTGTTTCCATGAGTGGAAAATTAGACTCTACGACGCCTGGAAACCCTGAATGTGCCGCATGACTTTAAAGACCAAAACAGATTCACTATAATGGATCAATCCCATAAATATACAGGTTCCATTAACACTGTAATTATACTGAATATTGTTCTAGTCTTTCATTAGTATTAATGGATCCAGTTCTCAGCATTGTTAATATTTATTCATTATACTGAAGTTTTTATCTCTTCTTTTACACAATAGTTGAAACGGATTACATCGAACATTGTAAATAACACAAACTAACAAAATGAAGTCACTTAAAGTTACAAAAGCTACTTGATTAAACGTGTTTTTAACCTTAAAGAATGTAGTTTGTTTTACTTAAAATGTTTGATGTTAAATGAAGTTATATTAATATTATAATATTTATATTAAAGGGACTCTGACTTGTCGAGGGCGGGGATGGTCCTCTTGGCGGTGATGGCTCTGAACCGGAGGATGATGTGGATGCAGAGGAAGACGGCGATGCTGTCGTAGCAGTCGGACACGTACGTGGACATACTCTTCTGCAGAGACGGAGCAGAGACAGGACAGCAGATTAACTCAGTATACAGTAGATTAACTCAGTATATAGTAGATTACTTCAGTATACAGCAGATTACTTCAGTATACAGCAGATTACCTCCAGTATCTAAAACATTACTGGTATTATTGTCTGTCGTCAGTCACTGCAAGAGTATCTGTGTCTCAGCCTAACTGTATTTTGTAGTCTATCTAATCTTGTAGATAGATAGATAGATAGATAGATAGATAGATAGATAGATAGATAGATAGATAGATACTTTATTTATCCCGAGGGAAATTCAAGTATCCAGTAGCATACAAAATACAAAACATACATTAAACATACATAAGACTAAAATTAAAATCCCTAACCTTAAGAATAGAATTAAAACTAAAATAGAAGATAAAATATAAAGTATTATATATATATAGATATTTATATATAATATATAAAATTAACTGTAGCTACAATAAACGTACACACGTTCCTGCAAATATTTCAAAATAAAAGCGTCATTGTATTAAGGAATACAGAGATTCTGTCAGCTGAACTGCTTTGAGGGCTTTCATTTGAGATGCAGGAAGTGTTGGGTTTGTATCAACAGCATAAGGAAACAGTATCATATGTTCTACAGACTCTATATTAAAACTATATGAATAAACGTGGTTTGAGTGGAGGCTCAGGGCGCAAACCTGCCGCCTTTAAAGACACAGAGAAAGAGAAGCTGCGTTGTTTCCTACCAGGAACATGCTCAGAGTTTTTCCCATGATGCTGTTGAAGAGGTCGAGGGCGGAGTTTCCCGCCACCATGAAGAAGTCGGAGAGGAAGAGGTACTCCCTGCAGCCGTTGTCCAGCAGAGCGTAGTGCTGACTGCGAAACAACATCTCATACGGATACTGGAGGACAAACGGAGATAAACATTTATTCTATTATATATTATTTATTATACTGTTGGGATTATATTTTACTCTAAATGGAAGAAGACTGAAACTAGAGACCGAGACCAGAAACTCATTTCTCCATAAGAGTCAATACTATCAGAGTGGAGCTCCCCCTGCTGGCCACTAGGAAGAATGCAGGTTTCTCTCTCTGTCTCTCTCTCTCTCTGTCTCACTCTCTGTCTCTCTCTCAGCTGTCTCACCCTGCTGTCTCCCCTCTGAGCGGTGTGTGGGACCAGGATCGGACCCTCCAGCTCTGCAGGACTCAGGATGGTCCCCCTCTGGCCCAGAGTGAAGATGGTGTTCCTGCTCTTCAGAGACGGTTTGGAGAAGAAACCTGCAGCAGGAAGTCAAGGAGCATTAAAAGTGACACACACACACACACACACACACACACACACACACACACACACACACACACACACACACACACACACACAGGTTAAAGGATATCTTTCTTGGCTGTGTCTTCGACTCCCATCAGGTCGTCTTTGTCTGCAACCTCCTCGTACTGCAGGACACACAGATATCAGATTATTTCTTTGAGATAGAAATGAAGCGCTCCTATAACACAATATAGTTTATTTCAGTTTCTTTCAACTGTTTTCTGATATCTGTTTATTTGAGGAAACAAAGAAGATAAAAGTACATAAACTGTAAGTTAATATAAAGCTCTAGACTGCTGAATCTTATTGTGAAAGGACCTGCGTGGAGCCACTGACCTGCACTTTGAGCAACCTGCCGCTGTACGACTTGAAGTAGCTGTAGTAGATTTTGCTCATCGTGTCCACGTACTCGTCTCTGATCTCCTTGGCGACCGTTCTCTCGTTGGCCAAAAGGAACTGATAGAAAAATCTACAGCGGGACGAAAAAGACAAAAGGACGCACCGGCGGTTCGTTTCCAGTCAGACGAGTTTTAAATGTGTTTTTATACCTCGACAACTTATTTTAGAACAACACTAATGTGACAACAGAGACACTAAACATATGAGAAATAATGTGGAAGACTAAAAAGGCAAATAAAAGTGTGTCAGTCAATAAAGAGCTTCAATAAAAACGTATCTTGCTCTATTGATCTAAGATCTCTTTAAAGCCGCCAGACTCCATTGATTTTACCTCACAGGATACAGGAGTTGCTGGTTAAAATAAAATTAATTAATAAAATTCTCTTAGTCTGGTCCTAATACTCTGTCGTATAAACACGTTAGTTTGGATCTGAATTAATGTTATTTTCTGCAGATCGAAGCAGCGACAGACCAGAAAACTCCCGTAATCTGTGAGGTAAAAGTACTGTTTCTATCAATGGAGTCAGGTGGCTTTGAAGGGAGCGATATAAGGCCTCATCCTCCCGTTGTAAAGGCTGTCGGACAGCAACGTAAAACCACTGTAATGAACGTTATCCCTTCAGTAACCGACTCACCTGTACTTCAGCAAGGTGTTCTGGGGGATCTGGTAGTTGGTCATCGGCTTCCTGAAGGAGTAAATCTTCTGAAGGATAAACTCTCGGATCTTTGACACCGCCTGAAGTCAGATATTAATATTAATATAGTTTCATATCAATCTTCATCTGAGAAAATAAATCAAGTCCATTTTCAAGCTAAAAGACAAACATTTTCCAAAGAAATCACCAAAATAAAATATAAATGTTTGTTTCCATTCACAGAACATGTGTTCATTGGTTGATGGAGCTGATTCTCTTTTAAACTACGGTCACTAAAAGAGCTCCAGTCAAAGCTCCAACGATGGAAATCAGACGTTTCAGTGAGGAAGGTTACAGTCTCCTCATCGCTCCGCACAGATCTGATACTGAGCCACGTTTCAGGACACAATCTGATGCATTTTCTCACATTTTCTTTTTATCGACTCAGCCAAGAGTCAAAATGTTTCAAGTCGATGTTTTTAAAGAACAAAATTCTCACAAAAGTGTAATATATTTAATATTTATGAGTTCTGAACTGTTGGTTGTTCTGACTGAGGCACTTTGGGCTGCAGGAGGACTGTAACGGGACTTTACAGGACAAACAATTGAACTGATAATAATCGTTAATAAATGTGTAAAACGAAGAACTCTCTCTCTCTCTATGTCTCTCTCTCCTCTCTGTCTCTCTCTCTCTCTCTGTCTCTCTCTATGTCTCACTCTCTATGTCTCACTCTCTGTCTCACCTTGAGTTTGAGGCGGTCGACGATGTCCTGGATATCGGAGCAGGCCAGCGTCTCTCTGAAGCTCAGCTCTTTGGCGAAGTTGATCTTGTTGTTGAGCTCGTGGAGCTGCTCCAGGAAGTCCTGCTCCGTCACCGGGCTGTCCATGATGGTGCTGCGACACCACGGAGACAAACGTCAGACACAAACGGTATCACACTCTGTCTCTCACACTCTGTCTCTCTCTCTGTCCATTCACTTACGAGATCATGGCTCCGGGCACCACCAGCTCGTCCACCAGCTGGCTGAGGTGGCTGCGTACCGCCTGCCTGTTCTTCAGCCGTACGTTCATGCTGACCGACTGCTGCTGCAGAGTCTGGATCTCGCTGCTGATGGAGGACAGGTCGCTCTGGAAGCCGCTCAGCATGCCCTCCATCCGCTGAGAGAATGACAGACAGACAGACAGACAGACAGACAGACAGAGAGTGAAGGTTAATGTTTGTGCCTTCGATGGTTGAAGTTCTACTTTATCTCACTGGGAGGATGCAGCTCTTTTTGTCCTGAAAGAGGCAGTTAAAACAACTACAGAGCCAATATTACGAGAGCAAAGCGTCAGTGAGAAGAGAAATTGCCCATTAAGTCTGAATGATTGTTAAAAAGTTCCTAAAAATATGAGAAAACTCATCTCTGATACTCAGAATTCATCCAAATCTCTGTTTTTACACAAACTTCCTGCAGTTATTGAGTCAGCTGTTCTCTACTGTTATTGTTATTACTGAATAATGTGAAATATACATAAAATATATCAGTTTACTCAGTGATAGAAAAGAGCTCATTTTAGAGAAAAGGTTGGACGAACTGGGTCGGGGACATATTGTAGACCGGCGGTTGCCAACTGCCAACGTCTCGTCTACTTTAAGAACGAGTAAAGAGTTCAGGCAGCGAGTTCATCTGTGATCTGAATGTTCTCGGACGTCCACACTTGTGCTGACTCACTGTCTGACCTCGTCACGCCGAGGATTGTGGGATCAGGGTGAAGGCGTCCCGTCTTACCTCCAGGATGGAGTCACAGGCGGTGATCTGGTTGTGCAGCAGAGCGATGTTCTGACTCTCCTTGATGTCTGACAGACGGACAGTCAGGAAGAACAACCACAGGAAAACTTCAACCTGCCAATAAACAACCAGGTAGTAAAGATCCAGTCCAACCTGAACAACAATGCAGTGTTACAACAGGAAGGATACAGTCTTTGATGGAGGCCTGTTCAATCCTCTGCAGCTCCGACTCCACCTGTTTGGAGTACTGACGGAGGTCAACGCCCTGAAACAGATGGAGGGAAGATTACTGATACACACAGAGTCCAACCAGAGGAATATATACCTAATATTGGCTCATAGTTGACTTATATTAATAACTGTATTTGGGCTCATGAACCCAAGAAAGAGGAGTGTGTTTCTGAAGGACAGTGTCTGAGATTTAGTGCCATCTAGTGGTGAAGTTGCAGACTGCAACCAGCTGAAGGGTGCAGGAGGAACTGGCCACTGGCGGTAATATTCCCCCGTTGTATCCTGACCTCCGGCCGGAGAAGGGTCAAACATTAGGGTGGCGATATATTCTCACCGTTTTGAGCGCCTCCTTCACGAGGTCGTCCTCCAGATTGGCCTGGATGTGAACTGCAGGAGACAGACAGAGGGACATTAAACCTGTAGTTTCCTCCGTACAGGAGCTTTTATAGGATCCAGATACGACTTTAAAAATACATTAAAATGTTCAAATGTTGATAAAACCTCGCAGTATATTCCTGTATTAAAGATTAAACGCTCACAGACAAACATACAGTTTAAACACGATGACTACGGCTCATTTAATCTGAACTGATCACTATATTATTGATGATGAAGGTTGTCTCACTGTCCACTTCATCCAGGATGAACTCGTCAGTGGTGAGGTCCAGTTCTCCCAGGTTGAGGTTGGGGATCTCTCCTTCAGTGTTCTAGGAAAACGTCACACACAGATATTATTTCTATTTGTCTCAGTGTTTATGTTCAACACGAGTTACCATTCATTCATCAGTTATTGAGTTAGTCAATAAAATGTCAATCACAGAGAACATTTTCTTTTTATGACTGTGATCAATAATTATTATTATTATTATTATTATTATGGTTTTATTTCTTAGTGAAGCACTTTGTAACATTGGTAAAAAAAAAAAAAAAAGCATTATACAAATGTTATTATAATTATTATTATTTATTATAACCATTATTATCATAGTTGTTATTATTATTATTGTTATTGTAGTATTATATTATTATTATCATTATAATTATTATTATTATCATCATCATAGTTGTTGTAATGATTGTTATTATTTATTTATTATTATTATTATTATTACTTATTATTATTATTATTTATTATAACCATTATTTCATAGTTGTTATTATTATTATTATAATAATTTTATTATATTTTTATTATTATCATCATAGTTGTTATTATAATAATTATAATAAATATTATTATTATTATTATTTTATTATTGTTGTTGTTATTATTTATTATTGTTGTTGTTATTTTTATAATTATTTATTATTACCATCATAGTTGTTGTAATGATTGTTATTATTATTATATTACTATCATTACAATTATTATTATTATTTATTATAATCATTATTATCATTTATTCTCCTGTACAGCACTTTGGTTGTTTTTAAAGTACTTAACAAATAAAGTTGGATTGGATAGTTGTTATTATTATTATTGTTATTATTGTTATTGTTGTTGTTGTTATTATTGTTGTTGTTATTTATTATTAAACAGTTTAAACTGTGACGTGTTGTCACGTGACGCGTTCAGGCGCTTTACGGTGTTTCGATGCTAACAGCTACATTAGCTTCAAGCTACATAAATAAACCTTTGTTAAAATCAACAACTCGATAAAAATATAAAATATAAACATATTTACATATAATAATAATAATAACAATAATAATAATAACAATAATATGTATTCTTTAGAACAGCTGTTACTGTGCGCAGCCGCAGACGGTCGCAGCCTCCGGTTGGGAATGCTAACCGGAAGCAGCGGTCCGACGGTGAATATTGTCGTTGTATTTGAACAACAGCTGATTAAAACAGAAGGAACCAAACTTCACCTCGTCCTGTAAATACGCCATCGCGATGTCTGTCGCGTTCCCAGCTGTGTTTACATCGACAGCAGCTCCCACCGCGGCCGCAGCTCCGTCCGCCATCACGGTCACTTTACCATCCCGTTAGAAACAAAACTACAAATGTAAAGTTCCGCCTCGTCGACCTTAAAACAAAAAGGCGTCTTTACGTTTGTTAAGATAAAATATGAACACGATTATAAACAGCGTGAGAAGAATAAGCTATATAATAATAATAATAATAATAATAATAATAATAATAATAATAATAAATAATATAATAGCTTCAGATTCACTTTATGTTAACCGGTGTTTAACTTTCCGCTCGGACTGATTTAAAAGTGATGCACTGACTTCCGTTCCCGAAGAGGGTGAAACTCTCGCGAGATCTCGTGGACTTCCTCTTCGCACGGAACCTCCTTCCAAGATGGTGAGTACGTTTTCCACCGAGCGGGACTTCTTCTCTAATCCGCAATCATCTCGCGTCAGACTCACTATCCTATCACTGTTACACTCATGGTGAGTTTTAAAGACGTTGAGCGAGCGGAGGGACGTTGAATTGTTGATGTATTAGACTCAGAAATAGACTTTTAACGCGGTTTAGTTCCCGCGCTGACCCGGGCTAACGCTAACGGAGGCAGCGCTGGGTTTAATCCCGGGTTAAAGCAGAATTTATGTCCGGTTACAGTTCGTCTTCCACTCTGGCACAGTTACAGAAAAGTTCCAGAAATATTCCCAAAGTGTTAACATGTCGGTAGCATCACGTTGGGAGGCGGCAGAGTCACACCGGGGGGGTAAATAATACTCTCTAAGGGGGGTAAATGTTGGTTGAAGTTGGTTTGAAGTTGGTTTGAAGTTGGGTAAAGCAGCTCCAGCAGCCTGTGGAACAGAATATAATGTGTTGGAACAATAAATCTGTTTGTGTGTTTGTGAAGGAGTTAATAAAGGTTGCCTCCATTCAGCGCTGTAGGAGCTGATCAATAGTCAATCAATCAATAATCTGATCACATGATCTGTTTGTGGTTTCAGTCTTTGGTCATCCCCGAGAAGTTCCAGCACATTCTTCGTGTTCTCAACACGAACATCGATGGCAGGAGGAAGATCGCCTTCGCCATCACCGCCATCAAGGTGAGCTGGTTCTCTCTGCACGGCGCCGCGTTATTAAAGCGCCCGCGTCCGCTGCAGTGAGTGCCCGCGCTCACCTGCGCCTGCAGCGGTTCACCTGCAGCGTGCTCTCGCCTGCAGCGTGCTCACCTGCAGCGAGCTCACCTGCAGCGTGTCTGCCTGCAGCGCGCTCACCTGCAGCGTGCTCGCCTGCAGCGTGCTCGCCTGCAGCGCGCTCACCTGGCGCTCACCTGTGAGGTCGGGTCACTCACTCTGTGTTAATGTCTCTCAGGGTGTCGGCAGACGTTACGCCCACGTCGTCCTGAGGAAGGCCGACATCGACCTCAGCAAGAGAGCGGGAGAGCTGACTGATGAGGAGGTGAGGATATGTGCTGTTGTAGACGGTCAGCTGATCGATTATTGATTATTAGTATGATAAGGAGCAATAAGATCGTGTTCTTGAGGATCAGATTAAAGAGACTGAACGCTCCCGTTAGAGAACATGTTCACTTTATTCAGCCGCTGCTTCCAGTTATAGTTTATTATATTTTATTATAGTTTAATATATTTTATATTTTATTATATTTTATATGTTGGTGGTGGTTAATGTGTAGATTGTCTCTATAAGACCTCCAGATAAAGTTCAGTTCATTCTTCCTGGTTCTGTGAAACATGAGTCAGTTATCAGACAGGAAGTTCCTCTGTCTCTTCTGTCTGTCTGTCTGTCTGTCTGTCTCCCTCTGTCTGTCTGTCTGTCTCCCTCTCTCTGTGTGTCTGTCTCCCTCTCTCTGTGTGTCTGTCTCCCTCTCTCTGTGTGTCTGTCTCCCTCTGTCTGTCTGTCTACCTCTCTCTCTCTGTCTCCCCTCTCTCTCTGTGTGTCTCCCTCTCTCTCTCTCTGTGTCTCCCTCTCTCTGTGTGTCTGTCTCCCTCTCTCTCTCTCTCTCTCTCTCTCTCTCTGTGTGTCTCTCTCTCTCTCTGTGTGTCTCCCCTCTCTCTCTGTGTCTCCCTCTCTCTCTGTGTGTCTCTCTCTCTCTCTGTGTGTCTCTCTCTCTCTCTGTGTTCTCTCTCTGTGTCTGTCTCCCTCCCTCTCTCTGTCTGTCTCTCTCTCTGTGTGTCTCTCTCTCTGTCTCTCTCTCTCTCTCTCTGTCTCCCCTCTCTCTCTGTGTGTCTCTCTCTGTGTGTCTCCCTCTCTCTCTGTGTGTCTCCCTCTCTCTCTGTGTGTCTCCCTCTCTCTCTGTGTGTCTGTCTCCCTCTCTGTGTCTCTCCCTCTCTCTGTGTGTCTCCCTCTCTCTCTGTGTCTCTCTCTCTGTGTCTGTCTCCCTCCCTCTCTGTCTGTCTGTCTCCCTCCCTCTCTCTGTGTCTGTCTCCCTCTCTCTCTCTGTGTCTGTCTCCCTCCCTCTCTCTGTGTCTGTCTCCCTCCCTCTCTCTGTGTCTGTCTCCCTCCCTCTCTCTGTGTCTGTCTCCCTCCCTCTCTCTGTGTGTCTCCCTCTCTCTCTCTGTCTGTCTCCCTCTCTCTCTCTGTGTGTCTCCCTCTCTCTCTCTGTGTGTCTCCCTCTCTCTCTGTGTGTCTCCCTCTCTCTCTGTGTGTCTCCCTCTCTGTCTGTGTCTCTCTCTCTGTCTCTCTGTCTGTGTCTCTCTCTCTGTCTCTCTGTGTCTCCGTCTCTCTCTCTCTCTCTGTGTGTCTGTCTCCCTCTCTCTCTCTCTGTGTCTCCCTCTCTGTCTCTCTCTGTCTCCCTGTCTGTCATCTCTGTCTCCCTCTCTGTCTGTCTCTCTCTCTGTGTCTCCCTCTCTGTCTCTCTCTGTCTGCCTGTCTGTCTCTCTGTCTCCCTCTCTGTCTGTGTCTCTCTCTCTGTGTGTCTCTGTCTCTCTCTCTGTGTCTCTCTCTCTGTCTGTCTCCCTCTCTCTCTGTCTCCCTCTCTGTCTGTCTCTCTCAGCACACAGTCTGTGTGTCTGTGTGCAGTTTGTGCTTCCAGCTGTCTGTTGTTGGCGTCCTGTGTTCACCGTCCTGTGTTTGTGTCTCAGGTGGAGCGTGTGGTGACCATCATGCAGAATCCTCGCCAGTACAAAATCCCAGACTGGTTCCTCAACAGGCAGAAAGACGTCAAGGATGGCAAATACAGCCAGGTAGGTGACCAGCTGTCTGCTTCCTCCAATCAATCGTTATTATATCGGCCTTTTAAACGTCTCAACTGTCTGTCAGAGTCGTAAACTCCCACACATCCTGGAAAACCTGGAAACCCAGGACTTTAGACACTATAGTTTTCCAGTTATGGGAATATTTGACATTGTATTTTCAGGTCGATTGTTAGCCAGTGCTGCTGTGTTGTTCTGGAAATGATTTCTTCAGCAAAATGAAATGTGAAATAAATATCAGCTCTAATGTCTCTAGTGTCCGTCACATGGTCGTCAGTCAGTTCAGGGTTACAGAGGGCAGATGAGTAGAGGAGAGCAGATACAGTATTCTATAGATATACTGTGGCGGTTTGTGGTTGGTGTGAACTAACGAACGTCTCCGCTGTCGCTGCGTCTCGCTCCAGGTCCTCGCCAACGGTCTGGACAACAAGCTGAGAGAAGATCTGGAGAGGCTGAAGAAGATCAGGGCTCATCGTGGTCTCAGGCACTTCTGGGGGTAAGACATCTGATCCTGTCTGTCTGTCCTCTTCACCAGAGACTGGATCTCATTAGAGAGCAGTTACAGCTGTCTGTATATCTTTAAAGAGAATTACACAAACCTGCTTTTTATAATGACGCTTTAAGAAAAGAATCTCTCTTTAAATCCTGTTTCATGTTTTATTGTCTTTGTTTAGTTGCCGACAACATTTAGTCAGAATATGATCGTAGCTCTGCAGCTGCTCCTCCATCATAAACTCTATTATCTGTCTCACATTAACACAGAGGAGGCTCCTGCTGTTTATTCTGAGACTTTAACAGAAGTATTTCAGTTAATCCTGATTTTATATTAAAGTTTGACCAACAGGTTCTCAGTGTGTCATCAGATGAATTAGTTTTATTCTTTAATTGTCAGACTTTCACATGTTCTTTATTTTAAACTCTGAACCTCTGTTTTTCCTTCCAGTCTGCGTGTGCGCGGTCAGCACACCAAGACCACCGGCCGTCGCGGTCGCACCGTCGGTGTGTCCAAGAAGAAGTAAACTCCCTGCTTCCCCTCGTTTCAATAAAGCCACAGTTGATAAAATCTGTCTGTCCTGGTTCCATCTTTCACTTCGGAGACATTTAACCATCTTTAAAAGGACTCTGGTGGCATCAAACAGTCACCATAGAAACTCTTAAACATAAAATAACTTTAAAACATTTGACACCAAACGTGAGATTATTGATTTTATTGTGCTGACAGAAGAGTTAATTATTATCCAACAGAAGAAAAAGGAAATATTCATCATAAATTGTTCTTAATATACAAATATTCCATAAAAACTGAATATGGCTGCAGGAACTATAAAGTGCATAAAGACAGAAAGTGGAGGTTTATGGCTTCATGAGCGGCGATCTCCCTGTGATTAATGCAGACCTACTAATAATAAAACACTTTACAGGAGGTCAAGAGGGTCAAACAGCTACATCTCGAGAGGCGGGAAAATAAGAAAATTGTTTATTGTAAAATATAGCAGATGTATATTCACCCTGTCTTACCCCAGTGCATTCTGGGATAGGCTCTATCTCCTCCACAGCCCTTAAAGCAGAATAAGCAGCTTGAACAAGCGATGGTGCGTTTAAAGAAGTAATGACTTATTATTCATCAGTGCCGAGAGGTCCCACACTGGTTCCGTGACCAGCGAACGCAGCACAGCGCTTCAGTCGTGAAATGAAATCAAAGAAAGAAAAAAAGAAAGACGGAGACGTTTCTTTATTATTCAGATTATTTCTGAAGTCAAACGAGATCAATAAACTGCTACGGAAGCTAATTTCTGCCAATGTGACGGGAAATAAAAAGATCCTGTTAGTAATTATAACGAGAAACTTTAAATAAAGTTTCTCTATAATTACTTACAGGATCTTTTTTCTCCTCAGAAACGAGCTTCTATTAACTTCAGTGAACTAAAGTGAAGTAAATGTTCAGATTATTAGACTTTACATCTTTGGTGATATTTATGGAGAAAATAACTTTCACATATCGGACAGAATTTAAAATGATGAGACGCTAATTTACCCGATAATCTCAATTTTAGGCCTTAAATATTTAAACATTACAGATGGATTCAAATATTTGTCTCCCCGATATGGAGACTCTTGAGTTCATTCTTTTAATTTAATTCTTAATTTTAAATTTTATAAAAAGTCTACAGGCGGTAAATAAAGCCGCCTTTGTCCTGCTGGAATATAAACTGGTCCCAAAATAAAGTAAAATAAATAAAAAACATTATTTCACACGTTAGTAGTTTAAAGTTGTATTTGTTTTTATCTTTTAAATGTGTTTTTTTGGGGAAAGATCTGTATTGATCGTGCTTTAACTACAAAACCAAACCGATACGGAACCAATATCGATTATCCGTCATATCTTTAGTGGTTTTTATTTATTTTTCTGCCGTCATGGACATAAAATAGGTCTTAAATTTCATTAATAAAGTCTTAAATGTAACCTGCAGAAAAACATACTATTCTAAGATTATCCCAGTTTAGAAATTGTTACTTAAAACGTTTAAATTTGACGACATATTTAATTGAATTTTAATAGTTCCTGTCTGAAATGTGCTCCAATATTTCTATCTGTTCTTAGGAGGAATAAATAAAAGTAATAAAAGTGAAACCTGCCGATCGGAGCAGCTCGAGGCCGCAGCAGACTCTGCACAGATTTTAATATTTATAAGTAATAAGATAATAAAGCCAGAGAGGAAAGAGATCCTACTGGTGCCTCCAGGTTTCTGATCCCAGATCTTCAGTACAGACGTTTACCGGCTGCTGATCTCAGGTCAGATTTCACTCTTCAAACAACCGTTAACGTCGGTACGTTTGGAAATGGGTGAACTTTGACCTTCAGGCGGAGACGTGTGGTTGAAGCGGTGAGCGTCTCCAACTCACGCCTCCCTCTGAGGAGGAAGAGGTGGTGGTGGAGGAGGAGGAGGTGGTGGAGGAGGAGGAGACTTCTGTTGAGGCTGCTGTGCCGGTTGCTGCTGCTCCTTGGTCGGGGCGTAGTAAAGCTCCAGAGGCTTCCGGACCTTCCAGTACTTCTCGTTGACCAGCTCCAGAGTCAGAGAGCCGTTCAGCGTCTGAGGGGAGACAGAGTGAGTTCACATGGAGCCGGATCCACCAGAGCTCAGACCTCAACCTACAGGGGCCCTCACACAGACTACAGGGGCCCTCACACAGACGGGTTTATTTATAGTTTATGGTTTTAAATCGTCAGTCAGATAAAACCAGATGTGGTAAAATCATTTCTCCACCAATGTTTAATTATCTCAGGTGTTCCTCAGAGGAACAGTTTGACTTAATAAAATGTGTTTGAGTTCCTGTAGAGAAACAGAAGAGGAGACTTTAAGCCAGTCGGGACTAGTGACTCATATTTAGTTTGTTAAAAGCCTCACTGATTGTTTCCGGTTAAATCTGACGTAGAAACACAACAAAATGTTTGATTTCACATAAAGATGGTGTCTTAATAAAGCCCCTTCCGAAGCCCTTTCTGTATCACACTCATTTAATCTCATAGGAACACATTAGAACAGGTCTGTTAATGGAAACACTGGACCAGGAAAAAAACCCAGCAGATCTCTGAATGAATCTACGTTGTAACAGAAAATGTGTGTATGAAAGGAGGTTAAATGTCCTAACCTTTGCTGCTGCAGAGGTGTTTACCTGGAACATAAAGAGCAACGCGCAGTGACTAACTGGAGAAACCTGCGCCGCGGCGTCTGTGGACGTTAACGGGTT